>NC_143484.1:25993581-26324913 GCF_027475165.1 Benincasa hispida
CATATCTTCAAATGATCCCAGATTAAGCTCCGTAACTTTCAATTTTGTGTTTGGTAAGTCCTAGAACTATAACTCTGTGCCTAATAGATCCTTGAATTGTCAATATTTTATCTCATAGGTCCCTAATACATTTAATTTTTACAAAGGTTCGTTGGTAATTGATCTAATAGATATAAAATTGAATTTTATGTCTAATAGAACCCTAAACTTTCAATTCTATGTTTAGTAGATATATGTATTTAAATATATATATATATATATATAGATAGATTGATATATATGTGTGTGTGTATATATGTATGTGTATATATATGTATGTGTGTATATATATGTATATATGTATATATACATACATATATATATGTCGAATAAGCCAAAGACCTATTAGATACAAAATTGAAAAACTTTAGGAATCTATTGGATATAAAATTGAAAGTTTGAGGATATATTACACATTTTCTAGAGTTCAAAAACTTAAAGAACATAAAAATGAAAGTTAAAGAATCTATTAGCCACTTTATAATATAATTCTTAAAAATCAATTAAAAGTATTATGAAATTATTAGTACTATTTTGATATTTTATATTTAATTATTTAATTTTAGTTTTTCACATAAAATTTGATAAATAAGACATTCAACTCTAGACATTAATTATTCTGCATATTCAAACATAGACATTTAAAGCTCAATATTTAATATCCATACCCATGAAAGCAATCTAGAGATGAACCCTCAAGGATCTATGGGATCAATAACTATTTTATGTTAATCTCCCCAACCAAAATTCATCATGCCATGCAATTATCTTGCATCGAATTCTCACCTGAATCAAAGAATACAACATTTCAGGACTAGCCCCTTTTGTTCCGTCCTTCCCTCCTCATTTCCTGAAAATGCCATTAAACAGTCATCTCAATCCCTAAATCATAGAGTAATGATAACTAAGGCCCATTTAGTAATGATTTTGTTTTTAGTTTTCTGTATTTGAAATTTATGCTTGTTTGATCCAATTTTCCAATTATGGGTTTCACCTTTGTTAAAGAAACACTTAAATTCCTAGTCAAATTTTAAAACCAAAAATAAGTTTTTGAAAACTATTTTTTTAGTTTTTAAAACTTGGCTTAGCTTTCGAAAACATGAGTAGAAAGTCGATTATAAACATATAGAGCAACAGGTGAAAGAAGCATTTATAAGCTTAATTTTCAAAATTAAACCAATAGGTGGAAGAAATGTTTATAAGCTTAATTTTCAAAAACCAAAAATGAAATGATTAGCAAACAGAGCCTAAATTACCCCCAACAGAATGTCAAACATGCTCCATACCCAATCTAGCAGTAAAAGATTAATTAAAGTATGGCTAGGAGTAGGAAGTTACAATTTATAAAAAGAGTTCTTAAAATGTGTTGTATTTCTAGAATTTGTGAATGGTTTTCTTCCTTTTAATCGTAAGAAACCGAGCTTTCATGAATCATGAGCATATAAAAGACAAGCCAACCAAAAAGTGGCAGCAGAAGGAAAATTTTAGCAGCTAACAAGTAGAGTACCGTATAAATTTAACCGGAAAAATGAATCCAATAAGCTTATTAAGGCACCAAACAGTTTTAAAGGATGATATATCCTTTGAAAAAATGACTTCGAAAAGAAAATTCATCATTGTAATCTTGTTACAGATGCTTTTCAGTTTTCTCTTAAGAAATTCTATGAACAATTTCGATTGTAAATCTAAATAAGCACCTTCAGGAGGCTGAGCCAGCTTCCTATTATGTGATGACATCATTTCTTTCTTCAGTTGTGTCAATATGTCCTCCATCGTATATTCCCTTTGCCATTTGGCAAGCATGGGAAGAAGGTTCTTTTCAACCTGGTAAATTAGCAAGCATACATCATTCCCGATTACAAAATGACTATAAATACCAAGAGAAATAGTTCATACCACTCCAGTTTCAGGATTGACACAGGTCATGTTTATCCTACTTTGGAATCTAACAGCTGGTGGATTATCTGGATAATCCTTTCCACAAAATAGCTTCAATTGATAAATTCGCCCTTCATGAACAGTCTAAATAGACACAACATCAGACCATATATGTTTAAGTGAAACAATTAGCTAGAGGAAAACTGTAGGCATCTAAAAAGGTATAAAATTAGAAGGAAAAACAATAAAAAGAATCATGCTATATTGCCAAGAAAAGTTTCTTTGCAACAAGAAAGTTGAAATTGTTGAGAGAGAGAGAGAGACTCCTTGCCTTTTTATGAGTGATTAAAAAGTCCGGCCAAAGGGACTTGTCATTATTAAGTGTCACAAGCAAGAAAAACCAATTACCAATTATGATGATTCAAAAACTCTGATAGCTCATCCCATAAGCTTATTTAGTTCTAGACCATTCTAGACAAAGCAGCAGTATAATTAAAACCTTCACATCTTTGTTGCTTAATTTTTTATCTTTTCAAAAATATGACAAAATCTTCATAACAAATGCAACTTAGGGGCAAATAAAATCCATTTTCTCAGAGAACTCAATGGCATCAAGTTCAACCTTGAATTGAATACCCCAAATTCATGCAAACAAGAAAAAGGTCCCAACCCATAAGTTAAAAAGTTGAAACTCACATTAGGTGGACCTATAATGGTCCCAGTCCAAGATTGCATTAATAAATCATCTGGATCATCCATGCCATAGCTGACAGTTCCATCCCCAATCCCTTTTTCACCTCTCTCAAGCTCTTCCAATAATCTAAAATTCCGAGGAACTGCAAATAAACAGACGTGCATAGGTCAAGCAAAGAGATATAATTGGTGATCTGAGTTTCAAGATAGATAACACAGAATCAAATTGGGGGTGAGAGATACAGGATAATTTTATTATTATTCTTTTTTATTCTTCTTTTGTGAAAACTGAAAAGCAACAAGAAATATTTCAAAGAACAATAGATAGATTACACATGCACATACACAAAAAGTACAACTATCTCATAAAACAGATCAAGGAAAGCACGTTTAATAAGGACTATTAAAAAAAACACAACATGACACAAATATCATGTCATTTCTCTTTACAGAAAATTAGAACCAATGTCTAATAAGGGCATGCTAATCAAACAAATCGAGGGAATAAGGGAAGCAAATTAGTTTTCCTGGAGGGCTGTGCTAAGAAGTAGGAACACTTCAATTTGGCTAATGTGTCCGTGTCCAACATGTGTTAGACACTTGAATACTCCGACACATTTGGACATGCATTAGACACTTAGTAGCACAAGAGTTGTGTGATACTAATTGTACAGAGTCAATGTTAATCCATCATTTGTTAGATATATTTTGAACACTTGTTATACATACTAAATAGACACGTTAGTGCAAATACATCAAATTCATTTTTAAGCATATAAATCTTTAAAATGAATTTCAATGTCGTATAAAATGATGAATATTTTAAAAGTTGTATATTTCAATAAACGTGAACTTGACATCTCCTGTCCTTGCTTTGTAGAAAATGTTGTGTCACCATATCCATGTTGTGTCCTACCGTGTCTCATATTTGTATCCATGCTTCTTAGGATTGTGCTTGGCCACTAGCTTATCTGTTACTTGGTTATGTCTTAGGGAGAGGTTGATTCTTTTACTGAGTTTTAAAGGAATTTTAAGTAAACAGGCTAAAGGTAGGAATCCTTGCATTTCTGAAGTGTGTCATGATTACTTTTCACAGTGGGGATACTTTCAAGAATTCCTATTTATTATCTCTCTCTGTCATATTCCAGCTAGGGTTGCTAAGACATTGAAAGCAACAATGAGACTAAACAGGAGTGACCTGATGAAGGTTAAATGGGGGGTTGGGTTCTTGGCTTCTCCCTCTCTCTCTCCACCCTAGGTTGGAATGCATCGCCAAAGCAACCTTGCCAGCCATGGGTTTGCCATGAGAGAGGTGTTTCCATCGGAAAAAATGAAAACTTGTGGGTTTAGGGAGTGGCAACAAAGGAGAAAGAGAGAGGGAGGAGAGAGGAGAGACAATTGGAATAGGGGAAACTATACTATTTCTTTTGTGAAAAATTACGCTTTTGGTCCCCGAGATTAGCATTTGACTTAGGTTGCATTTGGGTTCCTAAGTTTTAAAACTCGACATTTTAACCCATGAGGTTTGGAATAATCTTGTTTTTGGTCCCTGCCGTTAACACTCTTGGTCCTATTAATTTTCTGTTATATTGGGCTGACAAGACAATTTTTTTATTATTTTCAAGCTGACATGGATTAAATATATTAGTTTTATATTTTAAAGTTGTTGATGTGGCAGAGTATAATAATTACTATTATTTTAAAGTATAAATAAAAAACATTGAAATTAATTTTTTTTTTCTTCTCTCTCTTCTTTCTCCCGCTTTCTTCTTTCTAGCTTGCCCTCCTATAATCCACATCATACCTTCTTCTTTCTCATTGTATATCTCACACCCCATCACCAGTTTGAGTTCTAGCCAAACACATTGGGTAGATGTTTCTTAGTGGGTATCATTTCACACTTACGCCAACTCAATCCAACTTCACTAGGTTTCTATTAACAATTCTTTCTCCGAATTTTTTTTTCCCTTTTATTTTCCTCTTTAAATCCAATCAACTTGCATGACTATTGATTACATTAATTACAATATTACCACTACCAGTTAATTAGGCTGACTTGGGAGTAGAATTAACTTTCTGGACTATATGGCTAAGACTATAGACATATGATGTAGTTTACAGGGCCTGAAATCATTCTTTAGCAAGATTGATGTAGATTAGAAGGCAACTTCAACGTTGAAATGAGGTTTCCATGCATTCAGAGTGCAAAGTGATACATAATGACTGTGCAATCTTGAGTTCAAACAAGTTGAGATAAACAAGGTACATCAAATTGTAAGAAAAGTACATATACTCTAGTGACTGAAACCAATATCACGATGCAGTAAACAATGCAGGCAAATCATTCTCAGTAAGAAGTTTGACTAAGGATAAAAAAAACGCAAAAGGGCCCATAGTAAAATTAACAAGATGAAGAGCTTTGGATAAGCTTTCTCCAAACAAGTCAACCAACCTAGAGAACTTGATGACATAACAGTTGGGCAAACAAAAAGATTCAAGAGATAATGAAAGAACATTCACCCCACTTCCAAAGATTAGCATGACATACAGCTTTTAACAGGTGATCCAATCAATTCAAGGGCTAATCAAGTCATATCCTGAAAAGGTTGTGATCTTAAAGTCCTATTTATTTCAGACGTTAGTCAGGAGGTTTCATTTTCCTCTCCTTTTATATTTAGGATTTACCCATCTGCATTAACGCTATTTTCCATTTTTCAATGTGTGTATATATATAATAACATAATATATACTTTATAAGAAACAGGAAAAAGATCATTAGTCAATTAGAGCGTTTAATAACATATTTTCCTTACAACTTAGAACGGTCCATCTTCAAGTAAAATCGTAATAACATATTTTTCTCAAAATTCATCAGTCACGGATCCAAACTTCCAAAATTCAAAATTACATTGTTCTCTGTAATTCTACAAACTAACTCGATCATCCACGACTCTGACAACAATAAATTCAAACAGCTTGATCAAATAGTTCAAAGAAGTTCCCTTCTAATAACTAAAAAAACAATCAAAAGACGATCAAATAATCTAATCAAACACATGGCCAACATGAATTTGAATCCAAAGGATTCAACCCCATCACTTAAACCAATCATCAAACAACAATTCAATCAAAACCCACAATTCCAAAAATCCCAATTAACCCAATAGCTTCAGAAACAACGATCAAGTGAACAAATTTACGAAGATTGAGAAATCAGAAGAAAAACCCAGAAAAGAAAGGAAAAGAGAAAAGAAAATTAGGGTTTTGAAGAACTCACCAACCACCCTGGATCCTTCAGAGCCCATGAAGCATAGAATGCAGAGAGAAATTTAGAAAGTTTCTAGAGAGAGGAAGAAGTAAATGAAGAAAGAAAGAAAAAAGGAGAGAGTAAAAAAGACTTGAGATTGGAAAATGGGTGAGTGATATTAAACCCAAGCGGCCATAAGACTTAGTCCCATCCCATTCCCACCTACTAAATGACTGCTGTTTTCCCCCAGTTTCGCTGGCAGAAGAAAAGGCGCAGTCCCAAGTTATTATCTTCTGTGGACCTGTACATGGCTCTTCTCAGACCTGCAGATCTCAACCGTATATAAATAAACGGTATCGATATCGATAACGATTGAATCAAATATTGTCTTCCAAAAGCTATAAGGAAGCATTTAAGGCAACAAGTTGCTTATTATAGTTCTAAGTTCTTATAATTGGGTCATAATCATTTCTGTTTGAGGTGCAGATTATTTTAGTTTGAATTATAATAGTATATGTTTGGATTATAAACTATTTTAGTTTGAGGAGAAAATAGTAAATATTGTAACAAATAATAAGAAAATGATGAATCTAAAATAGTAAAACCTATAGCAAATAGTAAATAATGAAGTAAATTGGGGTTTTAAAATATGGCTGATTATAGTTAATTGGAGAGTACAAAATAGTATTTATTGTAGTTAGAGGTGGTTATTATAATTTCATAATGGTTCTTGCCTCAAACGTCCCCTAAGGTTATTATAATCGTGCCCTCAAACTTTCCATTCGATCCATCACTTTTTTAATTCTCTTATCTTTGTTAGATGATGTAATATTAAATTTGTCCCTATCTATCAACTCAAGCTTTTGAGTCAATCAGTGATTTTAAATGTTATTAGATCAATTACTTTTTTAACTTTTTTCTTTGTTAGAATATAATGTTAAATTTTTTTCACCTATTAGCTTAAGGTTTTTAGTTAATCAGTGATTTAAGATGATATTAGAGTAGATGATCTAGGAGATTGTTCAAACCCCTCCAATCTTAGGGCGTATTTGGGAGTGATAATTGGACTAGTGATTTTACAAATATATATATATATATATATATATATATTTGGGTATAATTGATTTTGTAAAATTGATTTTTAAACATGGTTCCAATCTTTTTAAAGTGATTTTCAAATATTAGAAGTAATTTTGAATTATTATGTTTGGTTTTAAAAGTGAATTTAGAGTTACCTAATTACTCAAAATTGTATTTTCTATTTGAGAAATTATTATTTAACTAAATAATTATGGTAAATATTTGTTTCTATTTATTATATTGTTAAATTCTTATATGCATGGTGGATATTTTGAGTAAGATGAATGTTCATAATAGATATTGAAAGAAAATTTAAATATATATAATTATTTATTTTATTAAAAATTTAATGGCAGACAATGCATGTCATCTTTTGAGTTTTTAAAATTTTAAAAAATAATTTCACAAATAACTAACGAATAATTTTTAACAAAACATAAATTAAATAGGCGTTTCGAGACTGATTCTTGATCAATCACTTAACAAAAATCACATATCAACTAATTACTCCAAAATCGATTTGAATTATTTTAGATTTTTCTAAAATCAATTTTAGCTCAAGTCAAATCTCATTATTTTAAAGAAAAGTGATTTTGGCATGGAAAAATTGATTTTGACCATCTCAAAATCACTCTCAACACATATCTTTAACTTTTGGATAATTTAATTTAAGATGCTTTAGTTCAACAATATTTGATAGAGAATTGTGTCATTGACCTTTAAAATGGTAATTCGTAACTTTTGTAAGCTATGTGTTACATTGGTAATTAATCGCTTCTTGAATGTAGAAATAGTTGGAATTAAACGTTAGGCAAAATGCACAAATTATCACTTAATTGCATAATTTTTTTATTTGATTTTTGGGTTAAGATTATAAGGGGAAATTGCTATTTTTAACCTTAAAAAAAATTCACCTTACAAAATTAACCTATTTTTTAAAAACTATTTTTTCTAATCTCCTTATTCTTTTTTAAGATTTTAAGTGGAGAACTATAGTAAAAATATCATTTTATCCTTCATTCAAGTGTTTTCTATTTTTCTTTTTTTTTTTTTTATTACAACTTTTCAACCCCAACTTCAATTTTAAATCTTATAGAAAAAATTTCCGTTAGGATTTTTCGTAGGATTAAAAAATTTCTAGTAAAAAGAATTCTTGTGTGAAATTTTCCTTGAGAATTGAAAAATTAAGGAAAATTTAATAAATTCAAATTCTTATTAAAAATTGGTGAGTTTTTTTCCAACTCAAAACTAAGAATGATAAATAAAAAAAAAAAAAACGATCCTCTTGAAAAAATTATTCTAAACTTATGTTTAAAATAACTAACTTAAACGTACTAAAAAAACTTGGAATTGAATTGGTCAAAAAAAATTAAATTAAAAGTTAGGGAAATTGAAATTTGTTAATTTTTTAAAAGTAAAAAAAAAAAAAAAAGAAAAGAAAAGTGAAATTGGTCTAACTAAGATGTAATTGGTCTAACTTAAGTTTGGTCTAATCAATTAAACTTAAGTTAGGCCAACTCCACCTTTTAGAAAAAAAAAATTAACAATTCCAATTCCCCCAAGTTTTAATTTTTTTCTAACCAATTTGAATTCCAATTTTTTCTAGTACGTTTAAGTTGATTGTTTTAAATTAAATTTACGGGAATTTTTGTAAGAGGATAGTTTTTTTCTAGTTTTCATATTTTTATTTCCCAATTCTTAGTTTTGAGTTGGACAAAAAATCTCAAGAATTAGAATTTATGAAATTTCCCCAATTTTTCTTAAGGGAAATTTCACGTAAGATATTTTTTATCATGAAATTTTCAATCTTTATGAAAAATCCCAACAAAAATTTCTTTCCCTAAAGTTTAAAATTGAAGTTGATTTTGAAAAGTTGTAACAGAAAAAGGTAAAATGTAAAATACTTGAATGAGGGATAAAATGATATTTTCACTATGTAGGGTCCTACACTTAAAATCTCAAAAAGTAAGAAAAAAAGTTAGAAAAAGTAGTTTTTTAAAAAAGATGTTAGTTTTATAAAGTAAAAACATTTATGAGTTAAAAATAGCAATTTCGGGATTATAAGTTTAGCTTACATCTTTCTAATGGTTCATTGACTTTCAATTATATCTAATACGAATTCATATATTCATATATTTGATCTATTTTTTAGGTTAAAATACTATTTTTGTTTACATACTTTTAGCCTCATTTCATTTTTGTCTATTTACTTTCAAATGTCAATTTCATCTTTATAGCTTCAATAAATCTTAAATTACTTATTGCTATTAGTTTTTGTTACCTTCTCTAAAAAAGAAAATTAGTCTTTATTAGTCTTTTGTCTATAAATTTTAAAATGTATTCTCATGGTATTTTTTAAAGAATGGAAATTAATATTATTATATAATCAATTTTTATTTAAAAAACGTACTTCAAAGTTTGAAACATGATATGGACAATGTTTAAATTTTATCAAAGGTATGGGAACAAATTATGAATATTTGTCTGGATTTGGTAGAAGAAGATCCAATCAATGGTAGCAAAGATACATAGGGACGTTCACGTGTGACCTACCTCTCTTTGTCATTTTGGAGTCTTTTCGATTGTCTATTTCTAGTCCTTGCGTCCCAAGCAATAAACATCCTATGCGAGATAGGTTGAAACGTGTAATGGTATTAGTTAACGTTATTCGATCATCCCTAATGTTTATATTCATTGTAATAATGAGGTTGAGTTTCAAGATTATTTATCCTTTTATTGATCTTTGAGTAAGGCTATTTAGGGGATACGCTCTTGTCGATACATTGCTCCAATAAGATCTTTGAATGAGAAAGAGAGCTTGATTGAATTTTTCATTTTATTGTAGGCAATTATCATCAATACTTAATTTAGTGATATGTCCATTGATATCGTTGGAAAACCAAAATTTTGATGTCAATATTGATACCCATATTTTAATATCTTATCTCTTTTAACATTCATCTATAAATTTTGGAAACATGTTCACATTAGAGTATTTTCTTATGATGTATTTATATGATGGTTTCCATGTCACATACATTACTTCTCGAGCCAAATGGGGTAGGGCTTGCATTCAGCATGTCCCATTCATCAAGTTCTGAGGGTCGACCTCGACCTCACCCTTGATCGAGGCCGAGGTCAACAAGGAGGTCATTTGGGCTTCTAGCTCAATCTATCTTTTTTCCAAGGCCCAAATTAGGTCACAACATGCTTTATTCATTAAATGGAGAAGGTGGGCCTTGGTCTCATCTTTGGTCGAGCACGCACCCAAACTTCCCTCTTCCAGTGCTCAATTTGGCTTTAGGGTATAGTTTTCTGGTTCAAGTTTCGTCTTAAAGTCGATTATATCCTTTGATCCAAAATTATTATACTCTTTGATCTAAAATCATCCATAACATATATGTAGAGAGAGAACTAAAATAAACTGAAACCTAAAGTGTATAGACCAAAATGATATTTTAAACCCAAAAAAATCTCCGGTGGGAATCCAAAATTTTCCAACCCATTCAGATCTTAATTGTTATCAAATAGACTTTGAAAAATAACTTTAATAAGAATCTTGAAAGGGGAAGAAATGGATTAGGAGTTTCTTTTTTCGGTTTTTAGTCTATAAAAACTCCCAACAACTTCTAAAAAATATATATATATTAACCACTAAATTATAAAAAAAGGTTGGTGAGCATGAATTTGAAAAATAATATATTTGAGGTATGGTTGAAATTCGTGATTTTGTTAAACCAACTTCAATAATATAAAATCTACTACTGGTTTTAAGCTTTAAACATGCAACAAAACTTTGAGAATGTGAAATCTGAAGGGCCAACAACATAAATATTTATATTATTATTTTATGATTGAGATTTTCATCTCCTCCATCATTTTATCTAGAATAGTATCGATTTCTTTTCAATCATTATTTGACACATCATTAAATAAGGTATAGTATGAAGAATTTTCTATATTACTAGAATACTATAAATTTTCTCATTCTATCTCAACAAAAACTTGGGTGCTCCCTTGAATGTACAGTCCAATAAAATATTGCCACATAGCAGTTTTATTTTTTAAAAAAATAATTTTTTCTAATTTATTTTTTGTATGTAAAGAAATGGAGAGCATATGAGTTAGATTGCACCTAATCATTATTCTTCTATCTCCTTCCTCTTTCCTCTACCTTCGTCATATCCTCCAAGAACAAGAGATAAAACTTAGGGGTGTTCAAAAAACTCGATGACACGAAAAAATCGATCAGCCCAACCCAACCTGTGCGGTTTGAGTTTGGTTAGGAACAAATAAATGAAAATTTTATGAGTTGGGTTGGTTAATGGGTTCATCTAATAACCCAAACCAACCCGAACCAACTCAAATTTATTATTAGCTTTAAAATATACATTTTTATTACTTATAACACAATTATTTATACATATATTGATTTTAATTTTATTTAATTTCAATATTTTTTGAATAATTTATTATTCAACTCTTTAAAGTAGTTTCTTTGTACTTTAGAATGAAATTTTTTATTATATAAATTGGAATTGAGTTGTTGATCTTAATTTAATATATGAAAATAATTAAATTAGATTTTTACATATTTACATTTTGGAATAAAATTTTAAATAAATGACCTAATTAACCCAAACAAACCCAACTCAAATATTTCAGGTTGGATTGGGTTTATTTTTAATAAGAGTTATTTAGGTTGAAGAAATTTAAAACTCAAATAATTGGGTTGGATCTAAAAAAGTCTTTCAATCCAACCCAACCCATGAACATCCCTAATAAATCCCATGAAAATTTGCACAATGATATTTGTTTTTCCATAAGTTTGCTGACAAATTGCATCCATTTGACCTAATTACAAGGAGATTCAAAAAGTAAGAAAATCTACAAAATCCAAAGTTTTAAACAAATTGAAAACTAAATCAAAGAATATCAAAACAAAAACCCAATTTCAAGACTAATTTTTTTTTTAAAAAAAGCACTTCCCTTTTAGGGGCAGTTTGGATTGAGATTTTCTCAATGTCCAGGAATTAAAGATGTCGGATAATTATATGTTTGAATAAAATTATTGGGAATCAAGAATGATTATGTTTGATTGTGCATGGAAATGCTATCAGAATTTTGTGAATAAAAAATGTGTTTGTGTTTCATTTATGAAATTAAGCATGAAAATCTTATTATAATGGTAATAGATTAATAATTAAAAGAATAAATAATATTCAATATTTCAATAGAAAAAATTAATTAATTATGAATCAATTTTATAATTAAAAATTAACTAGTTAATTCATTTTATGAATTTCATACTAATTATAATCTAACACTTAATCATTTTTATTATTAATTAAGTTCAACATTAGTAATTTAGTTTTAATTAAATAATATAAGAAAATATATTTAAATGAACAATATATTATATAAAATGTGAAGAAAATGAGATAAAAATATGATATATTAATAAAAAATACTAAAAAGTATTTTGTAAATGTGATATGTTTATAATGAATGGGATAATAAAAAATAATCACAATAAATAATTAACTTCTTATAAATAACCAGTTATAATTATATGTTCATAATGAATGGTCAAATTAAAATTAATCTCCATAAATTACTTTATTATTAAAAAAAACAATAAAGTAATAAATTACTATTATTGAAAATGAAGTTATACGTGGAAAATGAGAAAACTCATAGTTTTTTAAGGGAATGGAAAACATTTATATGTGGGGAATGAGAATGCCTGGAATAGTTTATTCCAAGGCAAATGGGTGAAAACTGTAAAACAAACATGAGAATTGGATACCCCATGCCAATTTCCATGTAGACAACCAAACGACCATTTACATCAATAGATTCAACATTCCAATACTTAAGATCCTAAACAAAATCCAACAACATGAATCATCGATTAAGAAAATCAAAACAACAATAACACCAAAACAAAATTTAGAACCAAGCATGGGAGCTTCCTCAAATAAGGGATAATAGATGGATTCTTAAGTAGGAAGAGGAAAATTTTGGAAGTTGCCCGAAGGACGCTTAACATAGGATAAGGAAGGAGGTAGGGGATGGAAAGAAAGGGAGGAGATGCAAAGACTAAACCCTTAAAAACAATATAAAAATAATATCTTTTGCCAATTCATTTAAAAGTTCCATGCATCATAGTCAAATCAATAAGTCATATTTCCACTACGTCGACTAACGATCAATTGAGTTAAAGAGATCATTTAGAATCATTTCTCAAATTTTGAAGATTGAAACGTCTCTTCTGAAACTTTAGAGACTAAATAGACACCAAGCTTAAACCTCAAGGATCAAAAATGTAATTTACCCTAGTTTATATAGTCACTACAAAACATTTCCATCATAGTCATCATGAGTAACTCTCTTTTTAATTAAGACTTCGTTTGGTTACCATTTTGTTTTTTGTTTTTGTTTTTGAAAATTAAACCTATGGACACTACTTCTGCCTTCAAATTCTTTCTTATAATTTAAAAAGCCAAGCCAAATTTTGAGAACTAAAAGAATAGCTTTCAAAAAGTCTTTTGTTTTTAGAATTTGGCTAAGAATTCAACCATTGTATTTAAGAATGATGAAAATCATTATAAGAAATGTGGGTGGGATAGACTTAATTTTTTTTTAAAAAAAATCAATCGATTACCAAACAGGACCTAAGTGATCCGTTTCTATTGTTTCCCTTTTATGTTCTCTCCTTTCTTCATCTAATAATGCTCGAATTCTTCAAATCCAAATGCATACACATAGAAGTGAATCAAAAGCAAAGAAGCTTAAGTTTGTTGTCACTACAAAGTTTTTAAAATTTTCATCTCTCAATTTTGGGTTGAAATTTTATGTTTTACTTTAAATCTTCTCTTTTTCATGCAATTATCTTTCAATTTTGTTGTATTATTGATTTCATACCTTATATATTTTATTAACTCATTTTAATATATACCTATAAAATTTTTATTATTTCATTTTGAGTGCATTTGTTTGGCTAGTTTGGATATTGTTTAATCTTTGGGTTAATGTTTTGGTATTATTGGAGGAGTATGAATTTAGAGTTCTGGATGGAGTATCATTAAGTTGCTATGATTATTCAAGATTACGAATATGTTTTAAGGGCATAATTTTAGACTTATGTATGAGGTATTATTGATATTATATGTGTTAGGATAAACACTATATTCTTAGGATCAATTATCCCTTTTTATGTTAATTTAATTAGAAATTAATAAATTAGAAATATTAATAATAAAGCACATAACACAAGCAATTTTAACGTAGGAAAACCTTTTCAAAGCGATGAGTAAAAAACCATGGACCAAAGTAAAATTTTTTATTATAATCAATAATGATTTACAAAGAGTTCTCCCTGTCACAACTAAAGGCACATACAATAAATATTTCAATGACAACAAATGATATTAACAAAAGAAGAATAAGTTAGAAAGATCTCACTTGAAGCAGTACCTAACTATTTACTGCAATTTGAATGTAGACAACTCTAAAAGAAATCTCTATCATCCAAATTGAAAACCCTCGTGTAAAGAACACACTATCGATTTTCAAATCGACGGGACCATGAATCTATTGGATTCAATGTCCTAAATCTCGTTCATCTTGGAGTTTGTAATTTTGTAGATACAAATGATTTATTTAATAACATAAATAGTATTTTATTTGACCTTTAGATAGCATTAACTCAATCTAATAAACTAAGATCCAAGGTCATTTAATGAAACTTGAACAATATGTGGTAGACATACCAGTGGATCGTGTTCAAATAATGACCTAAAAGGTCTGCAGTATATGGTTAAGGTTTAGTGTCTTATCCTTGTGACATTGCGGATATGACCCACTTTGTAATTGTTACATGAGTTGTAAGTGTTACAAACAATATGATCCATATTGTTCATGTGGAGACATGTGATTGGGGGATCCTATATAAAGAATTTATATAAGACCAGACCACAAAATGATTAATTTCTCAATATAATACTGTTTATTAAAGAAACAAACTTTTTCATTCAGATGACCATAGGTAACTTGACATTAATTCTGAATGAGTTGTGAACTTCTGTTAATAAAGGCAAACCTTTGATTTCTGTGGGTGAGAGTGGCTTTTCCGCCGACTCAATATATCGACCATTTTGAGATTTTGTCCGAGTAGGGAGCTGGGAACACAACTACATAGAATAGAATTCACTCCTTCCTATAGAAAGGGAAAGTAGATAAATTGCTCCCTTTCTAGTTAATTTCGGATCTTGAATAATGAGTCATCACCCTCTCATTAGCTTGAGAGGGGTTAGTTTATAGTTGGACTGTAAATTATTTGTTCATTAGACGAATCAGTGGCATTTAAGAAATTAGACGTAACTATAGGGGTAAAAAGTAATTTTGACCCAGTTGTAGTTACAAGCAATTTGTGAAGGATCAACTTACTGTTGATTGGTTATATCTAATGGATAAAGAAATATATCTAATGAAGAGTGCAACTATCAATCTTTAGTGTAGTTACTAGCAGCTAATGAATGTTGATTAATCCAATTAAAGAGTTTAGTTGGTTAATCTTAAATCACTAAAGCTTCTAATCTGTAAGCCTATTAGGTCCCCTTGTTAGCTCACTAAGTATAGAAGCAAGGATTAATTGTTTTTTGGAATAATTTGAATTGTTCAAATTATTTATAGGAATTTGAGTAATTAATTATATTAATATGATTAATATAACGTATGGTGTATATCGATGCATTATGATATATAGTTAATTATATATATGATTTATAATTAAAACTATATAATATGTGAGAGAGAAATATTTGAATGTGATCCAAATATTTTAAATGAATTTTATATTATAAATTAATATTTATTATGAATCCGATTCATATTAAAACTATTGGTTAAAAGAGGAGGTTACATTATAATGCGATTATAAAAGCATATAATATGGTTACTAATGGTTAGTTAACCATATTATAAGGATTATGTTAACATTATTAATATTATTTGTTTAATATTAAATTAATATTAAATTAAAAATCAAATGGGGAGTTATTTCAGTAAATGCGGGGGAGAGGGGGAGTTATCGTAACTCCCTCCTCCTCCCCCTCTTATTCTTCTTCTTTGCATAAAAATTCTGGTGGTTGAAGGTAATAATAATAATAATAATAAAATAAATAAATAAATAAAAGATCTCTCTACAATTTGGCTCTCTATCGAAATTTACAAAAGCCCACACTTCAATCCTTGGGTCCTGAGAATAACAAGGACTCCAATTGGTGGTGTTCTTATTGGAAGAAGATCTCTTGGGATTCAATCTTTTCAATTGGTATCAGAGCCAATGGATTGTCTTTGATTTAGTTTTAGGATATCAATTTTGATTTTGGTGGGTGTTTTTTCTGTACTGTCTTTATGTGATGAATGCCATAATTTTCATTTGAGTTTTTTTTGGCTTAGATGTTTACTATATTTGGCATTTAGATTCATATTCTTTGATTTGATCAATTTTAAAGGGCTCGTATGTTTTGGGCGTTTTATTTAAGCAACCGAGTCTGTAATACAAGTCTATATCGTTCGTGGTTGATGATGCTGCGAAGAACGCTGGAAAATAGAGGTTTTTTTTTTTTGCTGTAGATATCATGTTTTTGGACTGCAGCGCCACGACACTGTACCCTAGGGTTGTGACACTGCGACGCGAGGCGAAGACATGAACTTCACCTAGCGTCGCAATGCTACATCGCAAGGAAAAAGCACAAAATTTCTGTTGCGTCACAATGCTACGTCCGTTCGAGGTCAAGCGCACGCGTGTGGAGGTTCCCTATTCAAGGCTCACAATTGCTGTTTTTCCTTCATTTTGATGTAATTTTATCCTTTTTTAATCAAATCAATATAATTCGATTATATTAATTTAATAATTTTTTTAGGGTGCCAAATATTGGTATATTAATGCTTTTTATATAGTTTAATGTGTATGTGATATATGCTCAAATTATATGATTTATATGTTGCATATTGTATGCCATATAGATTTAAAATCCCACCATAGGTTTAGCATAATCATGCATCATATTTAAATATAAATATTATATTTAAAGTTTAGGTTATTCCTAAAGTATGCACATGCATGATGTATATCATATAGTATGCATGTATATAATATAGTTTTAATATAATTTCTTTTAATGTATGATTAAAAGTATGCTTATTATATAGTTCATTAATAGTATAAATATAAGTGTTATATTATGATAGTATGTACATGCATGATGCCCATATAGTATGCATATATATAATGTAATTGTTATTTTATTTCTTTTAATGTATGATTAAAAACATGCTTATTATATAGTTTATAATAGTATAATATAAGTGTTATATTATGATAATTAATGAAAAAGAAGATGCATGTAGCATGACATTACTTAGATAATATAGTAGTTATATTCTTTTACTATCATTCATATGCATGTTATAGGTTTTGTAATTCATTAATTTATAAGAGTTATATAGTTAATAAATTAGAAATTAAAATCTATAACCTAGAGTTGCATGCAAATATAGATTTGGTTTAAAATTAATTTCACATAGACCTATAATTAGAAATTTTCTAATGAGATTAGAAATAGGTTAATCTTTTATTTTTTTTTCTTTTAATAGGATTAACTTAACTAATAAAAGATTAGTTTTATAAAATAATTGTCTATAAGGGACCTTTGTCTTAGGACGATTCTGTCTAGGCTAGGTTTTTTAAGCTGACGAAAACAAAACACCCCTACCTAGGAACTGACTTAGAAGGTGAATTAGGCAAATATTTTTTAAGCATGCAATAAATAATTTGATTTATTAAAACGTTCAATAAACCAAATCATATATTATCCCACTATTCAATATAAATGTTATATTAAGCAAATTAATTATGATTTGGTTAAATTAATTACCTGAGTTTATCTAAGTTAATAAACCCTAGGTTCTAAAACACTTAGTGGAAGGAAAAAGAGATATATTTGATATGTCAGTTTTCCACCCATGTTCTCTCTAAAGGTTCACACTGTGAAATCCATGCTTGGCCTCGTGGTATCCTGGGCGAACCCTCCCTTAGGAAGGTATTTTCATAGATCAATATCAAGGTGAATGGAGAGAGTATTTATAGTAAGTGAGAGAATGACGTATGTTAACACATCCTACGATCTTCTTCATTAGTATGTGATGTTTTTTCATGGTTGGCCTCATGGTGCCCTGAGAGTGTCTCCCTTAGGAAGGTGTTTACATGGAAAGGGATAAAGCAAACTTTAGAAATGAATAAGATCGCTATAGTCAATTGCACCAATTATGTTCTTCCCTGAGGCTGACTAATTAGAGCAGGGCTATAAGACTAAAAATGAAGGATTACACTTACAAGAAAACATTAAGGGGTTAATGATTTCTTAACCAAATTGAGGGTAGTTAAATGTTATTGGAATAAGAGTCATTCTGGTGTAATATTTAATTGAGAATGTCTCTATTTAGTGAAAGAATAACTGTGCACCCTGAGGTGGCATTTAATCTAAATCACTAAAGTATCATTACAAAATTAAATAGTTTTAGGGTTCATTTAGAATTTTGCTAAATTGATTGGATTAAATGAGTTTTTCCTTGCATATCTAATATAGATAATTTGTTTTGAACCAACATCTTCTTAATCATGACTAGCGCTATTATTTCTTTGCTTGGCACCGATAAATTAACCAAGAAAAACCATGTAACTTGGAAAAACATGATTAATATCATCTTGGTCATCGACAACCTCAAATTCGTCCTAACGAAGAAGTGTTCTCCAATTTCTAGACTCGCTGCTTCACGAAATGTTCGTGAAGCATATGACAAATGGACTAAGGCCAACAATAAGGCCAGGGTCTATATGTTATTGGCAAGCTTGACTGAAGTCTTGGACAAAAAGCATGAGCCTATGATCACTGCACGCGATATCATAAAGTCATTGCGTGGGATGTTCAACCAACCGGCTACACATCTCAAGCATGATGCTCTAAAGTACATTTTCAACACCCAAATGAATGAGGGATCTTCTATTAGAGAGCATGTCCTTAGCATGATGGTCCACTTCAATGCGGCTGAGATGAACGAGGTTGTCATAGACGAGTCTAGCTAGGTAAGATTTATTTTGGAAACTCTTTCGAAGAGTTACCTTCAGTTCCGTAGCAACGCTGTCATAAACAAAATTGAATATAATATTACCACCCTTCTCAACGTGCTGCAAACTTATGAGTCCTTGATGGAAGTCAAAGGACTACACGGGGAAACACCCCCAACTTAACTCTTAGTTGTCCCGAGCAAGCCTAAGTTAGAAATGTGCATACATTCAAACAAAAGCATTTTTTTTTCAGTTCAAAGTTTCATTCTTATATTCAAAATTGACAAATTCAAGTTGGTACACCTTCATCTTTACTTCCAAATGATCTATACCTTCAAGTGTTCTACACACAATGAATTGATTCTCATCTATTTTCTCAACAATCAAGGAAATAAGGATATAAACAAACATTTAGAAATTCAAAGTTTTGCTAACAAATGGTTGAAGCTTATTTTGAAAAGAAAAGGTCTTTCTTGCAAAATCATAAAAGAAAAGACTACCTAGTTTTAGTTTACTTAAAAGCCTAAACTAACAGAAAGGAGATATCCAACTTTCAATTCCTCTTCGCCCTACACTGGCCCGTTATCGGTCTATGATGTACCAAACTTGCATTGGATAGAGGCAATTCTAATACAAGGGTGTCTTTTTATAAACTCACACACACCAAACGTAATTGACATTTCTTTTACTTAGAGGGATAACTTTCTCACTTACACTGCTGGGAACCTATCACTCTTTTCTTATGGGCCCTAACAGAAACACGATGAAGGTGGCTCTTTTCACCTTTACCCATGCACACACACACGTTAGTGAAGGTTATGTTATTTTTCTATGTCAATTCACAAGCTTACTTCACTTTTTTTTTAGCAAATTTTTTTTACACTAGGCCTTTTTTATTCCTCTATGTCTAGACTTGCCTCTAAAACAAGATGGTTGTTCCTAGACCAAAGTTTGTCCGATTGGGGTAACAAAAAAAAAATTAAGTAGGTATGACATTTATAAGAGTTTAAAGGTTCTAAATAAATTTGAAGACTAAGTATTCAATTTTTTTAATGAAGTTAAAAGGAAAAGAAAGTTTCTTTTGAAAAATGAGTTTGAATTTTTTGGTTGAAAAACTTTAAAAATCTAAAGTTTCGTTTGTATCCTTACTAGAAAGAGTGTGTCATCAAAATTTCTTTAATAAGAATCAAGAGATTGAGTAAAAGCAATTGATGCATAGAATCAAAGTGAAGGAGATTCATGAACGTGCAAATATGAATTTATCATATTTATTAAATTCAAGGCAAAAATGGTATTTTGAAGATTAAAAGAATTCAATAGACATAGTTATCAAAGAATCAAATTATACCATCGAGATGAATCAGAGCCTTAAATTTACTCATATACAGCAAAATCTATGTAATCAATCTAAGTAATCAACAATTTATTAATCTTGAGCTCAAATCCCGAAGGTTCCAACTATGCAAAAATTTTTGGGGATTATTTCTAAGTTAATCAAAGAATAACAAAAAACAAGCCAAAAACATGCAATGTTTACCCACTGATAACGAGCAGAAATGCACGTTATTACAACAAAAAGATATAAAACAATAAAGGATTGCGACGGTAAAAATATGTAAAATCGTGTCCAAAAGTATTAAGTAGAGAACATTGCGATCGCATGCATCCATCGCATTAAAGCAGCTAATTTATGTATTTTGTGCAGGAAAATGCGTTGGCGCAAGGAAGAATTGTGATCCACGGAATTCAACATCCGAGCGCATTAAGAAATTGCGACCGCAAAGTTATGCGATCGTATTCGTTCACGAAGATCTGCTCAAGAAGGTAGCCGCATAAAGACGACGCATCAAGGTGAAAGCGTAATAAATCACGATGGAACAAAAAGCTGATGACGGTCGAATCCGAATTTAGTTGACAAGCCGTTAATGACACACTGTAGCAAGTACACTCAAACTTTTCGGTGACAATTAATCGACGCATCAGACAAAGATTTAATGACATCCCATCAGTGCAATCATTTAAGAGAAAAGCTTCTTCACCTTGATCTTTATAAATACCAAAGGCCATCACCGAAAAAGGAGCTTAGCCATATAGAGAGTTCACTATATAGAAGATAGTTAGTTGTTGTTCATAGTTTTCATACACTTAGAAGGCGGAGGCGAGTGAAGAGAGAAGACATCGGAAGATCGTTCCCGATCAGCTTAAGAGAGTACCGGGAAGCGTTGAGAACGGAGAGAGGGCCGACTCTTGCGAAAGCAAGAATAATATTTTGGGTAGAGTAGAGAAACTTAGTGTAAAAGCCTTGGGAAGCAAGAAATTACTGCCAAGCTCTCTATCTTTATTTCCCATTGTCATTCTGTATTCTAATTTCATTTATAAAATGGAACTTGCATCTCTACATCTGTTCACTCTCTTTACATTACGCAGGAGTAATTAAACTTTCGAATGTGTTGAGAAGTACTTAGCTAGCATGACCTAAGATCTTCAATTTTATGCGATCATCTTGTCTTATGTATGCATCCATCACCTCTTTAGAGCTACTCGAGAGAAAGTCTAAAAAACCTAGACTTGAGAGAGATAGGTTAGAATATAGGCTTGAGAAAGTTAGATTAGAATCGCATAAATAAGAGATAGACACTTAGAGATAAGCTCTGTTTGCTAACATGCATCGCATGCACCCTAGAAATAAGTTATGGTAGTATGCGGTCACCTTGTGTACGTGCGTGTCATTCATCATCGTATAGACAAGAGTAGAGGCTTAGACATAAGTCCTATAGACATCATCGTATACATTGTATGCATCCTAAAACTAGGAGCTATAGCATTTGCATGGAGAGATGACTTGTTGTTGTATGTATGTAGCATGATCGCATAGCGTGAACGCAATCTTAGGAAGTGTTAGCTAAATCCCTTCTCAACCCGTTCCCCCGCATACTCACTGTACTTTCGTGTTATTAACTCTTTTCTCATTTCCGCCGCATAGAATCTACACCTTAAATAAATATACCAACTGACTCATTGTTTTATTTGTCACCGCAAAGAAAATCTGAAATACAATCGCATATTGTCTCCATAGTCCTTGTGTTCGACTCTGGGCTTGCCAGGCAACCTAGTTGAATTTATACTTGGATTTTTCTAGGAAAACTTGCATGCACAACGCATACACCACCATTGCAATATACACCATTATTTCATCATATTCACAACGCATCAAGTTTTTGGCGCCGTTGCTGGGGACTACGGCAGTACATATTATGCTAACGATAACTTTTTGATTTTCTTTGCAGACTCTCCGTCTTTGTGCATTGCCTCTCCTTTGGTAAGGGAAGAAGCGGACGTCGTATGAGCAAAGGACAAATTCCTGAGAGCAATTACAACCCAGAGATAGAGAGAACTTTTCGAAGAAAAAGAAGAAACAGTCGCCAACACAACAAAAGAAAGATCCTAACATGGCAGAGCAACCAGAAGACAGAGCACCGAACACAAATAATATCATGGTGAACGACCGCAATAGGCCCATTCGGGATTATGCATTGCCTAACCTTTATGATTTGTCACCAGGAATCATGAGGCCAGCTCTAGATGGATCTAGGTTCGAGATGAAACCAGTGATACTAGAGATGATTCAAACTGTCGGACAGTTTGGCAGTAGGCGTGGCAAGGATCCGCACGCCCACCTCCAGAGTTTTAAGCAATCGTTGAGTATTGGATACTCGGTAGCATGTTGACGCGAGTGCACTAGATGATCGTGTAGCTCAACAAGCTTCATCACTTAGTTCTTGACTACACGATCGTGGAGTAATTTGTTACTTTAACACTTATTCTATGATCATCTAGACGATCGTGCTTCACATCAACGTCATCGTCTAAACAATCGTTTAGACTTATGTGTTAGTATTCAATGCGCTAAACGATTGAGTGCCTCATTCTTCATCGCATTGTAAATGGTATTCGATCGTAGCTAAACGATCATGGATACCCAGCCAGTTTACTAAACGATTAGGGAGGCTTTGTCTGGGCAGTTCAAGACCCGGTTCGTCTGTGAACCGGTTTGCTCGATGGAGAAATGTAATAGATAGTTTTTTATTTCCGATTTTGAGGCTTTTCATCTCGGTCCATTAATCTTTGGTGAATCTACTTAAATGTATGTTTGATTATATGTCCTATGGTCTTCCATATAGTTAAAATCCCACCTTAGGTTATGCATTGGTCATGCATCATCTCTATATTATAAGAGTTATGATTAGAGTTTGCATGATCTAAATTACACAAGAGCATACTCATGCATCATATAATATAAGAGTTATATTTATGCATTCATTAAGCATAGACATGCCTCATCTTTATATTATAAGTGTTATAGTATAAGGGTGTATGGACGCATGTTTGCTTAGTTCATTACAAGTATATAAAAGTTATATATAGTAATGAATGGACATTGCATGAAGCATGACACATAGGTTAAATTTATAAGAGTTATAAATACCTAGTTGTGCATGGCAATGAGTGTGGGTTTTAGTTGTTTCTTTTATAAGGGTTATAAGGAAATTAGAACTAAAATCTATAAGAAAGACATGCATGCGAACTTAGGCTTGAATCATGGTTTTAAAAGTGTTTTAAATCTTAGTAGAGATAGACCTAAGATCACGGTTCTAATGAGATTAGTAACCTAAGGTTTAATCTTTTAATCAGTTTAATAGGATTAAATTGACTAATAAAATATTAAATATGTGCCAAATCTATCTATAAGGGACCTTTTGGCTAAGGCAGGTTCTGTTTAGGCTGGGGTATTTAAGCTGACGGAAATGGAACACCCCTACCTAGGAACCTACCTGGAAAGGTGAATTAGATATATTTGATGCATGCATGCAAATTTGAGGACAATCTATTAAAGAGTTTAATGAGACTACTTGAACATGTTTAATTTCAAAGATAAGAGTTGTTTTGAGCAAATTAAACCGACTTAGATAAAATCAGTAGCCAGATAGTCTAAGTTAATGAACCGCTAGGTAGAACATTCAGTGGGAGGTACTTGGGGTATATGATACTTCATTTAAACCTCTTCGCGTTTCTCCCTTTATGTTCACACCAAGAGATCTATCCTTGGCCTCAAGGCACCCTGGGTGTATCCCTCTAAAGGATAGTATTTAGGTAGGTCAATAACAAGGTGGACGGAGAGAATGTTCATAGTAAGTGGGAGCAGAACGTGCGACAAGTGGGAGGCCTATGAGCGTTGGACACGGGCGAACGAGAAGGCCCAAGCCTATTTTTTGGCCAGTCTTAACGACATTTTGGCCAAGAAGCATGAGCCTATGGTCTTAGAATGTGAGATCATGGAGTCCCTATGGGGAATGTTCGGACAACCATCTGGACAGCTCAAACATGAGGCTCTCAAATGCATCTTCAACTCCAAAATGGAGGAAAGCACCTCTGTTTGAGAACATGTGCTTAATATGATGGTCCATTTCAACGTGGCAGAGATGAATGAGTCTCGGATCGATGAGGGCAGCCAGGTTAGCATAGTCCTACATTCGTTGCCAGATAGCTTCTTGCACTTTGTAAACAATGCGATTCTGAACAAAGTGGACTATACACTTACAACTCTCTTCAACGAGTTGCAGACATTCCAAATCTTGTTGAAAAGTAAGGAGAAGAAGGGAGGTGAGGCATTGCTTCATCTTCAAAGACATTCCATAAAGGTTCGACCTCAGGAACGAAGTCTACACCTTCTACTTCTAACACTTCCAAGTGGAATAAGAAGAAGGGTGGTAAGGGGAAGGGAAAGGCACCTGCTAACCCACAGCCTATCGCCCAGTGGGGTAAAAGTCCAACGCTAGTTGACAAGGTAAAGTGTTTCCACTACAACGAAGATGGGCACGGGAAGAGGAATTGTCCTCACTGAATCAAGGAAAAGAAGAAGACTAAGGCCAAAGCCAAGGCAAAACAAGGAAAATATGATTTACTAGTTTTGGAAACTTGTTTAGTGGAGAATGATGATTCTGCCCTGATTATTGACTCTGGGACCCCTAATCACATTTGTTCTTCTTTTCAGGGGATTAGATCCTGGCGGCAACTGGAGGCTGGTGAGATGACAATGCGAGTAGGCACCGGGCACGACGTCTCAGCTGTGGCAGTGGGAGGAGTCCAGTTGACTTTACAGAAGATGTTTAACATTTTACATGATGTTTATGTAGTTCCCGAGTTAAAAAAGGAACTTGATTTCTGTAAAGTGTCTGATATAGTGTAATTATACTCTAAATTTTCAATTGAATAAAGTGTTTATTCATAAAGATGGAGTTGAAATCTGTTCAGCAAATCTGAAAAATAACTTGTATATGCTAAGGCTGTTAGTAACAAGTTCCTTCCATAACATAGAGATGTTTAAAATTGTTGTAACTCAAAATAAACGACAAAAGATTTCTCCTAAGGAAAATGCCTAACTTTAGCACCTTCGATTAGAGCACATCTCAATAGGATTGAAAGGTTGGTGAAAAATGGACTTCTAAGCGAGTTAGAGGAAAATTCTTTACCGGTGTGCGAATCTCACCTTGAGTGTAAGATGACTAAAATACCTTTTACTGGAAAAGGTTATCGAGCCAAAGAGCCTCTAGAATTAATGCATTCTGACCTTTGTGGTTCGATGAATGTACGCACCAAGGGTAGCTATGAGTATTTCATCACCTTTACTAATGATTACTCTAGGTATGGGTATGTTTATTTGATGCAACAGAAGTCTGAATCCTTTGAAAAGTTCTGAGAGTTCAAAGTTGAAAACGCATTGGAAAGACGGATTAAGACACTTCGATCGAATCAAGGTGGAGAGTTTTTGGATTCGGGGTTCCAGAACTATTTGATAGAACATGGAATTGTTTCCTAACTCTCAGCGTCGGGTACACCTCAACAGAATGGTGTAGTGGAAAGGAGAAACAGAACATTGTTGGACATGGTTCGATCGATGATGAGTTACGCTTCCCTATCGGACTCATTTTGGTGTTTTGCAGTAGAGACTGCAGTGTATATACTCAACTATGTTCCTTCCATGAGTGTTGTGCAACACCTCTGGAGTTGTGGAATGGGCGTAAAGCTAATTTGTGTCACTTCCGCATATAGGATTGCCCAACACATGTGCTTGAGGATACTCTAAAGAAATTAGAACCACGGTCGAGGTTGTGCCTCTTTGTAGACTACCCCAAAGGTACACGAGGGGGTTATTTTTATGATCCTATGGAAAACCGAGTGTTTGTGTCTATGATTGCTACCTTCTTTGAGGAGGGTCATATTTGGGAGCACAGTCCACGTAGTAAGATCATGTTACGTAAGCTTTCCAACGAAACTACTGAAACTTCGATAAGAGTTATTGAAGGGTTTGCTTCATTAGCAAGAGTTGTTGATGATAGTTCATCTGGTAGGTCAGTTCCACCTTAAAAGTTGAGGGAACCTTGACGTAGTGAGAGGGTTGCGAACCCACCTGTTCGCTATCTGGGTTTCATGGAAATCTTGTCTATGGTAGCCAATGGCGACGTTGAGGATCTGTTGTCTTATTAGAAGGCAATGGAGGATGTTGACCGGGATGAATGGGTCAAAGTCATAGATCTCGAGATGGAGTCGATGTACTTCAACTCAGTGTGGGATCTTGTACATCAGCCGGATGGGGTAAAACCTATAGGTTGCAAATGGATTTACAAGAGGAAACATGTGCCAATGGGAAGGTGCAAACCTTCAAGGATAAACTTGTGGAAAAGGTTATACCGAGGTGGAGGGAGTCGACTATAAGGAGACTTTCTCGCCTGTTGCCATGTTATAGTCTATCTGTATCCTCCTGTCCTTTGCCACATTTTATGATTATGAGATTTGGCAAATGGACGTCAAGACTGCCTTTCTGAATGGTAAACTTGAGGAGACCATTTATATAGATCAACCCGAGGGATTCATAGCCCAAGGTCAAAAGCAAAAGGTTTGCAAACTAAATCAGTCCATTTATTGGCTGAAACAGGCATCTCGATTTTGGAACATTCGGTTTGATACTGTGATCAAATTGTATAACTTTGACCAAAATGTTGATGAGCCTTGTATCTAAGAAAATCATCAACAATTCAGTAGTTTTTCTAGTGTTGTATGTAGATGACATCCTACTCATTGAGAATGATGTAGGACTACTAACTGCAGTTAAAAACTGGTTAGCAACCCAATTCCAAATAAAATATTTGGGAGAGGCTTAGTTTGTTCTTAGTATTCAGATCTTTTGGGATTGTAAGAACAAAGTTCTAGTGTTGTCTCAAACATTGTACATTGACAAGATGTTGCTTAAGTACTCGATGCAGAACTTCGAAAGGTGCCTACTACCTTTACGACATGGAGTTAAATTTGTTGGGATTGGTCTCCTAATTCTTCTGAAGTCTTATTGTTTTGTAAAGATAAACATTGTTCAATGAATAAAATAAATGTTATTTAATTCTGGCATTTACCCGCTTTGTAGAGGTTTGCAAGTGTTGTAAACTACTACAGATGGTAGATCTTGACCATTCGTGTGGAGACATGGAGCGAGGGTGTCCTATACAAAGAGTTTTTATAAGACCTGGACCACGAGATCACTAGACTCTATATATAACGTCGTTGATACTAAAGACTTGCATCTCACCTAAACGACCATAGGTGACACGACCTCAATCCTGAGTGTTTTGTGAACTCTTGCCTTTGAGGGCGATCCTTTGATTAGTATGGGTGAGAGTGGCCAGATTGCCAACTCAACATGCTTACATTTTTGGGGACTTGTCTGATCTAGGATCTGGGAACTCAATTCACAATATGGAATTCACTCCTTTCCCCGTAGTAGGGATAAGTACAGAGATTGATCCCTTAAGAGCTGATTCCGGGGCTTGAACTTAGTGGACACAGCTTCTGTTTGAAAGAGAATACTTAGTTATAGTAGGACTATGACTTATGCTCATTAGAGGGATCAGTGGTACTTAGGAGACAGATGTAACTATAGGGGCATAACGGTTATTGGCCCAGCTGTACTTACGAGCGATCTATGAAGGATTGTCGCACTGCTGATTGGTTAAGATGGACACATAATATATTTGTAGTGAGGAGAGTTTAGCTGTCGATCTTTAGTGGAGTGCGTGGCAGTTAATAGATGGTGGATCCCGTGACTAAAGAGTTTAGTTAATTATTCACATACCGTTGGAACTTCGGATCTACAGGTCCATGAGGTCCCCTTGGTAGCTTGGATTCTGTTGAGTATCAATTCTTGTTGTTGATTTGAAATGTTCAAATTGACAAGTGGTATTTTGATTATATATGATATAGTCGGTTTGACGTATGAGATACATCTAGTGGAGGATTGATGTAAATGAGATTTACATTAAGTACCATGGAAAAGAAAAAGAACTATGGTTTATATCTTTCATGAGATGGAATATTAAAACTATAGGTTATAAATATAGTATGATAAGTTGGTTATCATTTATATTTATAATAATATTAATTATTGGATAATTAATACTTTTTCTTTTAAATAACCAAAGTAGTGGGTGGTTATTGGATCATGGTAATCATGAGTTTAAAAGGAAAGTGGTTTCCTATTTTGATAAAGAAGTTTTTTTTCAAAAGTTTGAAAAGATTTTGAGTTTTCTCTCTGGTGAAAAGAAACTCACGGAAGTCGTCAAGTAAATATAGATTTACTAAACGATGGCTGGGCGAGCTAAACGATTGTGCAGGTGCAAGCTAAACGATCGTGCAATATTTACTAAACGATCGTATAGATTTGCTAGACGATCGCTGGCCTAAGGTAAACAATCGTGTAGAGTCTGTAGGTGACAGACCGAGTTAAACGATAGAACTAAACAATAGCATAGCTTTTACTAGGCGATTTCATAGTTTTATTTAAAAGATTAAGCATCAACTTATGTGACAGGTCTTCGACTACTCCCACTTGCCCAATTGTGTATGCGATCGTTGTTTCCTCCGTTTGTCTGCCTCATACCAAGTCCAAACAGAGCCCACGCTCTAGATTCTCTCACCGAGAATACCAAGGTCGCCTTGTTGGTGGTGTCAAACTCAACTCGGCACCGTCGAGGTTTTTTGGAGGCAATTTGTGGTGCTGTGGAGGCCGTTCGCTGTTGCGGAGGAGTTCGTGTGGTGGAGGAGATCATGGCCGAGGAGATCATTGAGGACGAGCGTGAAATGTTCGTACGATGTTGCGATCATGTAGATCGAGCGCTCGTGGTTGCTGTTGTTCGATTAGAGTCACGCAACGGAGTATGGAGACGTTTCTATCAATGTGCGTAGAGTTTTTCTTTCTATGCATTTGATTTTATTCATGCTATAATTTCTTTGTATAATTGTATAACCGTTTGTTTTGAAGTCAACTGTAAATGTATTGTTGATTCATGATTGTAATTTGGAATTGTCTTGTTTCGCTGCTCATGGAAATCTCGTCTCCGATTTTCTTCAATTGGAATCAAAGTCAGGTTCTCTGATATTCCAAATTACAGATCTGAATCGAATGTTTTAACAGTCATGGTGGGTTTTTGCATTTGTGGTTAACCGTTTTCTGCATTTATGGATGGATTTGATGAATGTTTCGGGTTTAAATTGCCTCTTTATTAAAGCTTACGGTATGACAAAGTGTTAATTGTAAGGGCCCCTGGGTTTTTGGGCGAAATTAACTTTGCAATTGAGTCTATAATTCGAAAAGTTCTGTTATTAATGACTGGTTGAGAACTTCACAATTCAGAGGAGGGATAACTGACCTCCCTTCGGTGGCTTTTGTCCTAAAGCTTTGAAGCGTCATTGTGAAACTAGATGTCACACGGGGTTCATGTTAGTTTTGCTAAAACCTTATTGGATGTTGTTTTGTTTCACAACGGGCATTTGTTTAAAACCTAACGTAGGTCAATGTGTTTTTCTTTTTAGCAACTCGTTAGTATTTCCATTTAAAGCTTTTAAAAAATGATCGATTTATTATAATGGAAAGAATCGTGTGAAATGAATTTTGTGGCAAATGACCTCCATCCCACTACTATCCAAAAGAGGAGACAAGACAGTAAATATGATTTATTGGTCTTGGAGACATGTCTGGTAGAGAATGATGATTCTGCCTTGATCATTGATTCAGGTGCTACCAATCATGTCAGTTCCTCTTACCAAGGATTTAGTTCCTGGCAAACGTTGCCACAGGGAAAGATGACTCTTTGTGTCGGTAATGGTGAGGTTGTTTCAGCTGTTGTTGTAGGCAGGCTAAAGTTATTTATTGACAAGAAACGTTATCTGTTACTGGATAATGTTTTTGTAGTTTCTCATATTAAGAGGAACTTAATCTCGATTTCTCTCATTGAATAAGGCTATACCGTCTCCTTTTCTGAGAATAAAGTGTTTATTTTCAATAATGGAATGGAGATTGGTTATGGTTCAATGGAAAATAACTTATGTACTAAGGCCGTTAGTCATAAAAGTCTTGTTTAACACTGAAATATTCAGTATGGATACAACAGCTAAAAGACCAAAGGTTTCTCTAAAGGAAAACACCCATCTTTGGCATCTAAGGTTAGGTCACATCAACCTCAATAGGATTGAGAAGTTGGTGAAAAGTGGACTTTTAAAGAGTTTAGAAGAAAACTTCTTGCTGGCATGTGAATCATGCCTTGAAGGCAAGATGACCAAACGACATTTTACTGGAAAAGGTTACAGAGTATATGGACCTCCAATTCCAGAACTATATGATAGAACATGGGATTACGTCCCAACTCTCGGCCCCAGGTACACCTCAGTAGAATGGTGTATCAAAAGGAGAAACAGGACCTTGTTGGACAGTTTGGTCTATGATGAGTTATGCTCATCTTCTAGACACGTTTTGGGGTTATGCAATGTATACTGCATGTTATATCCTGAACAACGTTCCCTCGAAAAGTGTTTTTTAAACACCTTTTGAGTTATGGAGAGGCTGTAAAGGTAGTTTACGCCACTTCAGGATTTGGGGCTATCCAGCACATGTGCTAGTGACTAACCCAAAGAAGTTGGAACCGCGTTCGAATGTTTGCCTCTTTGTGGGCAACCCCAAGGAAACGAGAGGAGGATACTTCTATGATCCAAGTGAGAACAAAGTGTTTGTTTCCACTAATGCTATCTTCTTGGAAGAAGATCACATGAGGGATCATAAGCCACGAAGTAAGCTCATTTTACGTGAGATCTCAAGTGAGACTGAGACTGCTGAGTGTTCAACAAGAGTTGTTGAACAGGCCGACAGATCAACAAGAGTTATCGAGGTCAGAACATCTAGTCAACCAGTTCAAGAGTTGAGACTGCCTCGATGTAGTGGGAGGGTCATGAACCTACCGAATCGCTACATGGGTTTGAATGAAGCCCAAAACGTGATTACGAATGATGGGATTGAGGATCTGTTGTCTTTTAAGAAAGCAATGGAGGATGTTGACAAATATGAATGGGTTAAGGCCATGAACTAGGAAATGGAGTCTATGTATTTCAATAACGTCCGGAAGCTTGTTGATCCACTTGATGGGGTCAAACATATTGGGTGCAAGTGGATCTATAAGCGAAAGAGAGGTGTAGATGGAAGGTGCAAACCTTTAAGGCTAGACTCGTGGCAAAGGGTTATACCTAGGTTGAGGGAGTTGACTATAAGGAAACTTTCTCACTTGTTGTTCTGCTAAAGTCTATCAGAATTCTCCTGTCCATAGCCACTTTTTATGATTATGAAATATGGCAAATGGACATCAAGACTGCCTTTCTGAATGGTAATCTTGAGGAGACCATCTATATGACTCAACTAGAGGCGTTCGTAGTTCCAGATCAAGAGCAAAGAGTTTGCTAGCTTAATAGGTCCATTTATGGGCTAAAACAAACATCTCGATCTTAGAACATCAGATTTGACACTGTTGTCAAGTCGTTTGGCTTTGACTAGAACGTTGATGAGCCTTGTGTTTAAAGGTCATCAACAACTTAGTAGCTTTCCTGGTACTGTATGTGGATAATATCCTACTCATTGGGAATGATGTAGGATATCTGACTGACATTAAAAGTTGGCTAGCTGTCCAGTTCCAAATGAAAGTTTGGGTGAGGCACAGTATGTTCTCGAGATCCAGATCATTCGGGATCGCAAGAATAAATGGTTAGCCTTGTCTCAGGCATTGTACATTGATTAAATGTTGATTAGGTACAGGATGCAGGATTCCACGAGGGGTTTGTTACCTTTCAGGCATGAAATCGTACTGTCTAAGGATCATTGTCCTAAGACACCTCAAGAGTTTGAGATGGATTCCCTATGCTTCTGCTGTAGGAAGCTTGATGTATGCAATGTTATGTACCAGGCCCGACATTTGCTATGTAGTAGGGATTGTCAGTCGGTATCAGTCCAATCCAGGATTTGATCACTGAATGGTGGTCAAGACGATCCTCAAGTATCTTCAAAGAACGAGGGACTACATACTTATGTATGGAGCTAAGGATCTAATCCTTATAGGATACACAGAATACAATGTTGCTGATCCCTTTACAAAGGCCCTCACGACTAAAGTGTTCGAGGGTCACCTGGAAAGTCTGGGTCTGCGGGACATGCGGCATCTTGCCTAGGGCAAGTGGGAGATGATACTGGGGTATGCCCTAGTTTATTGTATATTGTACATTTTTATATTGTATTGTACATTAGTCTCCCGAGTCATTAGAACAAGTGGGAGATTATTGGGATTGGTGTCTTCATTCTCCCAGAGTCTCGTTGTTTTTTAAAGATACACATTGTTCAATGAATAAAATAAGTGTTATTTAATTCTGGCATTTTCTCAGATCCAATAAACAAAACTCCTTGGTTATCTTATGTGAACTTAAGCATGTATATGTGATATACAAGTGGATCATATCTTACGTGATAACCTAAATCGGTTTGTACTATAAGGATTAAGGTGGGATACCTGATCCTGGTGATACTACAGATACGACCCACTTTGTAGAGGTTTGCAAGTGTTGTAAACTACTACAGATGGTAGATCCTGACCATTCGTGTGGAGACATGGAGCGAGGGTGTCCTATACAAAGAGTTTGCATAAGAACTGCACCACGAGATCACTAGACTCTATATATAACGTCGTTGATACTAGAGACTTGCATCTCACCTAAACGACCATAGGTGACACGACCTCAATCCTGAATGTTTTGTGAACTCTTGCCTTTAAGGGCGGTCCTTTGATTACTATGGGTGAGAGTGGCCAGATTGCCAACTCAACATGCCTAACTTTTTGGAGACTTGTCTGATCTAGGAGCTGGGAACTTAATTCACAATATGGAATTCACTCATTTCCCGAAGCAAGGATAAGTAGAGAGATTGCTCCTTTAAGGGCTGATTCCAGGGCTTGAACATAGTGGCCACAGCTTCTCTTTGGAGAGAAGACTCAGTCATAGTAGGACTATGACTTATGTTCATTAGAGGGATTAGTGGTACTTAAGAAGACAGATGTAACTACATGGGCATAACGGTTATTGGCCCAACTGTACTTACGAGCGATATGTGAAATGTTGTCGCACTGCTGATTGGTTAAGATGGACACATAATATATTTGTAGTGAGGAGAATTCAGCTATTGGTCATTAGTGGAGTACCTGGCAGTTAACGGATGGTGGATCCTGTGACTAAGGAGTTTAGTCAGTTATTCATGTACCGTTGGAGCTTCGGATCTACAGGTTCATGAGGTCCCCTTGGTAGCTTGGATTCTATTGAGGATCAGTTCTTGGTGTTGATTTGAAATGTTCAAATTGACAAGTGGTATTTTGATTATATATGATATAATCGGTTTGATGTATGAGATACATCTAGTGGAGGATTGATATAAATGAGATTTACATTAAGTGCCATGGAATAGAAAAAGAATTATGGTTTATATCTTTCATGAGATGAAATATTAAAACTATAAGTTATAAATATAGTATGATAAGTTGGTTATCATTTATATTTATAATAATATTAATTATTGGATAATTAATACTTTTTCTTTTAAATAACCAAAGTAGTAGGTGGTTATTGGATCATGGTAACCGTGAGTTTAAAAGGAAAGTGGTTTCCTATTTTGATAAAAAAGTTATTTTACAAAAGTTTGAAAAGATTTTGAGTTTTCTCTCCGGCGAAAAGAAACTCACGAAAGTCATCAAGTAAATACAGATTTACTAAACGATGGCTGGGTGAGCTAAACGATCGTGCATGTCACACCCCGTCCCAGACCACCCTCTTAGCCTAGAGAAGGGCATGACTGCAGTAGTTATCAACCCTTTTACTGACACTTAGTGCCTAATAACTCTTGCGGAATAACTCTGATACCAAAATATAACTTATATATAGCGGAATGTCTTTAGGCCAAAAATTTATTAATTTAGAAATATAACATATTTAGAGTCATTACAACACTAGATTTATAAGTCCCAAAACCCAAAAACACTAGTCCCTATATGAACAACGGTAACATGTGTACAATATTAACAGTAATCACCTAAACAGACGGATTACAAATCTTTTTATCCTCTAGTGGCAGAACAGATGCAGAACTATCTTCAAAGGATTTTACCGCTACCTATGGGGGGGAAAAAGAAAACATTTGAAAACGGGGTGAGCTTGCACCCAATGAATGACTTAATAAAGATAATTGATTCTCATGCAAAATCTCAATAAAGGGTTTAACTGAAATATAAGCTTCTACAGTACTTGTACTGTAGTATAAACATTTTGCAAGCTTGAAACATATAAAGCTATTTTAATCATAAAACAGTAAAATAGTAAAACATTTTCCAAGTTGTCACACCCCACCCCAGACCACCCTCTTAGCCTAGAGAAGGGCATGACTGCAGCAGTTATCAACCCTTTTGCTGACACTTACTACCTAATAACTCTTACGGAATAACTCTGATACCTAACTTATATATAGCGGAATGTCTTTAGGCCAAAAATTTATTAATTTAAAAACATAACATATTTAGAGTCATTACGACACTATATTTACAAGTCCCAAAACCCAAAAACTCTAGTCCCTATATGAACAACGGTAACATGTGTACAATATTAACAGTAATCATCTAAACAAACGGATTACAAATCTTTTTATCCTATAGTGGCAGAGCAAATGCAGAACTATCTTCAAAGGATTTGACTGCTACCTATGGGGGGGGGGGGGGGGGGGGAAGAAAAGATTTGAAAACGGGGTGAGCTTGCGCTCAGTGAGTGACTTAAAAAGATAATTGATTCTCATGCAAAATCTCAATAAAGGGTTTAACTAAAATATAAGCTTCTACAGTACTTGTACTGTAGTATAAACATTTTGCAAGCTTGAAACATATAAAGCTATTTTAATCATAAAACAGTAAAATAGTGAAACATTTTCCAAGCTGTCACACCTCACCCCAGACCACCCTCTTAGCCTAGAGAAGGGCGTGACTGCAGCAGTTATCAACCCTTTTGCTGACACTTACTGCCTAATAACTCTTGCGAAATAACTCTGATACCAAAATATAACTTATATATAGCGGAATGTCTTTAGGCCAAAAATTTATTAATTTAGAAACATAACATATTTAGAGTCATTACAACACTAGATTTACAAGTCCCAAAACCCAAAAACTCTAGTCTCTATATGAACAACAATAACATGTGTACAATATTAACAGTAAGCACCTAAACAGACGGATTACAAATTTCTTTATCCTCTAGTGGCAGAGTAGATGTAGAGCTATCTTCAGATAATTTGACCGCTACCTGTGGGGGGAAAAAGAAAACATTTGAAAACGGGGTGAGCTTGCGCCCAGTGAATGACTTAATAAAGATAATTTATTCTCATGCAAAATCTCAATAAAGAGTTTAACTGAAATATAAGCTTCTACAGTACTTATACTGCAGTATAAACATTTTCCAAGCATAAAACATATAAAGCTATTTTAATCATAAAACAGTAAAACTGTTTCTCAGTCGAGAACATTCCCATGGTGGGTAAAAACAATCCCAACACCAACTGCTAGTCAAGAGAGAACTCTTTTGCTCAATCTCTGACTCTAACTACCTACGTGCACGTGGCCATACTAAGTACCGTCATTCCTTAGGTACTTCTGTACAGATACCTTCTCAAACATCCTTCAGTATCTGGTTGGTTTGGTACCTTCTCAAACGTCCTTCAGTACCAATAGATACCTTCTCAAAGTCCTTCGGTATCTAGTTGGGTGGATACCTTCTTAAACGTCCTTCGTTATCGCGTTTTAAATAAAACTGGTCATAAATGACTTCCTCTCTTTAAAGCATGTAAAGTATAACACATATAAAAACATGGCTTTAAATGTACTAACGCATGCTGAGTATATTTAACACATTAAACCTCTTTTCAACAATTTCTCACACATGCATGCGTTTAAAACATAACTCATGGTTTGCTTGGAAATTACTTTGTAAAACTAGCTGGCATGAGAATAATCTTCTTTAAAACATGCTTTCTATAACACGTTGTAATCAACCATTTTAAGCAAATGTTTTAGTCAAAACGTTTAAGCCACTCACCTTGATTGCTTAGGAGCTTTTCACTCTAGTAGCTCCCTTTTCTACCTCGGGCTCCCTTTTCACCCCTAGAATTCAGATTCAATTTACAGCTCAAATTACTCATAGTTCTAAATATGATTTTGAGATACTTCCTTCTACAAAAATATTAAAATGTCTCAGGAATCTTACCCTAATATTTGAGCTAAGAAGCTCTCGTGCTTTGGACGAAATCATAGAATCTTCAAGACTGGCCCAAGCTGATTCGATAGCCTGACCCTTCTGTCTTCATCTCAGTTTCCAGCCCGATCCTTTCGTAGATTTTCTTCCGACAGCCCTACTCTGAAAATTAGGCTCTCAGAGCTTTCAGATGGCTTTAGAATCACTCCAAACTCATGAGTAAATTGGGAGAACTCTTCGTCCCAAGTTGATGCTGCTTTTCAGACTTTCACTGTCCAATGCGTCCTCTTTGAAATTCTATGACCAACGCATGGATTTTGGCTTCAACGTAAGGCTTGCTCAACTTTCCCACTCCTTTTACTGTATTTTTGAATTGTGATCTAAAAATGAAGTCTTTTGGCCTTGTTTATAGGCGTCCAAACCTTCTCCAAATTTGACACAACCTACTTGGCTACATGGCCAAGTGTTTCACCCACACACTACCAACACATCATTTTGATCAACGCAACCTGATGCCACCACCTCAAATTCTTAAGGATGAAGGCTTTCCTCCCAAGAAGACACATGGTTTGGTGACGTTTTTTAAGATGATCTCATCCTTTATATGCGTCCAACTCTTGGATGTTCAACGCATAGTCCATACTCAATGCATAGCCTATAATCAATGCATAGCAAGCCAATTCACTACCATCGCAATCCAACTTAGCTATCACAATCCAACTTAGCCATCGCAAGTGCTAGCCATCACCAATGTATAGGGTGACCGCCGATCCTCGATGCATGGCTCACTAAGTAGTATCGCACGACTTGCTTGGCATGGGCACATGGTGCTGACCATCGACGCATGGGTGTGCTGCATAGGCTGGCCATCGCTCGCTTGCTCGGCTGCATGGCAGGGGTGTTTCTTCTGTTAGCCTGCCTCATACCAAGTTCGAACAGAGCCCACGCTCTGGATTCTCGCACCAATAATACCAAGATCACCTTATTGGTGGTGTCAGACTCAACTCAACACCGTCGAGGTTTTCTGGAGGCCGCTCGTGGTGTTATGGAGATCGTTCGCTATTGCAAAAGAGTTCGTGTGGCGGAGGAGATCGTTAAGGATGAGCGCAGAGTGTTCGTGCTATATTCATGCGATGTTGTCAGCATGTAGATCGGGCGCTCGTGGTTGTTGTTGTTCGATCAGAGTCGTGCAACGGAGCGTGGAGACGTTTCTGCCGATGTGCGTAGAGTTTGTCTTTCAATGCATTTCATTTTATTCATGCTGTAATTTCTCTATATAATTGTATAACTGTTTGTTTTGAAGTCGACTGTAAATGTATTGTTGATTTATGATTGTAATTTGGAATAGTCTTGTTCTGCTGCTCATGGAAATCTCGTTTTCGATTTCCTTCAACATTGTCTAAGGAAATGTGTCCTAAGACGCCTCAAGAGGTTGAGGAGATAAGACGAGTCCCATATGCATCTACCGTTGGCAGTTTGATGTATGCGATGCTCTGTACTAGACCAGACATCTGGTATACTATATGAATAGTCAGTAGGTATCAGTCTAATCCAGGACATTGTCACTGGACCGAAGTTAAGAACATCGTCAAATATCTTTGGAGAATGAGGGATTACATTCTCGTGTATGGAACTAAGGATTTGATCCTTACTGGATACACAAACTCTGACTTTCAGACTGATAAAGATTCTCGAAAATCCATTCCAGAGTCAGTGTTCACTCTTAATGGAGGAGCATTAGTATGGAAAAGCACTAAGCAGGGGTGCATCATTGACTCCACGATGGAGGCTGAATATGTAGTGGCTTGTGAAAGTGCTAAGGAGGTCGTTTGGGTCAGGAAGTTCCTAACTAATCTGGAAGTTGTTCTATATATGTTTAGGGCCATCACCCTCTATTGTGACAATAGTGGTGCTGTGGCGAGCTCTAGGGAGCCAAGGAGTCACAAGTGCAGCAAAAATATAGCGCGGAAGTATCATCTCATCCACGAGATAGTGCCTCGAGGGGACGTGATAGTCACGCAGATCTCTTCGGAGCACAACGTTGCTGACCCTTTTACGAAGGCTCTCACAACTACAGTTTCTTAGGGCCACCTTCAGAGCATGAGTCTATGGGACCGCCCACCGCTAGACTAGGGTAAGTGGTAGATTTTTATACTGGGCCTTAGTGCCCTAGTTTATTGTTTTGTACTAGTTGTTTGTACACCCCACTCGCTTTAGAACAAGTGGGAGATTGTTGGGGTTGATGCCCTAAACTCTCGTTGGGTTCTATAATTTGTAAATACTGTATTGGTAAGTCCAGGGTCGAATTCAGGGACTTGTGAAAACAGGTTGCATTGGTAATTTTTATGAAAACCTTGTGGTAACCAAATCAATAAATTCTTGATTTGTTGTTGATTATGTTATGAGAAAAATAACAAATGCGGCGGAGTTTGAAAAGAGTTAATAAATGGGAAATGCGATGAGTATGCGGTGAATGGGTTGAGAAAGGTTTCAGATAACACTTCTTAAGATGCAATCATGCTATACGATCATGCAACATGCATACAACAGTAAACCACCTCTCGGTGCGAATGCCGCAACTTCTAAGGCTAGAATGCATGCGATATATATGCTAAGTCTATAGGACTTACACATAAGCCTCTATTCTTATTTATGCGATGACGAAATGACACACACACAAATAAGGCGACCACATAATATCATTCCCATCTCTAGGATGCATGCGATGCAGGTTGACAAACAGAGCTTTTCTCTAAGTCCCTATCTCTTGTTTATGCAGTTCTAATCTTGCTCTCTCGAGTCCAGATTCTAACCTAGCTCTCTCGAGTTATTAGGTTCTTTCTTTAGACTCTCTCTCGAGCAGCTCTAAAGGGTATTTGACACAACATAAAACAAGACAATCGCAAGCAATGAACTTCCTAGGTCATGTTAGCTTAGTTCTTCTCAACCCATTCGACTAGTTTAGCTACTCATGTACGCTAAGAGAGTGAACATATGTAGAAATAGAACTTCCATTGTATAAATATAAAGATGAAAAACAAAATAACAATGCAAGTATAGAATAAAGGGCATGGTAGCAATCTTTTGCTGCCAGGCTTTTACACTGTTTTTCTACTCGTGCTCAAAAGATAATTTCGCTCTCGTGAGAGTCGGCCCGCTCTCTGCTTCTTTGCCTCAAGGTTCTCTCTCGAGTTGCCCTGAGCGATCTCCAGCGTCACCACTCTTCTCTTGCTCTGCCTTAAAACAAAAGGAAAACTATGAACAAAGACGTGCGAACTGAAGTATGAAATTTTGAACTGTTGAACCCCTTTTCTGAAGGATGCCCTTAGTATTTATAGAGCATCCAGGGTGAAAGGCGGCTTCTCTCTCATGATTATACAGATGGGACTGCTTTAATTCCCAACTGATGTGCCGAATAATTGTCACCGAAAAGCTTAATGTACTTGTGATTGTTATCGGCTGTCAATTTAATTCAGATTTGACTGCCATCAGCTTTCTGTCCCATCGCGATTAATTAGTCTTTCACCCAGATGTGGCCACCATGTTGCGCTGACCAAGTCGCGACGATCCTTCTCGGGCGAATATTTGCGATCACGATCACCACAAAGCCTTGTGGTGATGCTGCACTCAGCCAATGATTTCCTATGATCGCAATTTCCGCCTTGCATCATCACATATTCTGCATAAAAATACAAAAATCAACTATTCTAATGCGATGAACGCATGCGACCATAATATTATGAAATCGATGCTTAATGGACGCAATTTAACATGTTTTATCAATGCAAGCCAACATTGTTTAAGAACTTAGCACTATGGTAACATGCATTTCTGCCCGTTATCACACCTCCAAATTTAAACAATGTTTGTCCTCAAGCATAAGCTAAAGACTTCCTTTAGCAAGTCAACCGCAATGTTCTTTTCCTAGATTTCTCAAGGATACTTCTTTCGAATCCTATATACCAAAGTTTCCTTAAGTCTTATTCAAGTCTCCTCTCAAAATATTTCTAAGACCTAGGGAACGCAAGCGTAACATTAAAAAGACTTTACTAACTTCCGGAACATCGCATGATTTATTTCAAAAAGAAAATTTTCCACCAGGGTTGATAACGGGCAGAAATGCACGTTATCATAGTGCTAAGTTCTTAAACAATGTCAGATTGCATTGATGAAATATGTTACTTTGCGTCTATTATGCATCAATTTCGTAATATTGCGGTTGCATGCGTTCAACGCATTAGAACAGTTGATTTTTGTATTTTTGTGCAGAATATGCGTTAACGCAATGCAAGAATCATTGGTCAAGCACAACTTTACCGCAATGCAAGGTTTTGCGTTGATCGTGCTCGCAAACATTCGCCCAAGAAGGATCGCTGCAACTTGGTTAGCGCAACATGGTGAGTGCATCTGGGTGAAAGGCCAATTAAGCCCGATGGGATAGAAAGCTGATGACAGTCGAATCCAAATTAAGTTGACAGCCGATAACGGTCACAAAGTACATTCAGCTTTATCGATGGAAATTATTTGGCGCATTAGTCAGGAATTAAAGTTGCCCATCTGTACAACCAGGAGAGAGAAGTCGTCTTTCACCATGGTTGCTCTATAAATACCAAGGGCAATCTGTTTTCACAAGATCCTGTGTTTGACCCTGGACTTACCAGGAAACTCAGAGGAATTTACACTTGAATTCCGTTGGGGAAACTTGAGTGCACAACGCAAATCCATCAATGCATATCATCCACATTTCCACTTCATAAAATACAAGCATCAGGGGTGTCAAATGATTTTATCCTTGTATATTTCTTGTCATTGTTATTTTTTTCTGACCTTGCGCTGATCCAAATGTCTTGCCTTCGTTTTGGCTTGCCCCCATGTGTGTCATACGGACATCCAACAATGAGCAATGCACTCTTCCTCAGACTAAACTCATATCTACTTGGCAGCGGAGTTGCGGTCATTTATTTATGCGTTGATCCTAGTGACTTACTTTTGTTTTGGCTTGCCCCCATGTGTGTCATGCGGACATCCAACTACGGGTAAGTGCCTTTCACAACTTAATTCTTATCAACATAGGTTTCCCATTGCGTTGATAGTGGAGTTGTTATTCTAAAAAAAAATTTCCTTTTTTTTTAAAAAATAGCAAGGTCGAAAATAAATACCTCACACCCAAATTTAAAATGCGGCAATGTCCTCATTGCCAAAAGATTGATATAAGTCATGCGATGTTCTTAGAAAGCTTCGTAAAGAGAATTTGAAAGAAAGCTAGCAAACCCCTAACTACTAGAAATATTTCATGAGGTCACTATTTTAAAGTTAAGATGACTCTAGTATATACGAAAGAAATAGAAGCATCTTTTTCATCATTGAAATCATACTTGACAAAGAAACAACATGCGGTAACTTACTAAATTTATCTATGTCAAATGATTGCGGTAATCAAAGAGGATGCGCTGATAAAACTTTTCAAACTAACATGCGATGCGATAGCGCAAAATTTGAAATAAAGATAAGGAAGAATACACCCCCAAATTTGCGTTATCGCCCGCATTGTGTATTGACACATCCATCTTTGCGGGGATCTCTCTTCTTTGAATTTTAGTGACGAGTTAAGATAAGTGGCTTCTTTGCGTAACATCTCTGCAATCCAACGCCTCGATCGATTGTAAGAAAAAAAAAGAGGGTCAAATATTTTCAAACAAAGCAAAATTCTTATCGCAATCTCCATTTTTTTTTAACATAGAATAGATAAATTTAAAAAGAGATAAGTGTAATGAAAAATCAGAATAGTAGAGAAAAGTTGAAGATTTCATGCGTCCCAAAACTTGCGTCCCCGATGGATTGCGAATGTTTGATAATGCAGGGACCACCTACTTCCTTCTTTATTCAAAGTTCTTTAGTTCCACAGAGTCGACTCGGCGATGCCAGCCTTCTCCATGATATGCTTTTACTCGCTGCCTATTAACTTTGAATATGTTGGTTCCGTCATCGTTTGATAATTCAACCACGCCATGCAGAAATACTTGTCTAACTATGAATGGTTTGGACCAACGTGATTTTAATTTTCCCAGAAAGAGCCGTAGACGTGAGTTGAAGAGTTAGACCTTTTTCTCAACTTGGAGGTTCTTACCGCATATGCGTTTGTCGTGCCAGCGCTTGGTGCGCTCTTTATAAATCTTCACGTTTTCATATGCGTTAATCCTCCATTCTTCTAGCTCAACTAGTTGTATTTTTCGCACTTCTCCTGCTTTCTTTAAATCAAAGTTCAGCTTCTTTACCGCCCACAGTGCCTTATATTCCAACTCCAAAGTTAAATGACACGCCTTACCAAATACCAACGCATATGGGAACATACCTATGGGTGTTTTAAATGCAGTTCAGTATGCCCACAACGTATCGTCAAACTTTGTTGCCCAATCTGTTTGTGAAGGCCTTACTACCTTCTCAAGTATTAGTTTAATTTCTCGATTGGACACCTCGGCCTGACCATTCGTCTACGGATGGTATGCAGTGGCCACTTTGTAGAGGATGTTGTATTTGCGTAGCAGCTTCTTGATATTATGGTTGATAAAGTAGGACCCTTCATCACTTATGATGCCACAGGGAGTGCCAAAATGAGTGAAAATATATTTGTTCAGGAACTGGGAGACTACCACCGCATCACTTGCGGCGCATGCTATTGCCTCTACTCATTTGGATAGATAATCGACGGTTAATAAAATATAATGCTTACCATTCTATGGAGGGAATGGTCCCATGAAATCAATCCCCCATACGTTGAACAATTCAAGCTCCAAGATGGTGTTCATTGGCATTGCATGTTTCCATGAAATGTTACTGTGCGTTGGCACCGATCGCACTTCATGGCGTAGTCAGCTGCATCCTTAAACAATGTGGACCAAAAGAATCCACTCTATAAAACTTTGGCTGCGGTGCATATCCCTCCAAAGTGCCCACCATATGGTGAGTCGTGACATTGCGATAATATGCATTGTTGAGCAACATTTGGTACGCATAATCGAAAAATCTGGTCTGCCCCTCTTTTATACAGATTCGGCTCATCCCAATAATAATGTCTGCATTCATGTTTAAGCTTCTTCTGTTGGTGGTCGGTGTAATCTTCAGGAAATTGCTCGCAAACCAGATAATTGACTATGTCTGCATACTAGGAAAATTCTTTAATATGAATAGCTGCTCATCTGGGAACACCGCACTTACCTCAGACTCATTGCAGTCAACCTCAGGATTTTTCAGTCTAGACAAATGATCCGCAACTTGGTTCTCTGTCCCCTTCCGATCAATTATTTCTATATCAAATTCTTGAAGGAGGAGAACCCACCTGATCAGCCTCGGCTTTGCGTCCTTCTTTGTCATTAAGTATTTTATTGTCAAATGATCAGTATGGATGAGTACCTTTGTTCCCAACAGATATGCTCGAAATTTCTCCAACGCAAAAATTACAGCTAGAAGCTCTTTCTCTGTGGTGGTATAATTTGTCTGAGCAGGATTCAATATTTTACTCGCATATGCGATGGAGTGGAAGATTGTTTTTCTCTTTTCTGCTAAAGCTGCTCCCATCGCATACCCGCTTGCATCGCACGTTATTTCAAAAGGAAATGTCTAGTCCAGCACAATCAATATGGGCGCGGTAATCAGCGTATTCTTCAAAACTCGAAATGCGTTGAGGTAGTTGGTATAAAAATCAAATTTTCTATCAGCCTCTAACAACGCACTCAATGGTCGTGCTATTTTTGAAAAATCTTTAACAAAGCGTCTGTAGAATCCATCGTACCCCAAGAAGCTTCGTACAGCCTTCACGCTTGTTAGAGGTGAAATTTTTTCAATTGCTTCGATTTTTGCTTTGCTCACCTCCAACCCATCCCAGGAAACCTTGTGTCCCAACACTATACCCTCATTCACCATGAAATGGCATTTTTTCCAGTTAAACACCATATTCGTCTCTTCGCATCTCTTCAGTATCTTCTCCAAGTTGGCTAGACAGACTTCATAAGTGTTCCCATAAATAGAGAAGTCATCCATAAAAATTTCAATAGATTCCTCAAGATAGTATGAAAAGATAGCCATCATTCACCTTCGGAACGTGCTTGGCGCATTGTAGAGGCCAAACAACATGCGACGAAAAGAAAATGTGGTCTTGTCTTGGTCTTCTGAAGCTATCATAATCTTGTTGTACCCGGCATAACCATCCAGAAAGCAGTAAAAATCATTTCCAGCTAGACAGTCTAGCATTTGATCAATGAATGGCAGAGGGAAATGATCTTTATTTGTGGCCGCGTTCAACTTGTGGTAATCCATGCAAATACGCCACCCAATGATGGTTCTTTGCAGTATTAATTCCTTGTTTTCATTCGGGACTACCGTCATGCCGCCCTTTTTCAGCACACACTTGGCTGACCTACGTGCTATCTGCTATAGGATAGATAATGCCCGCATCTAACCATTTAATGATCTCCTTCTTGACGACCTCTTTCATCGCAGGGTTGAACTTGCATTAATGTTCGATCGTTGCTTTGTGGTCCTTTTCAAGACGAATGCGGTGCATACCGTACGCTGGGCTAATTCCTTTAATGTCAACAAGCGTCCAGCCAATTGCTTGCACATATTTCCTTAGAATGCTCATCAATGCATTCTCCTAGTCTTCATTCTGCCCAGAGGAAATGATAACTGGCAGCTTCTCATTCTGCCCCAAAAATGCGTACTTTAAATGGGTTGGTAGGGTTTTTAATTCCAGTGGTGGTTCTATTAAGGATGGTTGCATTGTTTTTCTTTCTTCTTTTTCTGTTGGCTCTTCTTCTTGAATTTCGATCATTTCTTCTTCCTTGTTTGTTTTTGTCATGATCGCATTACAGGCAGCAACGGATGCGCTGGCATCCCCCTCTTCATTCTCTTCATCAAACTTTTCTTCTTCAATCGAATTCTGGTCATCATCTGAGTCACACAGGTTTTCCTCATCCGAAAACTTCATGGCACGAATTATGTCAAACCTGAGCTTCTGTCCGTTGATACTTAAGGTGATTTCCCCTTTATGGCAACAATCTAAGCACAACCTGTTCATAAAAATGGTCGCCCCAGAATGATGGGCACATCTTTTTCGGCCTCGTAATCCAATATGATGAAGTCAGCTGGTAGGATAAATTTGCCGATGGTTATCAGCACATCCTTTACCTTTCCCTCTGGATGCACCAGAGATCTATCGGCCAGTTGGAGAGTCACTGTTGCGGGAACAAGTTACCCCACATCCAGCTGCCTAAGGATTGACAAAGATATCAAATTTATGCTAGCTCCCAAGTCACAGAAAGCTTGCCTAATGAAGAGTCCTTCTGTGGAGAAAGGAATAGTAAAGCTCCCAAGATCGCTCATCTTTAGTGGAATGATTGATTTTGAACTTTGAGTTAGCGCCACTGTGGCAAACTTACCAGCTTTTCTCTTCTCAGTTACCATATTCTTCAGAAACTTTGCATAGGCAGGCATTTCCTCAATCGTTTCACTGAAAGGAATATTAATATGTAATAGTTTTAACATAGATAGTAAGCGTTGGTACTATGCCTGATCGTTCTTTTTCTTCCTTAGTCTTTGTGGGAAAGGGGATAACTTCACTTTCACGGTTCCCATCTCAGTTGGCTTTGAGGTTGACGCAACCTCTGTTTCTTTTTCTCCTTCATCTTCTTGCGTCACCGCAATTTCAAGTTCAGCCGCAATGGGAGCCGTCCGACTATGCTCCTTCTTTTCTCCTTCCATAGTCTTCCCAATTCGCAATGTCACAACCTGACATTGCTCTTTACCTGATCCCCTCGGGTTGCATGGGAGTTCTGTTGAACTCGGCAGAGCCCCCTTGCGGTCTACTCTTCAGCTCACTCGTAATCTGGCCCATCTGTAATTCTAGATTGCGGATGGACGTAGCTTGAATTTGAAACACAGTTTCTTTTTCTCTATGTATTGCTTCAATAGGCTTTCTAAAGAAGAGGATTGTGGTGGTTGTGAGCTACTTTCTTGATTGCTCGTTTGACCGTTGTTGCGTGGGAAGAATCCTTGTGGCCCTTCTTTCTGCACCACGGGTTGGAAATTCTGTTGCTGATTCTTCCAGGAAAAATTGGGGTGGTTTCTCCACCCAGAGTTGCAGGTATTCGAAAATAGATTATTTTTCATAAAATAAACGAATTGTGGATTTTGCAGGACAATCTTCCATCGCATGCTCATCACTGCAAGTCGCACACCTTGCGGTGTTTTGACTGATTGCGTTGATTTGCCCATTTTGCAGTGTTGGGCTGCTGATCGCAATTCCCTGGATTAAGTTCATCATTGCGGTCATCTGATTTTTTAATGAAGCAATAGCACCATTACTTGCGTCATTGTCTTTGATTCTCAATCTCTGGTCACTTTCCCTCAAATCTTCGTGGTTCTTAGAGATGCGATCAAAAATATTCTTCGCCTCGTCATACATTTTATCAAGCAGACCACCAGCAGCTGCCGCATTGGCAGCGGTCTGCGAAGCGGGATTCAAACCATGATAAAAAAATTTCCATTTGGATGCAGTTTGGCAAACCATTGTGTGGACAATCCCTGACGAAACTTTTAAACCTCGCCCAGGCATCGCTGAGCGATTCGTCCATGTCTTGTTCAAAATTTGTAATTAGTTTCCGTCGTCTAGCGTTCTCAGTAGGTGGAAAGTATTTCTTTATAAACTTCTCCACGACTCGTTCCCAAGAAGTGATCTCTCTCAGTTCGAGAGAATACGCCCATTTCCTAGCCTGATCACAGAGAGAAAATGGGAACAAAGTTAGTCAAACTTCTTCAGCAAAGATGTTCAGGAACATAAAATTATTTCAGATTTCAATAAAGCTTTGGTGGTGGCGTGCGGGTCCTCGCCACGCCTTTCTCCGAATTATCCTACAGTCTGGATCATCTGCAGCATCACCGACTTCATTTCGAATCGGCTTCCGTCGACGGCAGGCCTTATGATTCTTGGAGAGAAATCATAGAGGTTTGGCAATACATAGTCCCTAATTGGTCTATTGCGATCGTTTGCCAACAGGATTGGATTCGCCATGACATTATTATCATTTGGTACTCCATTTCCAGGCTGTTCCATCATCTCTTCTTTATCTGATTATGGTTGCTGTTAGTGGTCTCTCAGTCTCCATCTAAACGTTCTCTCATTCTCCGGGTCATAATTCGCCAGAGATTGAGAGTCTGCAAAGAAATAATAAAAAATTACCGTCAGCACACTATTTTGCCAAAGTCTCCGGCAACGGCGCCAAAAACTTGATGCTTATTTTTATGAAGTGGAAATGTGGGTAATATGCGTTGATGAAATTGCATTGTGCACTCAAGTTTCCTCAACAAAATCCAAGTGTAAATTTTACTGAGTTTCCTGGTAAGTCCAGGGTCGAACTCAGAGACTTATGAAAACAGGTTGCGCTGGTAATTTTTATGAAAACCTTGCAGTAACCAAATAAATAAATTTTTGATTTGTTGTTGATTGCATTAATGAGAAAAATAATAAATGTGGCGGTGTTTGAAAAGAGTTGATAAACAGAAAATTTGATGAGTATGCGGTGAACGAGTTGAGAAAGGTTTCGGCTAAAACTTCCTAGGATGCGTTCATGCTATGTGATCATGCAACATGCATACAACAGTAAACCACCTCTCGGTGCGAATGCCACGGATTCTAAGGCTAGAACGCATGCGATATATGCGCTAAGTCTATAGGACCTACACATAAACCTCTATTCTTATTTATGCAATGACGAAATGACATGCACACAAATAAGGCGACCACATAATATCATTCCCATCTTTAGGATGCATGCGATGCAGATTAACAAACAGAGCTTATCTCTAAGTCCCTATCTCTTATTTATGCAGTTCTAATCTTGCTCTCTCGAGTCCAGATTCTAACATAGCTCTCTCGAGTCATTAGGTTCTTTCTTTAGACTCTCTCTCGAATAGCTCTAAAGGGTATTTGGCACAACATAAAACAAGACAATCGCAAGCAATGAACTTCCTAGGTCATTTTAGCTTAGTTCTTCTCAACCCATTCGACTAGTTTAGCTACTCAGCATGCTAAGAGAGTGAACAGATGTAGAAATAGAACTTCCATTGTATAAATATAAAGATGAAGTACAAAATAACAATGCAAGTATAGAATAAAGAGCCTAGTAGCAATCTCTTGCTGCCAGGCTTATACACTATTTTTCTTCTTGTGCTCAAAAGATAATCTCGCTCTCTCGAGAATCGGCCCGCTCTCTGCTTCTTCGCCTCAAGGCTCTCTCTCGAGTTGCCCTGAGTGATCTCCGACGTCACCACTTTTCTCTTGCTCCGCCTTAAAAAAAATAAGAAAAACTATGAACAAAGACGTGCGAACTGAAGTATGAAATTTTGAACTGCTGAACCTCTTTTCTGAAGGATGTTCTTGGTATTTATGGAGCATCCAGGGTGGAAGGCGGCTTCTCTCTCATGATTGTACAGATGGGACTACTTTAATTCCTAACTGATGCGTCGAATCATTGTCACCGAAAAGCTGAATGTACTTGTGATCGTTATCGACTGTCAACTTAATTCGGATTCAAATGCCATCAGCTTTCTATCCCATCGCAATTAATTAGCCTTTCACCTAGATGTGCCCACCATGTTGCGCTGACCAAGTTGCGGCGATCCTTCTCGGGTGAATATTTGCGAACACGATCACTACAAAGCCTTGCAGTGATGCTGCGCTCTACCAATGATTTCCTATGATCGCAATTTTTGCCTTGTATCATCGCATATTCTGCACAAAAATACGAAAATCAACTGTTCTAATGTGATGAACACATGCGACCGCAATATTATGAAATCAATGCTTAATGGATGCAATTTAACATGTTTTATCAACGCAAGCCAACATTGTTTAAGAACTTAGCACTATCAGTTATATCTGATGGACAAAGAAATATATTTGTGGTGAGAAGAATGCAACTAGTCTGTCTTTAGTGGAATGCCTGGTAGTTCATGAATGGTGGATCTTGTGGCTAAAAAGTTTAGTCAGCATTCACGTACCGTTGGAGCTTCAAGCCACAGGTTCATAAGGTCCAATTGGTAGCTCAATAGATTCAAGTTGAGAATCATTTTTTGGGTCAATTTGAATTGTACAAATTGACAAGAGGAAGTTTGATTATATATGATATCATTAAACTGGTCAATTATATATGATATAGTTGTCGTGATGTATGAGATACATTAATTGGAGGAAAAGGATATACATATGATTTATATCTAGTGGAAAGAAAATGATTATTTTTATATGTTGCATATGATGTGATATTAAAACTATAGGTTATAAATATAATATGATTATATTTATTTCTAATTAAACAATTATGAGATAATTGTTGGTAGTTTTTCTCCATAACCGTATGAGATAGTGGGAGGTTGCAATCAGTTTAACAGAAGGATAAAATGAAAATAGTTTTCATCTTGCAAAGATATCAGACAATCGTTTCACGATTAGTACACTGCCCATCGTCTAGCTAATGAGAGCATACACGATAGCTCAAGTTATCATAAATGATCGTGTACACGTGCATCATACCTAAACGATTGCATACTTTTCTTTAAACAATCGCGCACGCGAGCGATTTACCTAAACGATTGTCTAAACGATCAGCCCCGTTTTATTAAACAATCGTGCACCCTTTGCTAAACGATCAAGCACCCATCTATACGATAGACTTCATATCTCTCCCACTTGCTTGATCGTTGTAAATGATCGTTGTTTCCTCCTCCCCTCTACCAAATCCAATAGAGCCCACACCTCATAAATTTTTACTCCGAGAATACCGAGGTTACTAAGTGGTTGTGTCCTCCCTACTGCCTGTTCGTGTAGAAGATCATACGGTGGTGAGCGACAGCGAGATTTGGTGGACGATAGACTTGGCGATCACAGCGAATGCATGAGTTTCCGATCTTGACGAGAGCGAGAGATACACAGAAGAAGAGTTCTTCAAGAGATATGTCTCTCGTACCTTTGTTATTTAATTTTGAAAAACATGTCGTAATCAGTTTGTAGATGCATAACTTGTCGTATGTTTATGAATGCGGTATTTATGTCACAATGAATTTGGAACGATCTTGCTTCTGCTCACAGGTACTCTTTGATCAGAGTTCCTTCAAAACGCAAGTCTAATTCGACTTGGTTTACATGCCTTTCAATGTAGATTTTTAGCCTGTGCCTGTTCACCTTAAGGATCTTTTTTGTTTCAAAACGTTTGATTTCTACTGCACCATGAGAGAAAATATTAGTAATTTCAAAAGGATCTAACCATTTGGACTTAAGTTTTCCTGGTATCAATTGTAATCTAGAATTGTAAAGCAAAACTTTTTGTCCTATTTTGAAGTCCCTTTTTTTTATCAAACCTTTGTCATGAATGATTTTGGTTTTCTCTTTGTAAATTTTTTAGTTTTCATAAGCATTTCTTCTCACTTCTTCTAATTTTTGTAATTCTAAGAGTCTTTCTTCTCCAGCTTGGGCTAAGTTCAAATTACATTGTTTTACCGCCCAATAGGCTTTGTGTTCAACCTCTACTGAGAGATGCCATGCTTTGCCATATACAATTCAATACGGGGTTGTAGCTATGGGTGTTTTAAAAGAGGTTCTATTAGCCCAGAGTGTATCATTTAGTTTTGAACTTTTCTTTTCAAGTTCACAATCTTTTCTAAAATATTTTTCACTTCTCTATTTGAGATTTCCGCTTGGCCATGTCTGGAGATGATACGGGGTTGCTACACGGTGGTGAACTCCGTATTTCCTCAACAATGCTTCTATGGTTCTATTACAAAAATGTGTGCCTTGATCGCTTATAACGGCTCTAAGAATTCCAAATCTAGAGAAGATGTTATTTTTAAGAAATTTTGAAACTATAGATGAATCATTCATTCTGGTGGGGATTGCTTCGATCCACTTGGAAACATAATCAACCGCAAGTAAAATATACAAGTATTCAAACGAAGAAGGAAATAGACCTATAAAATCTAAGCTCCAAATGTCAAATATTTCGTAAACAAGAATGGAATTAAGTGGGCATTTCATTTATTTTAGATAAGATCTAGATTTTTTACACTTTTCACATGATTTGCAATACACATATGAATTAGCAAAAAGAGAATCTCAGAATAGTCCTAAATCTAAGATTTTTCTAGCAGTTCGTTTATGACTGAATTGACCACCACATGCTTTTTCATGGTACAAAGACAAAACAGACTCAAATTCTTCATCAGGGACACATCTCCTAATTATTTGGTTACAACAGAATTTTCATAAGTAAGGAGGATCCCATAGTATTCAGAGTCTTTTTTTAGTTTAGACTTTCTAGACTAAGACATATTAAGAGGAAACTTATCGGTTACAAGGTAGTTTACCTAAAAAACCTACCGGTTACAAGGAAAACACATCAAGCGTAAGTATCATCTCATTAACGAGATTATGCAACAGGGAGATGTGATAGTCACAAAAATCACTTTGGAGCACACATTGCTAATTCTTTTACAAAGGCTCTCACGGGTAAGGTTTTTAGGGTCACCTGTCTGTGAAATATGCATCATCTTGTCTAGGGAAAGTGGATGATTTTGGGGTACAAAGGATGCCTTGGTTTATTGTATTATACTTCATATTGTATATTGCACTCCCCACTTGCTTTAAGACAAGTGGGAGATTGTTGGATTTAGTGTCCTAAATTTTGTTCATCTTGTAGTTTGTAATTTTGTAAATACAAATTATTTATTTAATAAAATAAGTAGTATTTTATTTGACCTTTGGATAATATTAACTCAATCCAATAAACTAAGATCCAAGATCATTTAATGAAACTTGAACGGTATGTGGTAGACATACAAGTGGATCATGTTCAAGTAATGACCTAAAAGGTCTGCAATATATGGTTAATGTCGAATGCCTTATCCTGGTGACACTACGGATACGACCTACTTTGTAATTATTAAATGAGTTGTAAGTGTAACAAATAATATGATCCATATTGTTCATGTGGAGACATTTGATTGGGGGTATCCTATATAAAGAGTTTATATAAGACCGGACCACGAAATTATTAGGTTCTCGGTATAACACCGTTGATTGAAGAAACTAATTTTTTCACTAGGATGACCATAAGTAACTTTACCTTAATTCTGAGTGAGTTGTGAACTCCTGTCAATGATGGAAAACTTTTGATTTGTATGGGTGAGAGTGGTTTTTTGCCGACTTAATATGCCTACCATTTTAGGGTTTTGTCTGAGTAAGGTGCTGGGTACACAACTACACAAGATGTAATTCACTCATTCCCAAAGAAAGGGAAAATAGATAAATTGTGAAAGAGTTAACAACATGCACGCAGAAGCAATTAGGATCATAAGCACTCAAATTACATTAATTTTGAGGTTGAAGAATGCATATTCATAATAGAAAAATAGGGTTTGAGATTACAACCTTTGTAGAAACTCAAAATTGATGCAACGAGACTCAAAATTGATGCAACTTTTTGGTTAATTCTGATCACGAACACGTAGTGGACCATTGCTAGAGTTTTCTCCGCTATTCTCCAGCCTCAAAACAGATTGTGGGATGTAATTTGTGGTGAGATTGAAGGGAATTTTGAGAGAGTTGAGAGTTTTGGTGTATGAATGTTGAAGGATAATTTCTTCTTCAAATAACCAAGTTGCATAAACTTTTTCTCAAATAAAAAACTTCTATTTAAAGAAGATTTCATGCAAAAGAAAATTATTCTCCAATTGACACCAATTAAGCACTAATTTGAAGTTGAAATATGAGGTGTTTAGGTAGTGGGCAAAGTGGGAACTTTCCATTAACCCTAAATCCCATTTTAAATTTAAATTTCATAAATTCAAATTAAAATTGATTTTAATTTAATTTTAATTTGAATTTCATAAATCCAAATTTTAATTTTAAATCAAATTAATTCAAATAATTAATTTTAAATAAAATAAATTTATTTTAAAACAATTTTAAACAAAATTAATTCTAATAATTAATTTTAAATAAAATAAATTTTAAAATAATTAATTAAACAATTTAATTAATTAAATTAATCTAATATAAAATATTAAATTAATTCAAACATCAATCCCGACCATGAATTACTATTCATATGGAATACTTAAATCAAATTTAAATATTCTCCAATTCTCTAACTTGTTTAATTCGACAATTAATCATCAATTATATCGCATATAATTAACAATAATTCTCTAAATTGAATTTGAACATTTCAAAAACTCTCATCACACTATCCTAAAGTTTAGTCCAATATAAGCTAGCAGGGGAATCTAATGGACCTAAAGATCATGAGCTCCAACGATCCGAGATTGACCAGCTAAACTCTTTAACCTCATTAACCAACATTCATTAACTACTATGACAGTCCACTAAAGCCCAGTAGTTGCACTCTCCTCACTAGGGATATATTTCTGTCCACTTGATTTAACAATGATTAGTAAGTTAATCCTACACAGGTTATTCGTAATTATAATTGGGTCAAAATTACCGTTTTACCCCTATAATTACATCTTGCTCTTTAAGTCCCACTAATCCTATAATGAACAATTGGTTTTGGTCCAACCACTAAATTGAGTCTCTCTCGAACCAATGAGAGGGTGAGACCTCTTGTTCAAGACTTGGAGTCAACACTTAAGAGAATAACCTCTCTACTATCTTTAGAATCGGGTAGGAGTGAATTCCATCTTGCAAGCATATGTCCCCAGCTATCTACCCGGTCTTACCCTTAAAATGAAAATCTTATTGAGTCCACGATGTTGAGCTACTCTCACCTATGCAGATTAAAGGATAATTCCGAATAAACAGGAGTTCATAGTTAGCTCAGGATTAAGATCGAGTTACCTAGGCCATCAAATTGAAATAGTCAATCTTAATAGTAAACGGCGTTATAAAGTAAAAGTAACTATTTGGTGGTCCAGTCTTATGCAAACTCATTACATAGGATGCTTTCTCTCGCATATCTCCACATGAAAGATTCAGGATCACATCGTTTGTATCAAATACAAAGTGGGCCACATCTATAGGTCCCTTGGTTAAGGTACCCAGTCTTATCCCTATACTATAGACCGTTTTGGCTATTACTCGAACTTGAACCACTTTTATGTCTCTACATAAAGTTCATGTATTCATACTATAGCGAGAGGTTCTTAATTTATTAGATTTAGGGTTAAAAGGGTGCAATTCACATATTTAGTAACATTTTTACTAAATAACCTCAATAACCACTTTATTGTCAAATAGAATCTGTTTAATGTTTACAAAAACCACATGTTTTTGGACATACAACCTAACAAACTCCCACTTGGTCTAAAACTTCAGTGGGGTGATATATATACAATGTTGAGTGTGAGAGAAAAACACAAATACAATAAATTAGGGTATCATATACCTATGACATCTCCTACTTGCCCTAAATTTACATAACCTGTAATCCTAGACTCACTAGGTGACCCTCAAACACTTTGGTCATTAAAGCTTTAGTAAAAAGATAAAAAATGTTGTCTTCTAAGGCTATCAGTATGATGATCATATCTCCTCGATGCACTATCTACCAGAAGAGATGGTATTTGCGTTCAATGTGTTTCCCGCGTGTATGGCTTCTAGGTTCTTTAGAATTGGCAACTATTCCATTGTTATCACAATAGAGGGTGATAGACAAATGCATATTTGGAACCACTTCCAAATCGGTTAAGAACTTTCGAAGCCATAATATTTCTTTTATTGCTTCGCATGTAGCCACATACTCTGCTTCCATGGTGGAGTCAGCAATACAACTTTTCTTTATACTCCTCAATAACTCCTTTATTTAGAGTGAACACTGATCCCGAAGTTGACTTCCTCGAATTTATATCGGTCAGAAAATCAGAGTCAGTGTATTCTGTAAGAATCAGATCCTTACCGCCATACGTGAGCATATAGTCCCTTGTTCTTGAAAGATACTTGAGTATATTTTTAAAGGCAGTCCAATGATAAAATCCTAGATTAGACTAAAACCTGTTGACAATTCCTAACAGGTTCTCAACCTCAACCTTATATTCCTTGAACTTTTCAAGAGTTTCTGGCTTATGATGCATTAGGTAAACATAACCATACCTTGAATAATCATCAATAAAACTAATGAAATATTCATACCCTCCTAGTACTTTAACATTCATCGAACCGCAGAGGTCTGAATGCACAAGTTCTAAGGATTCATTAACTCTAGACCTTTTCCTTTAAAATATCTTTTAGTAATCTTACCCTCAAGACATGAGTCACACGGAGGTAAAGAGTTGTCCTCTAACTGACTTAGGAGTCCACTCTTAACCAATCTCTCAATCTTATTGAGATTAATGTGTCCAAGTCTTAAGTGCCAAAGATAGGTATTAGGAGAAACTTTTCGCCTTTTTTTCTGAGTCTTAGTTGTTTAAAACATCTCAATATTCAAAATAGCTTAAGCCTCGGTTAGTTTTAACACATATAAGTTGTTTTCAAGTTTTGCATAATATATTTGAACATCTCTTGAGCTAATGAATACTTCATTAATATCAAAAGATACTTTATACAATTATTTTGATATAATTAAATGTTTAATTTATAAATTAAACAGGTTTGAAGAGTTGAAGATATTTAAATTTGATTTAAATATCAAGCACATGATTAATGATTCATGTGTGGATTAGGTATTTTTGTTAATTTAATATTTGATACTAAAATAATTATTAATTTAATTAATTAAATTTGTTTAATTAATTATTTATTTATTTAAATAAAGTATTTTTGATCATTTTGATTTTGAAAATTCAAATTCAAGAAAAATAAAGTTTTATCTTTTTAATTTAACTTAATTTTAATGAAAATTAAAATTGAATTAAAAGGAAAAACTAATATTAAAATTGGAAATGGGTTTTTCCAATTTTTGCCACCCAATCCACTAAAATTAGTGGAAAGTGTTAAATTCCCCTTCAATTAAGGGTTGTATGGTTTTATTGTAAAAATAGATAGCTAATCAGATTAGGTTAGCTTCATACAACTGGAAATTTTGGAGAAATAATTTTTTACTCTTTAAACCAAACCCCAATGTTACACCAAAATTCCTCTCAATTTGAGTTCCACCACTCAATCTAAGGTCTGAGATTAGTAGAGAAGATACTTGTGGTGGTCTACTACAGAGATAGAAGAAGAATTTTGTGGTGAATTAAGTCAGTGTGGGAGAATCATCAAAGGTATTCACTTGAAACCCTATTATACTAAAACCATGTACATGAAGGAAATGTTCGAAAAAAATCCTTTGAGTGGAAGGAAAGATCGTTCCAAATTTCATTTTTATTGAATATAAAGTTTTACAGTAAAACAACAACAAGATATGCATTTATTTAAAATTACAGCATGCTTTAAAACAATTACATAGGGTCTTAGAAATCCTTACCTTTGAAGAACTCTTTCTTCAAGAAATCCCTCGTACAAGCCACGAACGAAACTTCTTCCATGCAGATCTCCTTCTTCAAGAACAGACACCACAACTCGAGAACCCTCTCTATTCTCTTGGGATAAAGGATTCAAACAAGAGTTGTGCGTTTTGCTTTAATCTTTGGAAGAGGGAAAGTAGATGAGAGGAAGAGAGGGAAATTTCTACAGATAACTTTTCTCTTGGAGAGAACTCTTCTCTCTTGAGCCAATTAGGAAGTAGTATCATCGTAAAAAATACATGACATTTAATTTAAATCAAATTTATATTAAATTCACTTATATGAATCTCATCCATATAATTGATATTTGGATCATATCCAAATATTTGATTCCTCTCAATATAAATCATATTTATATTTAAATTTAATTACATGAATCTCAATCATATAATTAGCATTTGCATCATATTCAAATTCCTCCCATTTATAATGTATCAAATACATTATAATTAATTATATCATATATAATTAATTTCCTCAATTAATTTGAACACTTCAAATTAATCCAAAGATTAAATCCCTATTGAGCTACAGAGTGGACCTTATGGACCTGTAGATTAAAGCTCCAATGGTACTCGGATAATTAATTAAACTCTTTAATTGAATTACCCAACATCCGTTAACTGCCGGTCACTCCACTAAAGATCGAAAGCTGCACTCTTCACACTACAGACAAATTTCTGTGTCCATTGGATATAACCAATCAACAGTGCGTTGACCCTTCACAAATTTCTCGTAAGTACAGCTGGGCCAAACTACCATTTTGCCCTTGTAGTGACATCTAACTTCTTAAGTACCATGATTCCTCTAATGAACAATAAGTCATAGTCCCACTATAACCAAGTTCTTCTCGGGCCAGGAGAGGGTGTGGCCACTATGTTCAAGACCCGGAATCAATCCTTAAGGGAGCAATTTATCTACTTGCCCCTACATCGGGGAAAGAGTGATGTGTTCCCAGCTCCCCAGTCAAGCGAATCCTCAAAATGGTAGGCTTGTTGAGTTGGCAATCTGGTCACTCTCACCCATATAATTCAAAGAACCGCCTTCATGAGCAGAAGTTCACAACTCACTCACGATTCATGTCATGTCACCTATGTAAAGGAAATCGAACTCGAGATTTCCATGAACAGCAGAAAATAGATCATTTCAAATTATAATCATGAATGAATATTACAAAATACAGTCATAAACAAAACATACAGTAATGCAATCAATACAAAAATTACAGCATGAACAATACAAATGAACAAGGATAAACGCTACGAACGTTTGTCGACTCGTCTCCACGCTCCTTGCTCACGAACGCTCGAACATAGCAACCTCAAACGCTCGAACAACATGACCGCAACACTGCACGAACACTTCACGTTCGTCCTCAGTGATCGCCTCAGTCACGAACACTCCAGCAAGAACACGAATGGCCTCCAGAGAACCTCGACGGTGTCGAGTTGAGTATGACACCATCAAGAAGGTTACCTTGGTATTCTCGGTGTGAGAATCCAGAGGGTGGGCTCTGTTCAGACTTGGAATGAGGCTGACGAAGGAGGAATGAACAATTGAGTACATGATTGGGCAAATAGGAGAAGACAGAAACCTATCGCATAGGTCGATGCCCAATCGTTTAGCTAAAGCTAAACGATCGTTTAGTTCATCATTTAGCTCAGTATCTGTCGCCTACAAAAACCTACACGATCGTTTACCTCGCTCAAGTTGTTGCTTAGTAAATCTGTATTTACTTGACATGCTTCCGTGAGTTTCTTTTTTTTTTTTTCGAGAGAGAAATCTCAAAACAATTTTCAACCTTTTGTAAAAACTTTTCAATACTTACTAAAATTAGGAAAACAATTTTTCTTTGAACTCACGATTACCATAAAAATCCAATAAACATCCACTCAATTGGGAATTAAAGAAAAAGAATTAATTATCCAATAATTTATATTATTATAAATATAAATGATAACCAACTTATCATACTATTTATAACCTATAGTTTTAATATTTCATCTCATGAAACATATAAACCATAGTTCTTTTTGTATTCCATGGTACTTAATGTAAATCTCATTTACATAAATCCTCCACTAGATGTATCTTATACATCATACCGATTATATCATATATAATCAAAAGATCTCTTGTCAATTCAAACATTTCGAATCAACACTAAGAACTGATCTTCAACTGAATCCATTGAGCTACCAAGGGGACCTTATGGACCTGTAGCTCGAAGCTCCAATGGTACGTGAATAACTGACTAAACTCTTTAGTCACGAGATCCACCATCCATTAACTGTCAATCACTCCACTAAAGATCGACAGCTGAACTCTCGTTACCACAAATATATTATGTGTCCATCTTAACCAATCAAAAGTGCGACAACCCTTCACAGATCGCTCGTAAGCATGCGACAACCAATCAGCATGCTTCGGTTGATTTAATATTTTTAGTGAAAATATGAAAATTTCTGTCATGATGAATGCTTGAATATTGTGTTTGCTCTGTTTGCCATTTCCTTTCAATGACAATTTGATGACGCACTCAATGGATTGCTTGTTCTTAAAAAGGAGTAATTTTCACAATTTTTAGCTTTTTATTAAAAAACAAATCATGAGAACCATGTAAAATGTACCTAGGTGAAAAATTTTTCTGTTTTAAATCCTTTAAAGTCTTAGAAATGGATTATCCATCTCGGATTTTTGTTGCACCTCGAAAGGCCCCCTATTGGCTTGGGAGCAACTTTTAGTGCCTGAGAGTAAAACTAAATAGTGAGAAAATAGCAGTCCTGCATGTGAAAAAAAAATAATAGAGAATTATACTAGTTGCTTTTCTCTTCTGAAAAAAGAAAAAATGAAAAGAAAAGAAATGCATATAAAAATGAGGCATAACCGGTGTGCCTACAAAAAAAATAGTTTGCATGTGTGCATGGATAGAGGTGAAAAGAGCTACCTCCACTGTGTCCAGTTAGGGCCCGCAAAAAAAGAGTGATAGTTTCCGGACAATTGAGTGTGAAAGCTAGCCCTCTAGGTAAAACCGATGCCTTCTACTTTATGTATGCGTGAGTTTTAGGCACTCCTAGATAGTGTTGCTCCTTTATATGTAATAACAGTATGTCTCGAGCTGATGACTGAGCCAGAGTAGAGGGAAGATGAAATGGGAGTAGGATAAAACTTTTTCGGGTACTTTTCGATTTACAGAAAAGTTTCGTGTCTTAGTGTTTCATTCATACATGGCTTTGATTGAAAAATAACTTTTTATAACAATCTCAATTGAGTGATTGTTTGATTTTGATATGATGCAACCCTTAAGACTGTTGAGAGTAGGGAAAGGATTCGATGAATAGAGTGAATGATTGTCTTATTAATTTCCATGACTGAGTGTTATAATCTTGCTCGGGACGATCAAGTCTTAAGTTGGGTTATTTGTTAGCTCTCAAAAAGAACTAAGTTTATGGTCTTATCTTTCCTATATTTAGGTAATCTTTGTTCTTTATTTGTCTTATTTTGTAGGAAAACTGACTTAATGGAGCAAGTTCCTTACAAGGATGAAGAATCAAGCAAAAAATGAGGGAAAACAGGGAGTAAAAACCCACCAAATCAAGCTTAGATGCCAAAGGACAACTCTTCCCTGTTCTAGCATTGCAACTCTCATCACAAGCGTTAGTCCAACGCTCATTCGACGTTGAACGACAGTAGCATCAAGTGCAAGGCAGCATTGCAATACTGCCCCAAGCACTACGACGCTCTGGAGTTGGGTCATCGCCAACGTTGCAACGCATCTCAACGCTCGAACTTCAATGCTGTAAAATAGAACACTCGGCGTTGCAACACCCCTTCTACCATTGCAACGCTGTGACAATTGATGAAAATTTGTTCAACATGGGTGCGAGTAAGCGTTGGACACATCGTTGCAACGCCAGCCCAACGCTCTCCAATGCGCACCACAGCGTTATGACCCTGCATACAGCCTATAAATAATGCATTGAGGTTCAGCCTTCGGAAGAAAAAAAAAAAGAAGAAGAAGAAGAAGAAAAAGCAGCCTCATATCGCATTCCTGTTGCTAAATTCAAATATGTTTTTTAGAGGCTAGGTAATTTTCTTGGGATAGTTTGTATGTCTTAATTCTTTAAGTTTACTAGTCTAATTTATTCAATTGTTGTGAACCCTTTGGGCGGATTTGATTTATTAATAATAGAATTTCGATGAATTTTTCTGACAAATTAATTTATTGAATTTCTTTTATGCAAAATCATTCTAGCCTGTGCAAAATTGATTGATTAAGTTGCACGTATTAGGATCGCACGTTTAGGGTCTAGACTGTTTCTGGCAAAATGAATGTATGCCCTAGTATAATCCTTCCCAAATAAATCATGCCATAAGATGCGGCTGTTCGGCTTGTAGTGTGTCTCGACAATTGAACCCTTTCTTAATGCTTTTTAGTTTTAACTTGTATGTTGTTAAGAAGGAAAAGTTTTAAACTGAATTCGTGTTGATTTAGATTTTTATCAAAATTGGCTAATTGGGCTATTAGAATTTCTAGTATCTAATGATAGAAAATAAAAAGCATATAAACTAATCCTAAGATTTTCTTTCAATTTGATTCAACCTTTTTCTGTGCTCAATCTTTTTCTGTGCTAACTCTTATTTATTTTTTCCTATTTATTTTTTAATTTATTTTATAAACAAAAACAAGAACCATGAAAAACCTTTTTTTTTTTTTTTGTGGAATTCATAAATTGGTGTAATTTAATTCAATAGTATCCTTATGGATTCGACCCCGATCTTACCACTTTACTATGTTTGTAGTATAAGTCTTGGATCGATAAAAATAAATTATTTTTGCTCGGGCCGGGAGCGGTTACTACAATGTTAGTCTCGGAGTCCGAACAAAATTGGCACCGTTGCCTGGGAGACTTGGCAACTAGCCTAGGAAATAAAAAATAAAAAACAAAAAAAGGAAGTGTTTAGTTCCCTTTGGTTTATGACTCGCTCCTCCGGGAGTGCAAATTTAATTTTTTTTTTTCCAGATATTGACTAGGAGGAGAGGAGATTCCGAAGGAGATGCAAAGAAGAAATCCTAGAAGAAGAAAATCCAGAAGTTGTTGACAACACAACAATGGGAGAGGCAATTCGTGAGAAAACGTTGAGGGAGCTGGCAGAGCCTTACATGGACCAGCAGCCCCTATGCATCACATTTCCACCTACCATGGTGTCGTTCAAACTTAAATCGGGGCTAATCAATCTATTGCCAACCTTTAGAGGGCACGTAGGGGAGAATCCCCTCAAACACATCAAGGACTTCCATATGTTTTGTGTAAGTATGAGACCTCATGGAGTCACAGAAGAGCAATTAAACCTTAGGGCGTTTCCTTTTTCATTATAGAATGATGCCAAGGATTGGTTGTACTACTTGGCTCCAGGGTCAATCACTACTTGGAATGAACTCAAAAAGAAATTTCTTGAAAAAAAAATTCTGGCTTCTAAAGCCCATTCTATAAGAAAAGATATCTATGCATTAAACAGTTTGTAGGTGAATCTTTATCTGAGTATTGGGAACGTTATAAACGATTATGTGCTAGTTTCCCCCATCACTAGATTTTCGACCAATTAATTATTCAATACTTCTATAGTGGTTTTCTTACCAATGACAGGAACACAATTAACTCAACAGCTGAAGGCGTTCTTACAGACAAGATGCCTAGAGAGGCCCAAGAATTGATATGACGCATGGCTGAGAATAACTAGAATTTTGGCACCAGGGCCACTGAATCTGATTTAACTGGTAATTTTGAGGTTAAAAAATTAAAAGCTCAACTTTCTAACTTAACTTCTCTTGTGACACAATTGGCCTAAAGAGGAGTCACTCAAGTCAAGGCTTGTGGATCCTGCGGAATACAAGGACATGCCTCTGAAGTATGTCCTCAAGCATAAGTCAATGCAGTTGGGGTTTACTAAAGGAAGTACGATCCTCATAGCTCGGTATACAATCCAAGTTGGCGTGATCACCCTAATCTCAAATGGGGAGGTCGAGGCTAAGGACAAGGGCATGACAGTTCTAATCATTCCAATCAACCTTCGTCATTTTCCTCAAGTATGTCTTTAGAAGACATTGTTAAAACTTTGGCTGATAATTCCCTTAAATTTCAATAGGAAATTCAGCAGCTACAAAAAGATTCTTTCCAGCTATCACAGGACACAAAGGCCTATTAGCAAGAAACTAGAGTAAGCATGGCTAATCTAGGGACTCAGATCACACAGTTAGCTGTTGCAATGAATCAAATAGAAAACAAAGGTTTAGGGAAGTTGCCCGCACAACCAGACCATGCCATCTACCCCCAAGGTAAGCACTTTTCCTTCTTCTTCTGTTGAACCTTATATTCCTAGAGCTCCATTTCCTAGTAAGCTAGCAAGACCAAAACAAGAACATAGGGATAAGGAGTTGATCGAGATGTTCAAAAAGGTTCAGATAAACATTCCTCTCTTGAATGCAATCCAGCAGATCCACAGATATGTTCAATTTCTTAAGGAGTTGTGCACCAAAAAGAGGATGGGTAAGGATAGAGAAAAGGTAGTGGTAAGTAAAAAATGTATCGGCTCTTCTGATACATAATATTCCTAAAAAATGCCAAGATCTAGGTATGTTCACTTTGCCCTACATTATTGGTAATAGAGTCATCTGTCATGCCATGTTAGATCTAGAAGCCTCTATTAATGACATGCCCTATCATGTTTATGAGGATTTGAAATTGAATGATTTACAAAAACCGTTGTATGCATCCAACTAGATGATAGATCTTATATCCAACCCTTGAGGATTGTTGAGGATGTACTGTTGCAAGTTAAGGACTTGATTTTCCCAGTCGATTTCTATATATTAAAAATGGATGAGATTTATACACCTTCATCTTCTACAATTCTATTAGATAGACCCTTCATGAAAACTACAAAGACAAAAATAGATGTAGATAAGGGTTGTTGATAACTGGTAGGAATACAAGTTATTGAAGTCTCTTATTTAGAATTATGAGGGCTAACAAGTAGAATATGCAGTGATTATACTAAGAATTCATGTGAAAAGTGAGCTTGTGTCGATCAGTAAAGGAAATCTTCGCTAACCCAATATTATGCGTTATTCTGCATCGAAATGTCTATTTTTGTACCTATCACATGAATTGATCGCATGCGATGAATCCCAGACCATCACAAGGGTGATTGTGTACGTTCATCGCATGGATGTTGTGGCTATTGATCGCATGTGTTCATCGCATGGACGTTGCGACTACAAAGTAATAACCATGATAGAAGGGTGATCGTAAGGTTGGTGTAATGCGACAGTACTTTGAAAAACCGAGCACGAACGCATACCTTGGGAGTACCGAAAAGAATATGTTGACATTTCACCTACCACGCCGTTAGTGGTAGAGGTTCAGAGCTGGACCATCACGCCGTTAGTGGCAGAGATTAAGAGCGGGACCATTAATGTTATCAATGATTGAGCTCTATAAATAGAGCCTTAGAGCCCAAATTCAAAGTATCCGAGCTTCTGCCTGAAGGAAGATCTTTGTGATCACAGATGAGAGCGTGAGAAGACATTCTTTGAGAGTTCTTCATTCCTTCAACCCATTCCGAGTGACGACCGAAGCTTTGTCGAAGATAGATCTCGAGAGAGACTACTTCACCGCCCATCCATGGCACCATCGGCAGCCTTGACACACATCTGATGGAAGCAAGAGATTGCCTACGTCTAGCCCTCCACCTCTCTTCTTATCTCTATATTATATTACATTTTGGCTTAATACATTAATATATTTTGTAATCAATGCATCTCTTTATTTCCTTACATCTTCATTTTCTTCTTCTTTATACTTTCATTACATCGAACTAAGTAAGATTACAAGCGCTATCGCATAATCAATCATGCGGCATAGACATATGAAGCATGTAGCAAAGCACCGAGAGGTGTACATTGCGCGAGTCTAGTGAGTTAATCCTCTTTGCTAGGTGTGAGGCTGTAGCAACGCTTGTCTATGAGCGGTTGCAATGCTTGTCTATGAGCTGATCAGCAGTGATTATCTGCCCAAGAGGGTAAGTAGTGGAACTCACTAAGCAAAGTAAGTAGTGTTCCTAGAGATAGGAATAATCTTATGTTCAACACAATCATGCGTTATAGAGATATAAGCATGTGGCTGACCATCGAAAGGTGTGCGACGCGTAAGTATGGCGAGCTGGGATTACCCTTGCGATCAAGCTTAATGATGCGGTGAAGTCATCCCTTCCACCATTTTATATATTTTTCCATGCATCTTATTACACGTTAACAGTTGTTGCGTCTCTACCAACTTTCATAGTCATACTTCCATTGCTTAATCTTTTTAGTTAGGAGTAGGAATAGCGCATAGTCTTTTAACTTCATTATTCTTTTATTCATCGCCGCAAACACATTACTTCGCAACATTTAGATACAAGTCCCTGAGTTCAACCTCGGATCACCCCGAAAAACTTGCGATCTCGTTATACTTGGCAAGAAAGCAAGAAAACTTGTGGTAGGAACGCATGGTCATTGCATATATTCTTAAACGCATATTGCATATTTCTTAGTCCAACGCATGACCATGGACGCATGGAGATCAACGCATATCATAAGATGCACGCATATTTACTCTCCATTTTCCACCCATCAAGTTTTTTACACCGTTGCTAGGGACTTGGCAGCTAATAGTTTGTTAAGTTTTGTGTTTTCACAGGCACCCTTTTAGTCTTGGGCGTATTGTAGCTTGTGCGACCAAGTTGCAAACAATATTTGAAGTGTAGGCGATTCGTCGAAAGCCAGTATTGACCCCGAGATAGAAAGGCTATCTGTCGCATGAGCTGAAAGCAGTTATAGGCACTTGTTAACCAACATGCGACCAACAATTTCCAGAAGCTCCGATGGTTAGGACGAGTTTCTTGACCTAAGCAGTTGAGATCAATCTTCTGCATGGAAGACTCCTTGCGGTGGCTTCACTCCAATTTCTCCAGGGACGTCTTTTACTCTATCTTTACCTTGCTTTCCTAGTTTAGTTTATTTATTTTATTATTGTTATTTTGGATTTGCAACTGCTTTCTTGGATGTGGTGTGCGTTCGTTCCTTGTAGGTGCAATAATAATTCTCCTCGGTACGAAGTTTCAACGGAAGAATCCTTTCCATCATTCAACGTATGGCTATGACCACATGAGTTCTAAAGTATGGTCGCAAATGTTATTCTACTCGAAGGTTCTTTTCTTGTTATCTTTTATGCATTATCCTTCTGAAATTCTCTTTTGTCCGCTTACCTACCTCTGCGTTGATAAATTAGCATCCATGATGATAATTATAATTTACTACATTCACTAACTAAACATCATAAGGCTCACCTCACTTTAGTAGCTTCTTCAAGGTTTGACAGTCTAAGTTTTGTCATGTGTAAACCTCTGCTCAAACATTTGTTACCGCATTCCTGATGAGTTTTTTTTTAGCTTTTCGGCAAAAGAACTTCCACTTTCTAAGTTTGGGGGTGGCAGTGGGCCGGGCAAATGCGTCCATCACATTGCGATGCTCGATTAAAAAAATCATCATAAAAACTCCACTGTTAGCACAAAGGGGAAACCCAAGCTGATAAGAGTTAAAGTTGTGAAAGGCACTTACCTGTAGTTGGATATTTCGCATGACACCCGTACAGGTAAGCCAAAATGAAAATAAGTGGCCAAGATCAACGCATGGAAACAACTCTTCTGTCTGGCACAAGCCCAAATTAAGCTAAGGCAAAAGTTGAGTTGAATATGGCATGCAACCGAAGTTGGATGTCCGCATGATACTCGTGGGGGCAAGCCAAAACAAAGAGCGTAGCCAAGTTCCACCCCGTACTCTAATAATGTATCGCAAAGCTTTGAATTGTTTTAAACGAAAAAAGTTAAAAGCAAAGTTGCTTGAAATGAGTAAAAAAAATTTTAGCAGAGGCTTGCTTTAAACTTATAAAAGATTTCTTTGAAGAAGTAACCAAAGTTGAGGAGAGTATTGCTGCCAAGGTTAGAGGTATGAGTGGATTATATTTTGAAAAGTTGGTCATCGCAAGGAAAAGCCAGAGGGTGAATTTTGAATTTTCTAAGTATAAGGCATGCTTGAGGACAAGCATGATTCTAAGTTTGGGGGTGTGATAACTGGTAGAAATACAAGTTATTGAAGCCTCTTATTTAAAATTATGAGGGCTAACAAGTAGAATGTGCAGTGATTATAATAAGAATTCATGTGAAAAGTGAGCTTGCGTCGATCACCATAGGAAATCTCCGCTAACCCAATATTATGCGTTATTCTGCGTCGAAATGTCTATTTTTGTAGCTATCATAGGAATCGGTCGCTTGTGGTGAATCCCAGAGGAATTTGATGGGGAAGTTGTTTCATTTGACATATATGATGTCATGAAAATTCCTGAGGAATATTTGTCCTTGTGTTTGATTGAGGCGCATGATGTTATAAATGATATTGTGTTGCATGATGATGATAATTCTAACATGTTGGTTGCTCCATGCATTGATCTAGATTCACATGATTCACATGATTTATCTCTTTTTTTTGTTAATGTTAGGAATTTAGAAGAACCTTCTTCTGACTTCGATATTCTTGATTTGCAGGTACAAAGGATTGAGCTTAAGGCTCTCCTTAGCCATCTAAAATATGTGTACCTGAGAGAAGGAACACCCTTCCAGTCATAATTTCCAGGCAGTTGACACCTACCCAAGTGGAATCCCTAGTTGAAACTCTGAAAACTTACAAGGAGGCGATTAGGTGGACTCTAGATGATCTCAAGCGAGTAAGCCCTTCACTTTACGTGCATAGGATCACTCTAGAGGAAGGAGCCAAGCCCATAGTCCAACCCTCAGAAGGCTCAACCCCAACTTGAAAGATGTCGTTCTCAAAGAAATTATCAAGCACAATGAAGCCGAAATCATTTACCCAGTTCCTGACAGCAAATGGGTAAGTCCTATCCATGTTGTCCCCAAAAAGACTGGCATGACAATTGTGGAAAATGATAAGGATCATATGGTGCCAATGTGTGTACAAAACGGGTGGAGAATGTGCATCGATTTCCGAAATCTCAATAAGGAGGATGCCATTTGGGCTCTACAATGCCCTAGGTATCTGATGACCAAGAAGGAGTCAAAGCCCCAACTTGTGCATTGGATGCTCCTCCTTCAGGAATTCAATTTGACTATAAAAGACAAGAAGGGAGCAAAAAACTTGGTAGCTGACCATTTGAGTAGGATAGTACAAGAAGAAGACCCTATGCCTTTACGTGAGGATTTTCCAAACGAGTTCCTATTCCAGATTGCTACACCTGCTCCATGGTATGCTGACATGGTAAATTTCCTGGTTACTGGTAAGTTCTCTTACGACATGCCTAGTTCTAAGAAGGCCAAATTAAGAAGTGATTCAAAGTATTTTTTTTTGGGATCCATCACACCTTTGGAAGATTTGTTCGGACCAAATCATTAGAAGGTGTGTCCCAGATGAGAAGTTTGAGTCTGTGCTTGCATTTTGTCATGAGATGGCCTGTGGTAGGCATTTTAGTCCTAGGAGAACTACTAGGAAAGTTTTGGATAGTGGGTTGATTTGGAATTCTCTGTTCGCTGACTGTTTTGCATTTTGTAAGTCTTGTGAGAGATGTCAGAGATCAAGATCTTTGTCTAAGAGGAATGATATGCCATTAAATTCTATCTTGGTGTGTGAAATTTTTTATGTGTGAAGTATGGATTTCATGGGCCCCTTTCCTTCTTCATATGGCTTCTTATATATTCTTTTGGCAGTTGATTAAGTTTTGAAGTGGGTTGAGACAATCCCCACTAGGACTAACAATGCTACTGCGGTTTTAGGTTTCTTAAGAGCTAACATCTTTTTTAGGTTTGGCATACCTCGAGCTATAACTAGTGATCAGGGTACTCATTTTTGCAATCAGACCATCAAGGCACTCATGAGGAAATATGGAGTTCACCATCAGGTTGCCACTCCGTACCACCCTCAAACACGGACAAACTGAAATATCAAATCGTGAGGTCAAAAGTATCTTGGAAAAGACAGTCAATCCAACCAGAAAAGATTGGAGCACGCGCCTTGACGATGCTCTTTGGGCCTACCGAACTGCATTTAAGACTCCTATTAGAAGAATGCCCTTTAAGCTTGTCTATGGAAAAGTGTGTCATTTATCGATTGAATTTGAGCATAGAGCATATTGGGTTGTTAAGCAATGTAACATGAACTTAGCCCAAGCTGGTGAGGAGAGATTATTTGAACTACAGGAATTGGAGGAACTATGCTTGGAAGCATATGAGAACTTAAGAATATACAAGGAAAAGTCAAAATTAATACATGATAAGGGTCTCTTGAGAAAGGAATTTTGAATTAGACAGAAAGTGTTGCTTTTCAATCCAAGGCCATCACTTATGCCCGGTAAACTGAAATCTAAATGGCTTGGTCCCTTTAAGGTTATTAACTTCTTTCTTTATGGTGCAGTGGATATTAGGAGTCCGAAGATGGGGAAGGAGTTTAAAGTGAACGAGATCGCCTTAAAATTTTCAATGAAGGAGAAGTCAACATTGTTTGCTCAAGATTCATGTTGACTCCACCTACTATCACTTGAGCTCGTATCACTAGGTGTCGAGTAAAAGATGTTAAATGTTGCTCTACCTAGAGGCAACCAGGAGTTTGAATTTCTTTTGCTTTTTTTTCTTTGTTTTGTTTTGCTTTGTTTCTTTTATTTTCCTTTTTAACTAAAGAGAGGCTGACTTCATTTACTTTTCTTCCTAGGAGAATCACAATTTTGGCTCTTGAAGGAATGCTTTCAAATGTTCATGCTTGCGTCAAATCCAAGGAGATTTTCTATTCCCTCTTGCCCTTTTTTCTTTTTGTCCTTAGCATGAGTTAAAACCTGAATATACATTGAGGACAAAGCATAGCTTTTAAGTTGGGGGTGGGCAAAGCATGCTTCGGGTGATTTAATATTTTAAGTGAAAATCTGAAAATTTCTGTCATGATGAATGCTTGAATATTTTGTTTGCTCCGTTTTTTGTTTCCTTTCAATGATAATTTGATGACGCACTCAATGCATTGCTTGTTCTTAAAAATGAGTAAATTTCACAATTTTTCAGCTTTTTATTAAAAAAAAAAATCATCAGAACCATGTAAAATGAACATAGGTTGAAAATTTTTCTGTTTTAAAACCCTTAAAGTCTTAGAAACGGATTATCCATCTCGGATTTTCCTTGTCACCTCGAAAAACCCCCTATTGGCTTAGGAGCAACTTTTAGTGCCTGGGAGTAAAACTAGATAGTGAGAAAATAGTAGCCCTACATGTGAAAAAATATATATATAAAAGAGAATTATACTAGTTGCTTTTCTCTTCTGAAAAAAGAAAAAGAAAAAAGAAAAAAATGCATATAAAAATGAGGCATAACGGGTGTACCTGCAAAAAAATAGTGTGTGTGTGTGCATAGATAAAGGTGAAAAGAGCTACCTCCGCCGTGTCCAATTAGGGCCTACGAGAAAAGAGTGATAGGTTCCCGACGGTTGAGTGTGAAAGCTAGCCCTCTAGAAAAAATCGATGCCTTCTACGTTTTGTGTGTGTGAGTTTTGGGCACTCCTAGATAATGTTGCTCTTTGATATGTAATAACAATATGTCTCAAGCTGATGATTGAGCTAGAGTAGACAGAAGATGAAATGGGAGTAGGATAAAACTTTTCCAAGTACTTTTCGATTTACGAAAAAGTTTCGAGTCTTACTGTTTCATTCATACATGGCTTTGATTGAAAAATAACTTTTTATAACAAGTCTCAATTGAGTGATTGTTTGATTTTGATATGTGATGCAACCCTTAAGACTGTTAAGAGTAGAGAAAAGATTCGGTGAATTGATTGAACGATTGTCTTAGCAATTTCCATGACTAAGTATTATAATCTTGCTCAGGATGATCAAGTCTTAAGTTGGGTTATTTGTTAGCTCTAAAAAAGAGCTAAGTTTATGGCCTTAACTTTCCTATATTTGGGTAATCTTTGTGCTTTATTTCTCTTATTTTGTAGAAAAATTGACCCAATGGATCAAGTACATTGTAAGAATGAAAAATAAAGCAAAAAATGAGAAAAAACCAGGAGTTAAACGCACCAAATCAAGCTTAGATGCCAAAGGACAACTCTGCCTTATTCTAGCATTGCAACACTCTTCACAAGCCTTAGTCCAACGCTCACTTGACGCTTGAAAGCAATAGCATCAAGTGTAGGGTAGCGTTGCAATGCTGCCCCAAGCATTGCGACGCTCCAGAGTTGGGTCATCGCCAGCGTTGCAATGTATCTCAGCGTTCGAGCTTCAACGTTGTATGACAATAACACTCAGTGTTGCAACGCCTCTTCTAGCATTGCAACACTGTGAAAAATGACGAAAATTTGTTCAACATACAGTGCAAGCAAGAGCTAGACACATCGTTGCAATGTCTACCCAACGCTCTCCAATGCGTGCCACAGCGTTGCAATGTTATTTCTCAGTGTTACGACCTTGTGTACAATCTATAAATAATGCGTTGAGGTTCAACCTTTGAAGAAAAAAAAAAGGAGCCTCACATCGCATTCTTGTTGCTAAATACTTCCGAATATAGTGAATTTTGAGACTTCAGTCCAGTTTTGGGAGCCATTGAAGCTAAATTGCCAAGCGATCATCGCCATAGTCTCGACTTCCTTTTGATCATTGTAATTCAAATATGCCTTTTAGAGGCTAGGTAATTTTCTTGGGATAGTTTGTATGTCTTAATTCCTTAAGTTTATTAGTATAATTTATTCAATTGTTCTGAACCCTTTAGCTGGATTTGATTTATTAATAATAGAATTTCGATGAATTTTTCTGACAAATTAATCTATTGAATTTCTTGTATGCAAAATCATTCTAGCCTGTGCATAATTGATTGATTAAGCTGCACATATTAGGATTGCATGTTTATGGTCTAGACTTTTTCTGGTCAAATTCATGTATGTTCTAGTATAATCCTTCCCAAATAAATCATGCGATAAGATGTGGTTGACCAGCTTATAATGTGTCTCAACAATTGAACCCTAATGCTTTTTAGTTTTAACTTGTATGTCGCTAAGAAGGAAAAAGTTTTAAATTGAATTAGTACTAATTTAGATTTTTATCAAAATTTGCTAATTAGGCTATTAGAATTTCTAATAAGTTGAGGGGTTCACACAATTGGAGAAATTAACTAGTGTTAGCTCTAAAAAAGAGCTATTATTCCTAGCTTAATTCGTGCTCGTTAGTAAATTTTACTTGTTTCTTTCCCTATTTTGTAGGTATCGAGCAATCAAGAGGTAGAATTAATCATTTGGTGAAGAACGGGGTTAATTTGAAGCAATTTGGAGTTAATTTGAGCATTCGGGCTTCAAAGGAATCAAAATGATCAAAATGCCCCTACCGGAGCATCACAACGCTCATAATTGGCCTAAGCCCAACGCTCGTGCAATGCTTGAAAGCAGTAGCTTGGAGTGCAGGGGAGTGTTGCAAAGCTACCCCGAGCGTCACGACGCTCTGAAGTTGCATCATCGCCAGCGTCCCAACGCATCTCAATGCTGAACTCCAATGCTTGAAGACAGAAGCATCAACGTTGCAACGCTTCTTTAGAGTGTTGTAACACTGCAACGATTGACGGACATTGAGTGGAGCGCGTGCGCAAGCGAGCGTTGGACTAAGCGTTGGGCTGCTTGTCTGACGCTTCCTTCTCGCCGCATCAGCATTGCAATGCTACTTCAAGCATTGCAACGCTGCGTTGATCATTATAAATTCCTCTTCTCGACCCTAGGTTGAAATATGCTGATTATTGGAGGTGAATGCATGGAGGCTGAAGTCAAACTTCCTTCTTCTTCTATTCCCTACAAATTTTAGTATCCTTGGGTTAATTTTGTTTTTTTATTTTGGGTTGTAATCGATGGATTGGAGGTTCGTTCTTGATTTGTCTATGAATTGGGAGGTAATCTCTATCTAATTTCTTTGAGCAAGGCCTTATGCTTAATTTCTTGAAGGTTTTCTAATTAATTTAACTGAACTTTTGTGAATTCTTTGGAGGGATTCAATTTAAATAGTAATAGAGTTTCGATGAATTCTTCTGACAAATTAAGAAATTCTCGTTTGCAAAATCGTCATAGCCTGTGCAATATTGATTGATTTAGTTGCACGTATTAGGATCGCATGTTTGAAGCCTAGACTTTTTTTGACCTAATGCATGTATGCCCTAATATAATCTTTTCCAAATAAATCATGCTACAAGATATGACTTTCTGGCTTGTAGTATGTCTCAACAATTGAACCCTTTCTTAGTACGTTCCAATTTTAACTTGTATGTCATTGATAAGGAAAAGTTTTAAACTGAATTAGTGTTGGTTTAGATTTTTATCAAAATTAGCTAATTGGGCTATTAGATTTTCTAATAAATTGAGGGGTTGATAAATTCAGTATAATTAACTGATACCTAATGAAAGAAATTGCATAGGAACTCTCTCTTGCTCTAGAAATTAGATAGACTCCTATCCTAGATTTAGTTTCACGCATGTTATATCTTCCGTGCCAATTCCCCCATTTATCGCTCTAGTTAGAATGTTAACTTAACAAAACCAATCACGCTTCTTGTGGATCAACTCGGACTTATCACTGTTGTTATGTTTTAGTAGTAATAGGAGTAGCTTGATATTACAAATTTTCTTTTGACCAGACTCGAAGCTTATTAACTACGTGAGTTTTGGGCCTGTCAACAAGTATCTAATGATAGAAAATAAAAAGTATATAAACTAATCCTAAGATTTTCCCTCAATTTGATTCGACCATTTTTTGTGCTAAATCTTATTTATTTTTCCCTGTTTGGTTTTTAATTTATTTTATAAACAAAAAACAATAACCATCAAAAACCTTTTTTTGGTGGAATTCATAAATTGGTCTAAATTAATTCAACAGTCTCCCTGTGGATTCGACCTCGATCTTACCACTTTGCTACATTTGTAGTATAAGTCTTGGATTGGTGAAAATAAATTATCTTTGCTCGGGTGAGGAACGGTTACGACAACGCTAGTCTCGAAGTCCGAACAAAGAGAATGAGTGTAGAGAAGATGAGAGAATTAGAGAGTTTTTTTTCTTCATGCTCTATAAAAAACAACTACACATTGGTTTGTCTTTTCAATATATATCTCCAAAAATGAAGAATGGGAGTTACTCTAACTCCTATCCACGTGAAGAATAACTCTCCTGTAATGGGGAGTTATTAATTTTACTACATAATAATTATATTATATTATAACAAACTTTATAATATAGTTGATTAAATAACTAACTTAATTAATCTGTCATATTATATGCTTTTAACCATATTAAAAAGGCATATCTCTCTTATACCCTATAATTTTAATATGAATCAAATTCACATAAGACTATAGACCTTTTAGGAAATGTTAGTAAAATATTGGAAAAAACTAGTGTGGCTGCTGGGAAAAAACTAACGTGGAATTCTCACCACTAAACTACAGCCACTTTATTATTTAGGAAACTATAAATTATTATTATTATCATTATGAATTACAAATCGTTAATCTTATAAGTTTAAAGTGTGGGGTGGGAGAATCGAATCTCATATCTCAAGATTGATAGCATGAACACTATGCAAGTTGAGCTACGTTTTTATTGGCAAAATTTAGATTTTAAAGTGAAAAAAGACCTTTTAGGTTATTACTCGAACATGATCCACTTGTATGTCTACATACTATTCAAGTTACATTAAACAACCTTGGATATTAGTTTATTAGATTGAATTAATGAAATTTAAATGTAAAATAAAATACTACTCCTTTTATTAAATAAACAATTTATATTTACAAATTACAAATTACAAGATCCACGAGATTTAGGACACTAAATCCAACAAAACTGATGTTGGATTATGCATGAGAGTGATAGAAAAACGTTAGAAGCTAAAAATGAAGAAGCTTAATATTGTATGAAGAAGCTTAATATTTTGTCTAATAATTTTAATAGCATGAAAATAGGGTTCGCTATTAGACATTAGAATGAGTTGAGCTTGAAAGAAGAAGCATGAATTATGGACTTCTAGGCCTAAGTAAATAATTAATTTGGTTGAACGAAAATATTTTGAATCCATAATAATTTTGAATGAAATAAGTACTCTAGGATGTTTTGGCCAAGTAAATTCCTACATGCGAACATTTATTTGCTTTCTTTAAATTTATCCTTGCAATACCGTCAAATTTTGAATCCCCAAATAAAGTCGAGAAGATTTTCTGATAGCTAGTTAAACTAAATAGATAATTTCCTAAAGACGATACCCGATCTTTTGACAATTTTACTCTATTATTACTCAATACGTACACTTATGCATAAAAGAAATTGATGATGAACAACTTGCCTTCTTGTGAAAAAATTTTGGTATACTTATGAAAAGAATGACAAAAAAAAAAAAAAAAAGTTCTATGGCATCTCAAAACTTTACAAAAGGTAATAATCTTTCTTTTAAACCAAACAAAACCAAAAAAAAAAAAAAAACAAACAAACAAAAAAAGCTTCCCGAGCATAAGGTATTTTTAATTAAGTTTATCGGTTAAGGGTTCGTGTGTGTGTGTGGACACGATGCTGGCACAACCATGATGCTACCGTTATCAACAGTGATCGCCTTCGTCGATAGTAAACCGGCCCAAATTGAGTTTATAACCCTTAATTGTGGTTTATACATAGGTTGAATCCTTGTTTTCTAATTGAATTTGGATCAACCCATAAATTGGGTAAGTAATTTGGAGACATTTTAAGATGAATTTATGTTTGGGTTCAAGCTTATTAAAGTTAGCTTTAGCTTATATATAGATTTTGGTCAAGATTTTCTCAAAGCCGAAAGGAGGTTGATTTACTTGGATAATAATATTTGGATTTAAATTTGAGGTAAGTGACACTTCTACTGGAAGCCCTTGATGCCTAACAAAGTTTTAATTTATTTGTTAATGTTTTTGGCTTTGACAATTAAATTGTTACTCGAGATTGTTGTGTAGAATCAGCACATGATGAAAACTGTCACAAAGAAGCTTACCAAAGTATGCACACTTAGTCATAGTTTGGTAACTCTTTGGATGTTTTTTCTTTTTAAATTAAGCATGTTGAAGGAACCCTTGTGAAAGGATCCTTGAGCGGAAGCGAATGTACCTAAATCTCAATTTTTTCAGAATTCTAGTTTTACAGATTAAAAAGAAAGATTATGTATTCACAAAAACAAATACAGCATGCTAAACAAAAAATGTAAAAAAAAAAAGTTTCATAAACACGTATTTCCTAATGGGCCAAATGGACACTACCACTTGGAAACCTCGATATTCTCTGGTTCCTGTAGGTGTGGGCTCTAGTGATTTTGGTGAGGGAAGGAGAAAATTATTGAGAGAAGAGAGGAGGAGCAGGGGAAATTTTAATTTTTGTTTTCCACACCGAACTCTTCTATGTTGTTGGAAGAAGAAGAACAAAAACACAAACTCTCACTCCCTCTTTCAACCACCCACATAATATGTAGGTGGAGAGAAAATTGGGGAAGGAAGTTAATTCCCTCCCAATAAATCAAATATGAAATAAATAATTTAAAAAAATTAAAATTAATTAATAATTAATATATATATATATATATATATAATAACTAATTTATTATACATATATACATAACTATATGTCATATCACATATCACATATAACATATAACCTATAGTTTTTATATTGTATCAAATACAATATAGCCTATAATTTCAATTTTCTCTCACCAATGACTTTTAATATAAATGACATTCATATTATATTTAATTATATGAATCCAATTCATATAATTAATATTTGAACCATATTCAAAGATTTGTTTTCTCTCATAAATACTTAATATTATAATGTATCAAATACATTATAGTAAGTATATCACATATAATTAAAATTTAATTAATTATATTATATATAATTAATTCCTTCAATTAATTTGAACAATTTAAATTAATCCAAAAACTGATTCTCATTTATTCCTGTTGAGCTACTGAGGGGACTCATGAACATGTAGCTTGAAGCTCCAACGGTACGTGACTGACAGTTGCACTCTTCGCACTCCACAAAAGACCTACAGTTAATTAAATTATTTACCATCTGTTAACTGTCGAACACTCTACTAAAGACCAACAATTGCACTCTTCGCACTACAGATATATTTTTGTGTCCATTGGATATAACCAATCAATAGTATGATGACCCTTCACAAATTGCTCGTAAGTACAGTTGGGCCAAAATTACCGTTTTGCCTCTATAGTTACATCTAACTCCTTAAGTATCATTGATCTCTCTAATGAACCATAAATCATACTCCAACTATGACCAAACCCCTCTCAAGCCAGGAGAGGGTGTGGCGCCACATTGTTGTCACCAAAGGTTATAAGACCTCCATCCTTTTTGGAGAGAGAGACAAACTTGGATGGGTCTCCCGTCATGTGCCTCGAGCAACCACTATCCAAGTACCACTTGTTTTTCTTAGAGGCTTTCAAACAAACCTACAAACACAAATGTTCAAGTTTGATTCTTTGGTACCCACACTTGTTTGGGTCCTAGATGGTTAGCATTGACAAACTCATCATTTTGTTCATCCTCTTTGTCACTATGAGCCATGAAGCAAAAATTGGCCACTTCTTCATTATCACTCCCACTTTCGCTTTCATCGCTATCATCCCAAGTAGCTTTCATCGCTTTCTTCTTGGATTTCTTGGAAGATTTGAGAAGAGGGCAATCGGTTCTAATATGACCCGGCTTCTTGCATTCATAGCATATTACCTCATCATTTTTGCTCTTTTCACCTTTTGACTCTTTTTGGTTGAAGAGATGCTTCTTGAATTGCTTCTTTCTCTTGATGAAATTCTTATACTTACGTGAAAGATAGGCAACATCACCTTCCTCAAGGTCATCTTCATCTTGGGATTCAACTTCTAAAGAGATGGTCTTTAAAGTTATACTCTTTCCTTTCTTTTTCTTCTCATCCTCCATGTTTTTCTTGATCTTTATCTCATGCGTCAACAATGAGCCCATGAGTTCATCAATGGAGAGAGATTTGAGATCCTTTGCCTCTTGAATGGCGGTGACTTTAGCTCCCATTGTTTAGGCAAAGACCACGATAACTTCTTTATCTTCTCAAGTTTTGAGTACTTTTTCCCAAGTCCTTCTAAAGCATTGACAATGTTAGTAAATCTAATAAACATATCGGAAATAGCTTCATTTTCATCAATTCTAAACATTTCATATTGATGAACTAACATGTCAATCTTTGTTTCTTTTACTTGACTAGTTCCTTCATGAGTAATTTCTAATTTATCCCATATCTCTTTAGCGGTTTTGCAAATAGACATTCTATTATACTCAACTTCATTTAAAGCACAAAATAAGCAATTAATAGCTTTGACATTTAAAGAGCATGCATTCTTTTTATTTATTGACCATTCTTCCTTAGGTTTTATAGTGCTAACACCATCAACATCTTTTGTTGGAATTTTAAAACCTTCCTCAACAATATCCCATAAATCATAATCAATAGAAAGCAAGAAAAATCTCATTCTATTTTTCCAATAACTATAATTAGTACCATTAAAGAAAGGAGGCTTTGTAATAGATTGACTATCGGTAAAAGGGATAAAACCTAAAGTTGCCATAGCTAAAAAACAATTAAGTTTATCAAGAAATAAATATTTCAAGAAGAGCAACCCGCTCTAACACCAATTGTTGGATCGATATGGCAATCCTAGAGGGGGTGAATAGGGTATAATTAAACTTTTTTTTCTAAATTAACCCAATTAAACTAATTAATACACTTTTTATAAATAATAAAAAAAATCAATTTATGCAACAAATAAGATGACAAAAAGTGTGACGATTTAATTCTATCAAATTTTAGCAAATAAATAAGAACAAACTAAAACATACAATAAATTGCTTAAATTAATTGCAAAAATAAAAAGGAAAGAGTTGTTAGAGAAGAAGACACCATAATTTTTATAGTGGTTCGGTCAAACTCGACCTACTCCACTCTCCAAGCACCTCTTGGGATTTTGAATAAAATCTTTCCGACTCTTTCCACGGATTAAAGCCCAATCATTACACCACCACTTCTTTTACGGGTTCAAGAGCAAACCCGATCCTTTCCACGGTTTAGGATCAAACCGTTACAAATGTTGGAATTTTTTAAGAACACAATACAACTCTCACTAGAGTGGATTTACAAGTTTAAGCACTCAACAAATTTATCCTCACAATACAATAACACTCTCTCAAAAATAAGATGAAAAGAAAAAATTGAGAGCTTAGAGGGAGCAACAATGGAGACTTTTGAGTTTTTGAGGATTATGAAATGTAAAATTTGTTCATACAAAATTTGGAGAGGAAGATGGTTTATATAGAGATGGAAAAGAAAAGAAAATTTAGAAACCACAATTAATTTGGATCATTGGATTTTGGAAAAGAAAAATCAATGGTGGAGATTTTAAACTAAACTAGTCGTTAGATACAAACAAAATATAATATTAAATTCTTTTTCTTTTGAAATTCATTTTCTTTTTAAAATTAATCCAAAAAATAAAAAACATACCATGTGTCAAAAACTAACCGATAGACACAAACATAAAATAATATTAAATTTATTTTCCTTTTAATTTATTTTCTTTTTAAATTCATTCTTTTTAAAGTCAATCCAAAAATAAAAAACATACCATGTGTCAAAAACTAGCCGTTAGACACAAACATAAAATAATATTAAATTCATTTTCCTTTTAATTCATTTTCTTTTTAAAGTCAATCCAAAAATTAAAAAAAAAACATACCATGTGTAAAAAACTAGCCGTTAGACACAAACATAAAATAATATTAAATTTATTTTCCTTTTAAATTTCTTTTAAATTTCATTTTTTTAAATCAATCAAAAAATCAAAAGTCCATCATACATTAATCTCTTAATGATCTACCATTCAACCAATATGCTAGCACATGTTTACATGCAAATGGTCTGGTTATGCCACGTCATCCACCATGGTATTTTCTCTATAGATTTGTTTCGGTCATATCATCTTCGTTTTAGCTCCATTTGAGTGATTCAAGAGGTGTTGGATCGTTGTTCCGAGCTCTACGCTATGGGCATATTAAAACACTAAAATTTTCAACAATTAAAAATTGAGTTTGTTATCATCAAAACATTGATTAATTAATTAATTAAAATTAATTAATTTGAGATTAAGGGCCAAAAAGTCAACATGTAAGTCTCTATAATGAACGACATTACATAATGAGACTAAACATTTCGTGGTTCGGTCTTATACAAACTCTTTTATATAGAATATCCCCGCTCACATGTCTCCACATGAATGATCAGGATCAGATCATTTGTAGCACTTTACAACAATTGTAATACCTATAAAGCAAGCCATACTCGTTGTGTCACCAGGATACGGTATCCAGCCTTATCCATCTACTACAAACCATTTAGGTTATCACTTAAACATGACTCACACATATTTCTCTGTTGAGGATAATGCCCTAAACTCTCGTATCCTGTAGTTTGTAAACACAGTTTTGAACAAACGCTTGTGATATATAATATATGATATTTTCTTCACTTCTTGTCTTTGAATATTGGATGTTTTATTTGCTTTACCACAAACCAATAAACTAAAATCCTTGGTTGTCATTATGTAACTTAAGCATGTATGTGGAGACATACATGTAGATCATGTCTTAAGTGATAACCAAAATGGTGTGTAGTATATGGATATAGGAGGAAAACCTTATCCTGGTAATGCTACGGATGCGACCCGCTTTGTAGAATAGTTACAAGTGTTGTGACTTGCTACAGATGGTCTGATCCTGATCATTCATGTGACGACATACGAGCAGGGGTGTCCTATATAAAGAGTTTATATAAGACCTGACCACGAAGTGTTAACGTCTCGTTATATAACACCGTTCATGACAGCGACTTCACTTTACTAAGATGACCATAAGTAACATGACCTTAATCCTGAGTGAGTTGGGAACTCCTGCTTTTGAAGGTGGTTCTTTGATTTGCATGGGTGCGAGTGGCCTGATCGCCGACTCAAACCTACCATAATTTGTCTGATTGGGGAGCTGAGAACTCAGCTACACAAGATGGAATTCACTCCTTCCCCGAAGTAGGGGTAAGTAGATAGATTGATCCCTTAAGGGCTGATCCCAAGGCTTGAACGATGTGGCGCCACACACCTTCTCATGGCCTAAGAGGTGTCCACACATAGTAGGACTATGTTGTATTGTTCATTAGAGGAATCAGTAGTACTTAAGGAGTAAAATGTAACTATAGGGGCAAAACGGTAAATTGGCCCAGTTGTACTTACGAGCATCTATGAAGGGTTATCGTACTATTGATTGGTTATATCCGATGGACACAGAAATATATCTGTGGTAAAAAGAGTTCAGTTGTCGGTCTTTAGTGGAATGCCTTGCAGCTAACGAATGGCGGATTTCGTGGTTAAAGAGTTTAGTTAGCTATTCACATATCGTATGGGCTTCGAGCCATAGGTCCATAAGGTCCCTTTGTAACTCAATGGATTCAAGTTGAGAATCAATTTTTGGGCCAATTTGAAATGTTCAAATTGACAAGAGGGAGTTCGATGATATATGATATAATTGAACTGGTTAATAATATATGACATGATTGATTTTATGTATGAGATACATTAACTGGAGAAAAATGGATATAAATATGATTTATATCTAGTGGAGGAGAAAACACTATGGTTTATATGTGATATTAAACTATAGGTTAATGAATATAATACATTATATTTATTATTTTAATTTGACAATTATAGGATAATTGTGCCCAACGTTTTCTCCGTAACCGTATGATAGTGGGAGGTTTTATTCAGTTTTCATAACTGAAGAATAAAATTAAAATCATTTTCATTTTGCAGAGAATCACGTAATTTGCTCATGCATAGTGTATATGCCGATCGCATAGCAAACTGAGAGACTATACAATAACTTAAAGTTGTTACACGATCGTATACACGCACGCTTCTTTCTAAACGATCACCTAAGTTTTCTTAACGATCATCTAGCATCGAGCGTTTATTAAACGACATCTATACGATCGTAGCCTATTTACTACATGATCGTGTACTTCTTCTAAACAATCATGCATTGTCTATCGATAGACCCTGCCTTCTCCCACTTGCTTGGTCATTGTATACGATCTTTATATCCTCCTCCCCTCTACCAAATTTAAACAGAGCCCACTCTTTGGATTCTCACATCGAGAATACCGAGGGTTCTAAGTGGTGGTGTCATCCCTATTGTTCTTATGTTCGTGTGGAGGCCGTTCGTGAGTAGATGACCGGAGTCTTGGACGTTCCAGCGAGAGCGAGAGCAGCAGTTCGTTTTGGAGAGAGCAAGATTTCGGTGAAGAAAGGTTCTTCAACTAGTATGTTTTCTTGTTCTCTTGTTATTTAATTTGAAAGCATGCCGGTAATTTGTAGTATAATACATATCTTGTCTGTTAGAATGTAAATGTGGTAATTCTGTCACAATGTATTTGGAACGATCCGCTTCCGCTCAAAGGTACTCTTGTATAACAGTTCCTTCAGTCTCTACATACATGTTTAAGCTACAAGATAACCTTGGATGTTAGATTATTGGTTTATGATTAATGCAACTAATTTTGAAATAAAACATCACATATTGTATTACATAAATAAAATGTTTGTACATTACAATTACAAACTATAGTACCCTACGAGATTTAGGGCATCACCTCCATCTCTCACTTGACCTAAAGCTAGTAGGGTGTACCATGTAAAATTAAACTATAATACAAAGTACACAAAGCAAAAAAAATAAGGCCCTAAACCGCCCAATACAAATCTCCCATTTGCCCTAGTCGAAACGTGGCATGTCCCATAGGCTCATACTCTACAGGTGACCCTCAAACACCTTAGTCATAAGGGTCTTTGTAAATGAATTAGCAACATTATGCTCCAAAGCTATCTACATAATAATCACATCTTCTCGATGCACAATCTCTCGGATGAGATGATACTTTTGCTCGATGTGTTTATCGCGCTTGTGACTCCTAGGCTCTCAAGAATTAGCCATAGCACCACTATTATCACAATAAAGTGTGATGAGCTTCGACATGTTTGGAATGACTTCCAGATCTATCAAGATTTTCCTAAGCCAAATAGCTTCCTTAGCAACTTCACAAGACGCTACATACTTGGCTTACATAGTGGAGTCAGCAATGCACCCTTGCTTGGTGCTCCTTCAAACTATGGCTCCTTTGTTAAGAGTGAACACTGATCCAGATGTGGATTTCCTAGAATCCTTATCAGTCTGAAAATCAAAATTCATGTATCCAGTAAGGATCAGATCCTTAGAATCATACACGAGCATATAGTCCCTCATTCTCCTTACATACTTGAGGATGTTCTTAACAGTGGTCCAATGATCAAATCCTGGATTGGACTGATATCTACTAACTATCCCCACCGCATAGTAGATATCAGGTCTCATATATAACATCGCATACATCAGGCTGCCAACAGCCGATGTATAGGGGATCTGTCTCATTTCCTCAACCTCTTGAGGTGTCTTAGGACATTGTTCCTTAGATAATATCACTCCATGCCTAAAAGGTAGCAAACCTCTATTGGAGTTCTGCATCAAATATTTGACAAGCATTTTGTCAATGTATGATGCTTGAGACAAAGCTAGTGTTTTGTTCTATCGATCTCGAAAGATCTGAATTCCTAGAACAAACTGAGTCTCTCCCAAATATTTCATGTTGAATTGGGTTGTTAGCCAGTAGAAACTTTAGTCAGTAGACCTACATCATTCTCAATGAGTGGGATATCGTCTATATATAACACTAGTAAAGCTATTAAATTGTTAATTATTCTCTTGTATACACAAGGCTCTTTAACATTTTGATCAAAGCTATAAGATTTGATCGAAGTATCAAACCTTATATTCCATGATCGAAAAGCCTGCTTTAATCCATAAATGGACCAATTAATCTTGCAAACCTTTTACTTTTGACCTTGGGTTATGAATCCTTCAAGCTACTTCATATAGATGGTCTTCTCAAGATTGCCATTCAGAAAAGCAATCTTGACGTCCATTTATCAAATCTCATAGTCATAATATGAGACAATAGACAGGAGGATCCGGATAAACTTTGACATGGCAACAGGTGAGAAAGTCTCCTCGTAGTCGACTCCTTCAACTTGGGTATAACCTTTTGCTACTAGTCTAGCCTCGAAGGTTTGCACCTTCCCATCAACACCCCATTTTCTCTTATAGATCTATTTGCAACTTATAGGTTTTACCCCATCAAGTTGATTTACAAGATCTTATACAATTCAAGTACATTGACTCCATTTCAAGATCCATAGCTTTGATCTACTCATCTTTGTCAACATCCTCCATTGCCTTCTTGTAAGACAATTGATCCTCAACATCTCCGTCAGCTACCATAGCTAGGATTTTCGTTAAACCCATGTAACAGACAGGTGGGTTCACAACCCTCCCACTGCGTCGAGGTTCCCTCAACACTTGAGATGGATGGCCTACTAGATGATCCAACTTCAACAAATCTTGTTGAAGTGTTGGGTTCTTCAACAACTCTTGTTGAAGATTCAGTAGTTTCTTTGGAAAGTTCATTCAACACAATTTTACTGTGAGACTTGTGCTTTCTTATGTAGTCTTCTTCAAGAAAAGTAGTGTTTGTTAATACAAACACTTTGTTTTCTTTTGGGTCGAAGAAGTAACCACCTCTCATTCCCTTGGGGTAACCTACAAATAGGCATAATTTGAACGAGATTCCAATTTCTTAGGATTAGCCTCAAGCACATATGTTGGTCAATCCTAGATCTCGAAATGACGTAAACTAACTTTACGACTATTCCATAACTCCAAAGGTGTTCTAGTACTCTTGGATAGAACACGGTTCAAAATATATAATGCAGTCTTTACTGCATAACCCCAAAACGAGTCAGGTAAGGAAACATAACTCATCATTGACCGAACCATATCAACAGGGTTCAATTTCTCCTTTCTGATACATCATTTTGTTGAGGTGTACCAAATGCTGAAAGTTGGGATACAATTCCATGTTCTATCAAATAGTTTTGGAATGTCAGATCCATAAACTCTCCACCTCGCTCAGATCGAAATGTCTTTATTATTCTATTTAATGCATTTTCAACTTCAGCCTTTAATTCTTTGAACTTTTCAAAAGATTCAGACTTATGTTGCATTAAACAAACATACCCATATCTTGAATAATTATCAGCAAAAGTGATGAAATATTCATAACCTCCCCTAGCTTTTACATTCATTGAACTACATAGATCTAAATATACCAGCTCTAGAGGTTATTTGACCCTGTGACCTTTTGTAGTAAAATGTCTTTTAGTCATTTTGCCTTCAAGGCAAAACTCACATATTGGTAAAGAATTTTCTTCTAACTCACTTAGAAGTCCATTCTTCACCAATCTCTCAATCTTATTGAGATTGATGTGTCCTAGTCTTAGGTGCCAAAGTTGAGCATTTTATTTAGGAGAAATTTTAAATCTTTTATATTGAGTTACTGCAGCTTTAAACATCTCAGTGTTATGGAGGGATTTAGTTGCTAACGACCTTAGCACATATAAATTAGTTTCCAGTTCAGTTGAATAATTATTGATGTCATTCTTTGAAATAAACACTTTATTTACAGAGAAATTTATACATATTTTTGTTCAAGTAAACACTTTATAGAAATTAAGGTCCTTTTCAAACCAGGAACTACATATACATTTTCTAACAAAAAATATCTATTTTGTAAAGTCAACTGGAGACCTCCCATTGCCACAGTCGAGACGATGTGCCTAGTTCCAACTTGCATAGTCATCTCACCAGCATCAAGTTGCCGCTAGAAACTAATTTCCTAAAATGAAGAACAAACATGGTTGGTGGCACCAGAATCTATAATCCAGGCAGAATCATCATTATCCACTAAACATGTTTCCAATACAAGCAAATCACATTTACCGTGCTTGGCCTTCTTCTTTTCTGTCAAGTACTTGCGACAGTTCCTCTTCCAATGTCCCTCTTGGTTGCAATGAAAACAAATTTCCTTAGCAACCTTGCTTTCTTTTGAGCAACTATTGATAGGTTAGCTTTTCCCTTTCCACCTTTCTTCTTCTTCTACTTTTTGGTGCCAAAGGAAGAAGGTACAGACTCTATCCCAGAGGTCGAACCTGGATAACCCTAGATGTTAGTTTATTGGTTTGTGGTTAATGCAACTAATTTTGAAATAAAACATCACATATTTTATTACATAAATAAAATGTTTTTACATTACAATTACAAACTATAGGACCCTACGAGATTTAGGGCATCAACCCCAACACATTTATCATCCACATTTCTTATAATGATTTGTATCTTTCTTAAGCACAATAGTTGAATTCTTAGCCAAATTCCAAAAACAAAAACAACTTTTTGATAGCTAATTTTTTTAGTTCTCAAATTTTGGCTTGATTTTTTAAACCATTAGTGAAAAGTAGATAACGAAGGAAGAAATGTGAAAGTAGAAATAGTATCCATAGGCTTAATTTTCAAAAACAAAATAAATAAAATGGTTATCAAATGAGGCCTAAATAATTAAAAGTTTGCCAAACTAACCATTTTTTTTTTTTTTGTAAATCAAAATAATTAATTATTATAATATATAAGTAATTTAAAACTTAAAATTTTGAGTTCGAATACTTTGATTATCTAAAAAGAAAAAGAAATTAAGGCTAGGGTTGGGATTTTCAAATTAGATTATTTCTTGAATATAGGAAAATCTCCAAGCAGCGAAAAAAGTTTATCCCTAGATGTTATTCTTGTGGTATTCATGGAAATATTGTTCGATATATATAGAAAGTTAAATAATTGTTTAAAAACTTTCAAAATTGATTGAAACTTCAAACTAAAATGATGTTTCATGTACAAATTTAACATGTATGAAAGCTAAATTTGTAATTTCTTTGATTTGAATAAGTTACATTTGATTTGTGTCAAGTAATAACTCAATTGAGTCAAAAATGACAAATGTTTAATTTTTTTTATATATATATTTGATTTTATTTTGTATTTTAGAGAGTTACTAAGTTGTTAGCCTAGTAATTTGATTTTTTATTTGTAGCATCTCATTCCAAAGTGAAGAGTTCTCTCATTTCTCTCCTTTCTTTCTTTTGTTCTTGAGTTGAGTTAAGAGCAAGTATCCAAGAGTTCTGTTAGATCTTAGTAGTTTGAGGTTGCAGTTCTACCGAAGTTAGTTCTCGTATCCTGTTGAGACGATCGCTATAGTCTGCTTGCAGCCCGTACAAAGTGAATAATTGTCTTCAAGACAATGCTTATCAGAAGTGTGGCATGACTACGTTTTGGAGTCTCCAAAGGTTTTGAAGTTCTTTCAAATCTTTCATATCTAAGCCTTGTTACGCCATCTAACTTTCGTTTGACTTTCAATATTATATATTGAGTGCATTGTTTCTAGTAATTGAGGTGTAATCGTTTTGCTAGTATATTCAGTTCTATATATACTATTTTTCCTAGAAATATTAGACCTAGATGTTTTGAAGTACTAAACTTTGTAAAAAATGATATGTTCTCTTTTGCGTTTCATATTCCTAAATTTGAAAAAATTCAAAGAAAGCTTGGGTGCAAAAAGAATGACTTAGAATTATTCTATCACTTCGATTCTTATTTTTCTCATCATTTATTTATATATTTATCATCGTCATCGTCGTCGCCGCCATTATATTATTATTTATTATTTGCTTGTACTCCTTATTAAAAGGAAATGGATGGTTTTCAATTACATCTTCAATTGTTAATTGCTTTGTTGAGGGATAGTATTGTTTAAATTTTCTATGGAATGTTTTGACAAAATCAAGGGGAGGGAGCTTTTGATTGGCATACTTGTTTAGTTGTGTTTTTAACAAATCAATGCCAAAGGGAGAGATTGAAAGGAAAGCCCTTAAATTTTAGGTTTAATTTAAACTTAAAATTATTTTTATTTAGGCTTCATTTGGTAATCATTTTATTTTTGTTTTTGAAAATTAAGCTTATGGATATTACTTCCACATCCAAATTTCTTTTTTTGTTATCTATTTTACATCAATAGTTTAAAAAACCAAGTCAAATGTTGAGAACTAAAAAGTAGCTTTCAAAAAAAAAAAAAATTCAAATTTGACTAAGAATTCAACTATTGTACTTAATAAAAATGAAAATCATTGTAAAAAATGTGAATGAAATAGACTTAATTTTAAAAAACAAAAATCAAAAATCAAAATGGTTATGAAACGGAGCCTAAATATAGCATGTGGGTATTTAAATTTGAATTTGATTTTGATTACTTTTTGCCTTGTGTAACACCATACTCTTGTTTTGGCAATTTTTTTTCTAACTGATATTCTTTAATTTCAATTGAGATGATTGTGGTTTAATAGGATTTAACATTCCTTATTTTATCAATTCCAATTTTATATACATATGAGGCCTTGGAGCATTGGAAGACCACAAGATTGGTGAAGTACATTGGTTTATTTACCTCAGTTGTTCTGAATTTGTTATAATTAGTTTAGAGTGTTTTTCTGTGAAATTGTAAAAGTGTTATTTATTTTATATTTTTTTCGAAATATTTTCAAGTGTTGGTGAAGACATATCCACCAACGAAAGGTAGTTCAAATGATGATCTATAATACGAGGGGAGTTTGTCTTTGAAAATATTCAATCTAAGGAGGAATTGATCAACCATTGTGACATGATTATTTATGAAAGAAGTTATTTTCTACATAAGCCAACATCGGTTATAAATTGTACTAACTTTTGATTGAAAATCTTATTCTCTGAACATGATCTCGAGTAAATTGGAATACTAAACCACATTAAATACGTCTTGTATCATCTCTCTCCAATTGTTTTATTTTTTTTTAATTCATTGTTATATTTGATAAATATTTTAAATGTTCATTAATTAAGTTTACAAAACTTAATTTAACATTTTAGTACGTAAGTTAATTCTTTCAAATTTATTTGGGGGAATATTGCTCAACTACTTCTCGTGCTTATGTGTTTCAGACGAATCCTTTACATTCTATCTTAAGGTCTGGATTATGGGGTTAGGCTGGTTGAAAAATATTATAATGTAATTCAACTTTTTGTTTAAGCCTTGAATTTTTGCAGCTGAGGCAATATACTCATCCGCTGGTTTATCCATGAGCTGATGGGTCTTACCCATTTAAGCTTCTTGTGCTCGTGTGGAATGTCGCCTTGGATGACGATTGTGATTCGAATAATCACCGTCAATTGGAAGATTCTCCCTATTCATATTGTTGTGCGTGAACTAAGTTTTAGTTTTGTACTAGAGCATAAGGAAAATATTCTCCCCATCAAGATTACTAACTATTGACACCAAAAAATGTACAAACAAAAAAAATTGTATTCTTGAAGAAGAGTTGTACCAATATTCTGAAAAACAAACAAGATTAACACTGATATGAACGCTCAAGTTAGAATTTGGTTTTTCATGAATTGTGGTCCTTTGCATATTTAAACTTCCATTTTGTAACATAATTAGGGATGATTCTTCAACTCCATAGTGACCTTCAACATTTATCACCATTATTAAATGAGTTAGGATTAGAGTTATTACTTAATCATAGCCTTTAATATGCTTAGGCTCTTAATGACTTAAAGTATGTGTTTGGCTAATCCTATCGGATATTATTTGAGGAAGGGAAATTTTCACATATATAAAAAAATATATCAAACTATTTACAAAAATAGTAAAAGAAACACTAATAGATTTCTATCAGCATTTATCATTAATAAACTTCTATCAGTTTCTATCACTAATACACTAATAGACTTCTATCAACCTCTATCAAAGAATATTAAAATTTTACTATCTTATATAAATAACGTCCCTTATTTTTCTATTTTCGAATACCCCACTTTGAGAAATGATTAATACTTGTTCACGACCTTTAATATATTTAAGTTTTTTCAAAAAAAAAAAAAAAAAAAAAAAAAAAAAAAAAAAAAAAAAAAAAAAAACTAGCTAATCACAAGAAAAACTACTCTTGTAAACCCTTCCACTAACCCTAAAAGTTCTCTCTCTCCCCAAGTTAATTATCTTAGCTACTTAGATTTTCAAACTGGTCTCGAAGGGATTGTGGAAATAAGTGGGACCCACACAAGCCCAAAAGGATCACTTATGGTGAGCCATGGGCTAACAACACTTTCCATGCACGGCCACGACCATGCATCTTTTGGCCCAAATGAACTTATCCCCATTTTGGGTTTCTTTGATGGAGCGATTGGACTAATTGTGACCTTTTTTGCTCTGTAAAAATGGTGGGATGACTAATTTTGATATTATTTAAATTTTAATAATTGATAAAAATATTTTTACAACCTAATCCCTATAATTATGTTGTATTTTGGAAAAAAAAAACTAACAATCTAAAATAGGGGGTAATAAACTTAACTATCCAAAAACTAACTTTAATGCTAAACAAATAATATCTAAAATAATATCACACTATCAAAACTAACGTAGGGATACAAAATCTAAAAAAAAAAAAAAATTAGAAATTAATGATGGAAAACTAGAAAAATTATACCTTTGATTTTCACTCCAAATTAGCATTAATCATAAAAAATATTTAATTGTAATTAATATCCACCACAAGAATTTTGGACTTTAATATCGGTGTGAAAAAGTAAAAATTGGTGTATAATGTCGATTTTTTTTATTAAAAAAAAAAGAAAGAAAAGACAGATCTTTAATGCAGATCTTTAATGTCGGTTTTAAACCGACATTTAAGATATGCTACAATGTCGGTTTGAAACCAACAATGTAGATACCCTCTCTCCTTTAGTAAATGAATATCCTCTCTTCCATATCACTATTTTTCTTCTCTCTCCTTTGTCACTTCTCTCCTTCAAACCCTTTTCCCCTTGACTGGTTATCACCATTTAGCTTGTCGTCAGTCGTGTCATTCAACGTGCATTTAGTCCGTTGTCGTTCAGCTCGTGATCGGTCGTGTCATTCAGCTCGCTCACATGTAGTCCATTGTCGTTCAACTCGATTGCATGTTGGTTCTAGACCTTCAAATCTCCGACGACGAGTATAGGGAGATCTGGTCAGTCAGCTCAGTCGTGTCATTCAAATCGTCGTGTAGATCTCCGATTGTACAGCTCGTTCCGGTTGTGCAGGTGGTTTGCCAGCGTTGGATCTGTAGATTTAGTCATGGGCTTTTTCGATCTGATAGTCTGTTTCCTTGACCTACTCATGGGTCTTCTGATCCGGTCATCGACGTGGTGATTCATCTCTGTTCGTCAGGTCTGGCACTTGTAGTTACATCTAACTCCTTAAGTACCGCTGATCCCTCTAATGAACATAAGTTATAGTCTTACTATGACTGAGTCCTCTCTTCCAAAGAGAAGTTGTAGCCACTATGTTCAAGCCTGAAATAAACCCTTAAGGGAGCAATCTCTCTACTTATCTTTGTTTCGGGGAAGAAGTGAATTTCATCTTGTGTATTGAGTTCTTAACTCCCAAATCAGACAAGTCTCCAAAAAGGTAGGCATGTTGAGTTGGCAATCTGGCCACTCTTACCCATACTAATCAAAAGACCGCTCTCAAAGGCAGGAGTTCCCAAAGCACTCAGGATTGAGGTTGTGTCACCTATGGTCGTTTAAGTGAGATGTGAGTCTCTAGTATCAACGGCGTTATATACAGAGTCTAGTCATCTCGTGGTCCGATCTTATATAAACTCTTTGTATAGGACACCCCCGCTCGCATGTCTCCACATGAATGGTCATGATCTACCATCTATAGTAGTTTACAACACTTGCAAACCTCTACAAAGCGAGTTGTATCCGTAGTGTCATAAGGATCAGGTATCCCACCTTAATTCTTATACTACAGACCTATTTAGGTTATCACTTAAGTCATGATCCACTTGTATATCGCATATACATGCTTAAGTTTACATAAGATAACCATGGAGCTTTATTTATTGGATATGAGTAAATGCCAGAATGAAATAACAATTATTATATTTATAAAACAATGTGTATCATTACAAACAAAGAGACTCCGAGAGAATTAGGACATCAATCCCAATATCCTCTACATTCTGTCTCATGGTCTGGATTATGCGGTTAGGTTGGTTTAAAAATATCATAATGCAATTCAACCTTTGGTTTGAGCCTTGAATTTTTGCAGCCAAGGCAACATACTCATCCACTGGTTTATCCATGAGTTGATGGGTCTCACCATTTAAGCTTCTTGTACTCGTATGGACTGTCGCATTGGGTGATAGTTGTGATTTGAATAATCTCCATCAATTGGAAGATTCTCCCTATTCACATTTTTGTGTGTGAACTAAGCTTTAGTTTTGTACTAGAGCCTAAGTGAAATATTCTCCCCTATAAACAGTACTAATTATTGATACCAAAAAAGGTACAAACAAAAGATTTGTATTCTTGAAGAAGAATTGTACCAATTTCTGAAAAACAAACAAGTTTAACACTAATATGGACACTTAAGTTAGAATTGGTTTTTTATAAATGGATTAACAAATCAGTGACGAGTTTTTTTTTCTCGCATACCTCTCACGAGTTGTGGTCCTTTGCATATTTAAGTTTCCATTTTGTAACATAATTAGGGATGATTTTTCAACTCGTAGTAACCCTCAACATTTTTCACCATTATTAAATGAGTCATGATTAGATTTATTACTTAATTATAGTCTTTAATATGCTTAGGCTCTTAATGACTTAAAGTATATGTTTGGCCAATCATATCGGATATTATTTGAGAAGGGAAAATTTTCACATATATAAAAAATATCAAACTATTTACAGAAATAGTAAAAGAAACACTAATAGACTTCAATCAGCGTCTATCAGTGATAGACTTCTATCAGCGTCTATCACTGATAAACACTGATAGATTTCTATCAACCTCTATCAAAAAATATTAAATTTTGCTATTTCATATAAATAGTGTCCCTTATTTTTCTATTTTCAAAAATCCCACATTGAAAAATTATTAAAATTGTTACTTGTTCATGACCTTTAATATATTTAAGGTTTTTTTTTCAAAAAAAAAAAAAAAAAAAAAAAAAAAAAAAAAAACAGAGGGATCACTTATAATGAGCCATGTGCTAACACTTTCCATGCACGGCCATGACCATGCATCTTTTGGCCCAAATGAACTTATACCCATTTTGGGTTTCTTTGATGGAGCGATTGGACCAATGGCCATCTTTTTAAAAAATGGTCAAATATATTTTTCTTGGGCTAGTTACATAAATAGAATTCAAGCCCAAAATAATATAAAATGTAGTACAAGGATAAAATAATTGTATATATAGATCAAAAAATGGTAAAAGACTAAAAATTCTTGCCTAGCCACCATTTTGTTCGCTTCTTCTTGGTTTTCTCAAATTTAAACCTATCATTAATAGCAGCTATCAGTGGTAACCACTGATAGCTGGTATCAGCTGCTATTGCTGATAGCTTCTATCAATTGCTATCAGCGATAGTTTTCAATTTGAGAAAAATTAATACAATCTTTAAATATTAGCTTTAAATTTGCTATCAATTATTAGTAACTATAATTGATTCACTTTCATCAATTACAATCAACGTTGAAATATTACTACTTAAGGCTATCAGTGACTATCAATGATAGATTTATAAATAGTGATCAACTTTGAAAGAAGACCAACAACTTTGATTACCATAGTAGTTATCACTAATAATCTTTTATCATGGCTATCACTGATAGTCGCTATCAGTCGTTATCACTGATAGACTTTCATCAATTAGAATCAACCTTGAAATATTAACACTTAAAGCTATCAATAATAGACTTCTATAACTGGTTATCACCTTTGAAAGAAACTCGATATATAGATATCACCTAAGTTTTATCACCGATATCACTAACATCACTCATATTGTGATTATCAATGATAGCTTCTTTCACTGATAACATCACTAATAAGATGCTATCAATGATCTTATTGATATCATGCTATCAGTGATAGTTCTCTATCATCGATAACGTGTTATCAGTGGTAGCTTCTATCATCGATAACGTGTTATCGAATAGCTTCTATCATCGATAACGTACTATTAGTATTCGCTTCAACACTGGTAACATGCTATCAGTAGTAGCTTCTATCAACCATAACCATTGAACACTTTTTTGCCCCTTTCTTGTCCTTCCCAAATATTTATAAGTCTCTTTTATTTTCGATGATAGCTTCTATCATTGATAAAACATGCTATTAGTGATAACTTCTAAGCATTCCACTTACATTTTAGTTCGAGATTCAACTTTATTAATTAAATTCACTAAGTTGGCTATCAGTGATAGATTTCTATAAATGACTATTAACTATGAAAATATAATCAAAGATTAAACTATCAATGATAGAAAATATTAGTGGCTATCACTAATAAACTTTCATTTGCTATTTATATTTATTATTTGTTATAATAATCAAACTTGATGATTGGCTTGTTGGTGTTAAGTCACTTATGAATTGAGTACTTTCAAGTCCTGCATATGGAACTTAGCCTCATAATTCTTGTGAAAAAAAAAGGAAGAAGAAAAAATTCAAAAGGAAAGAAAAATTTTAAAAATAAGAGAAAAAGAAGAAGCAAAAGCAGGACAAATGAAAGAAAAACTAAAAAAAGAAAAAGAAAGGGAAGAAGCAAAAAATCGGAGAAAGAAAATAAAATAAAATAATAAAAAAAGATAAGGGAAGAAGCAAAATCGGAGAAAGAGAAGAAAATAAAAAAAAATAAAAAAAAATAAAAAAAAAAAAGAGAAAACAAGAGCTGAAAAAAGAAAATAAAAATAAAAAAAAAGGAAAAATTGGATAAAGGAAAGAATAAAAAAAAAAAGAAGCAAAAACTGAGAAAGAAAATAAAATGAAAAAAGGAAAAAAAAAAAAGAAGGGAAGAAGCAAAAATCGAAGAAGAGAAAGAAAATAAAAAGAAGAGAGAGAAAATAAAAAGACAAAAAAAGTGTACAAACAAGATAAGATAAGGGAGGGCAAAATTGAAAATTAAAAAAAATAAAAAATTGACTAGTCAACTCATCCATATTTACAAATATTTTAAAGATATAATATATTTTTAGATTTTTTTCTCTTATTCTACTATGTATTATAAATACCCATTTAGAAAAATTGCCTAATAACTAATTTTGATATTATCTAAATTTTAATAATTAATAAAAATATCCTTACAATCTAATCCCTATAGTTATGTTGTATCTTGAAAAAAAAAACTAATAATCTAAAACAGGATGTAATAAATTTAACCATCCAAAATCTAACTTTAATTCTAAAAAAATAATATCTAAAATAATATCTCACAATCAAAACTAACGTGGGGTACAAAATCTTAAAAAATAATAATTATTAGAAATTAATTATGGAAAACTAGAAAAATTACACCTTTGTTTTTGACCCCAAATTAACATTAATCATAAAAAATATTTAATTATAATTAATATCCTAATAGGAATATCCTAAACTCGTAATTCGTAAATGTTGTTAACATATTCTATTTATCAATAAAAATTTGTTTGAGTATTTTATTCAGTAAATTAATATTGATATTGCATTCTTTTATGAGAATCCAATAAACAAATTCATGGTTATAACATAAATACTTTAACTTTATGTGGCAACATAAAAGAGGATCAAGTTCTAGTATGTAGCTAAAATAGTCTATAAGTATACGGGTGAGATTGGGTACCTCATCTTGATGACACTATTGGATGCAACCCATTTTGTATACTGATACAAATGATGTGATCTAAAAATCATTCATGTGGAGACATGTGAGTGGGGGCCTATGCAATGAGTTTGCATAAGATCGGACCTCGAAATAGTCACTTTTCTTTATAACAACCGTTTACTGTTAAAACTGACTATCTCAAACTCAATGACCTAGGGTATCTCAATCTTAATCATAAGCTAACTATGAACTCCTGTTTATTCAGGAATATCCTTTGATCGACATAGGTGAGAGTGTCCAATAACACTACTCAATAAGCCTCTCATTTTGGGGATAAGACCTGATAGATAGCTTGGGACATAGCTTAGCAATATGGAATTCGCTCCTACCCGATTTAGGATTAGCAGATGGGTTGTTCTCTTAAGCGCTGATGCCTTGTCTTGAACAATGTGGTCTCACCCCACTACTATAAAATGGACATTACTTGACACTTGTAGATTTTAATTACTTGACGTTTCTTTGGAAAAAAAACATCAAGTAATGTGATCTTAAATAAGAAAATATCAAGTAAAAGGATTAAAAAAGCGGAGATTGACAGAATATTTTGGATATTTCCACATGAACCTTTACTTGACACGGTTTTCATGTCAAGTAATATAAGGTCTTACTTGACACATTTCACGTGTCAAGTATACGAAGCTCTTACTTAACATGTTTGTCGTGTCAAGTAAAATAAAAAAAATTACCTAATAATATTTTTCAATTAAAATATCAGGCATTTTTTAAACTCTAGCCGTTCGTGAAGTAGTCCATTATGCCGTCGAAGTTTTTTTCGCTCGCCTCGCGTCTTCTCTCCCATCGCACCGTTGACCCCTGCAGCCATCGATTTATGCCGATCATTTTGCGTCTAGCCATCGATTTGTGTCGATTGTTTTGCGTCTGACCATCAATTTACGTCTAGCTCGTTCGTCGATCATTTTGTGCCATCGATTTGTGTCAATCGTCTAGCTCGTCCGTCGATCAATTTTCGTCTAGCCATCATTTTGCATCTTGTCTGTTGATCATTTTGTGCAGTGTCGCTCATCGATCGATCGATTTGTGCAGTGTCGCTTGTCGATCGATCGATTTGTACAGCGTCGCTCGATCGTTTCTCGTGGTTTGTTCGACCGGTCGACCCACCCTGACAGTTTTCCGGTCTAGCCATCGACCATTTGCAGCGCCGCTTGATCGTTTCTCATGCTTTGTTCGACCGTTGACCCACCCTAATGATTTTTTGGTCTAGCCATCAACCGTCTGTAGCGCCGTTGTCCGTCGATGTGCTCTGTTCGATCGGTCTAGCCACTCTTTGCTTTGTGCTTCGATCGCGCCGTCTGGTAAGCCTTATTTCATTTTCATTGCATCTACAATTTATTTTCATGTGCCCTGTTTCAAGTTTATCATTCATTTTTGTAATTATTACCGTTCTTTGATTACAAATTAGACATTATGAAGAATTCAAACACATGCATCCAAGAAGTATCTTATTGTCTTCTGACATGTTTGGCCGTTATATTGAAAACAATGTATAAAGAGAAGTGCCCTTCAACCATAAATTAGCACATCATTTAGAATTTGAAAGCATTTGATTCCATTTGAAATTGTCAGTCTCTACTTTAGTATAATACAAAAGTGGTTGTAGTTGCTCTTTACACTATTTAATTTTTCTGTTGAGCTCTTTGGTTTTGGCCGAAAGAGTATATTCTACGAGAAGATGTGATCGAGTTTTGTAGCATGCAAAAAGTGAAGACTTTATCAATGATGGCTTATATCGCGTAAGTAAATGTTATTTGTTTATGATATATTATCACTTTATTAATTAGTAGTAAGTTAATGTGTTCGATCTATTATTGTAGGTACCTACACTCGTTCATTGTTGATTCAAATAAAGGGTCAAAGTATATTTTTGTAGATCCATCTCTTATATCCGTGGGCCAAAATACTTGAGAAGTTAGAGCTTGGAACCTTTGTAGTAGATTAATGGCTTCTGAACACAGTCAATTAGTAATTGCACCTTATAATCCCGAGTAAGTATAATTAGTTATACTCATGTTCAGAACATTATACTCATGTTCTACCTTTTCCTGTTTTGTTTCAATGTAGAATTTTATTGGGATCATTGTACTTGAAAGCTCTTTGTACTCTGTTTTACCTTAATGTAATGAGCTACCTTCATGTTCCATACTAATTAGTTGTGTATTTTATTTAGTGATCACTAGTCATTAATTTTTATCAATGCGTATGATGACGTGGTGTACTATCTTGACTCATTGAGAACAAGTTCACGAGAAGATATCAAATACATAACAAATATGTAAGCTAACTTTGCTTGAGTTTTTTTGGTGTAAAATTTATTTCATTCTGAATATTATACTATACTCTTTGACGAATGTAGAGCAATGACCATTTCCAGTCTAAAAAAATTTCCAAAAGACTCAAAAAACCACATTCTGGAAAACAGTAAAGGTAAGTATAAGAGCATTAAAAAAATTAATAGAATGACGTTCATTTAATGCATCTGTATGATATGTGTATTAATTATTGGCTTTGTATTGTAGTGTCCTTTACAAGTGGGAACTGTCGAATGTGGGTATTACATTATGAGATATATGCAAGAAATCGTGACTAAAGAGAAGAATATTATAACAGATGTGGTATGTCTTTAAACTACCTATATATATTGTAACATTATAAATAGTGTAAATAGTAAATAAATATGTATATTTCACTTTCTATGTTTTATAGATTGATACGAGGAGCTCGTACTCGCAACTTGAATTGGATGAAGTACGCGTGGAATGAGCTGAATATTTAGGTCGCTATATCTGATGGACTTCCTATAAATTGTGTATGTGGCTACATGGGAATGTCCAAAACTTTTTTTGTATAAATGTTTTGTTCAACCATTATAGGTTATATACTTCAAATAAATGTGTAGTGGAGGATAGAATTTTAGTCTTGTGATTTTTGGAATACATAGCACATATAGATTGCTCTTATAATTTTGGAATTATCATATATTGGGGTGTGTTGATAGAGTATATACTGTTGTACGATTCGTCTTGTAAATTTTGGAATCGTTCATATAGACATGAGTAATAGAAGAATGGAATTGTTTATTTTAGTATTCTCAATTGTTACTTTGGATATATTGGGTTGATATGTAGATCTGAAATATATGTGCAACTGTTTAGTTGATGAAATTATCTTATTGGAACAAATGTAATGCAGGAAATGAGAAATGAAAATTAAATTTGAATGTTTAATTTGGAAAAAAAAAAAAAAAAGCATAGATGACATTGGAAATTTGTCAAGAATTAGATTACTTGACCATTATTTCGTGTCAAATATTTGACAAATAAAAAAATGTCAAGAGTAATCACAATAATAAGTTTCAAGAATTAATACACTTGACATGTCATGAGTGTCAAGTGTATTATATTTCTTGACACGGATATTGTGTCAAGAATTATTTCTCTTGACGTTTTTACATATCAAGTTATGACATTATACTTGACAGTCGAATACATGACGCTTTTATTAACGTCAAGTATACCCTCTACTTGACATTGAAAAAACGTCAAGTAATCCAATTTCTGTAGTAGTGCCCTCTCATGGAAGTTGGACTATAAATCAATTGTTCAATGGAGGAATAGTGGGAGCTTAAGGTGCAAGATGTATTTATAGGGGTAAAATGGTAATCTTTGACCCAACTGTTAAATACGAATAATCTGTGAAGGATTGACTTACCGATTATAGTTAAAATGGACAAAAATTTATCTATAGTGAGGAGAGTACGACTATCAAGTTCTGGTGGAATGTCTTGGTAGTTAACGAAAAGTGATTAATTCGATTTAAAGAGTTTAAACAAATTAATTGCAAATCGTTGGAGCTCATGATCTGTAGGTCCATAATGTCCCCTTACTAGCTCGTAATTTGGATTAGTAAATTGAGTAATCTTGATGAGATTTGAAATTCGGGTTTAGAATTTAAAAGGTTCAAATTCAATTAGGGTTTCTATTAATTGTATTTGATACAATTGAAATGTTTAATTTTATCAAAATTAAACGAAATTGGAGAATCGATTAATGTTTAAATTATGATCTAAATATTAATTATATGAAATTAAATTCATTGTAGTGAAATTGGTATTTTATTAATTTAATATTAGATATTAAATTAACAAAATTAATTAAAAGATTTAATTAATTAGTTTTATTTAAAATTAATTAATTGAATTGATTTTTATAAAACTAATGAACAAATAAATTAGTTTATTTGTAAATTGATTTTAGAAAATCAATTTTCAAAACAAATTTTGAAAACAGAAAATGGAAATTTCCAAAAGTTGGAAATCTCCACTATGGATGCAAACACCTTATTCATCCATTCCACTCAATTCATGAAGAATAAGATGGTCTTCATGCGAGCTATGAGATTTCTCATTCTTTTCTTATTCTTTATTTTCACAAAAATAATATTTTTATTTAAAAAAAAATCTCCCTTATTTTAGTATCTTACTTGCTGAAGCATTATGTCAATTATGCTAGTCATGGACTTATGGATAGTTAGATATTCTTTGCTGCTCACTACCCATTGTTAGCCACTAAGATTTTGTTTTTGTGTTTTCCCATCTTTCTTCTTCTTCCTCTTCTTCATCTCTCTCCCCTTTTTACTCATTTTCACACATTAAAAAAAGAAAAAAGAAATTGATTCTTTCATCTAGGAGCTTTAGAGACTGAAGTATTGCATCAATCGTGTTGTTCATGGGTCACCAAATTCTCTTCACCGACCATTGCACACCAACAATCGTTGGTGATGGTCATCCACTAGTGGTCACCGACATTTTTTTTCTTTCCTCCTTTCTCCATTTTTCCCTTCAATTTCTCATTTCCTTTTCCTTCTTTATTTTCCAAAAAAAAAAAAAAAAAAAAAACTAATGGATGGATTAAGAATTAGGAGTGTTTGCGGATTGGATTGGATTGAGTTGGGTTGAAACACTTTTTAGACCCAATCCAATTGTTATTGTTGTAAGTTTCTTCAACCCAAATAACTCTTATTAGATAATGAACCCAACCCAATTCAATCACGAAATATTTGGATTGGTTCAGTTTGCTTGGGTCCTCTATTTAATTTTTTTTTCTAAAAATAAGTAAAATGTTAATATGCACAAATTTTGTTTTTAATTATTTCCATATACTGAATTAAGATTAACAACCCAATTTAAGTTTATATTATAATTTTTTTCTTTCCAAAGTTATAACAAATTCTTTTTAGGAGTTTTTAGAAAATAAATTATTCAAAAAAATCATGAAATTTAATAAAATTAAAGTAAATATATGGATATATAATTGTATCATAAACAAAAAGTATACTTTTTAAATTTAATAATAAGTTAAGTTAGTTTGAGTTATTTTAGGGGAATCCATGAACCAACTCAATCCTTAAGATTTTCATATATTTAAACCTAAACTAACCCAAAAGAGTTGATAACCCAACCCAAACCGTACAGGGTGGGTTGGGTTGATCGAGTTTTTTTAACACCCCTATTAATAATGCTATTAAATGCAAACTTCAAAGGTAAAATTCATTTCATAACTACAAGAAAATATATATATATATATATATATATATATATATATATATATATATATATATATAATGGATTTAAAACAAAACTATCTTTGTTATAAATGTGATAGCATGCTAAATTTCAAATTTGATTACTTTGTTATCAAAAGACAACTTTGTTTTTTAGCAACAGATAAATTAGAAATTTAGATGCAAACTGAACTTGTTATAAAGCTTAATTTCAAAGTTTTTCTACTTTATTGTTAATAATTATTTTTATATAAAAATAATTAAATCATTGTCATTTATACATTATTATCATGAAAATTAATGAACTAAATGAACTAATTTTAGATTACAAAAGACAAAGCTAATATAAATTTCATTTTAAATGAATAGTTAAAATTTTCTTTCAAAATTATCATAAAAATGGATATAAAATATATTGGAGGTTATATAGTTCACAAAACAACTACTAAAAACAAAGGGAAAAAATTCATATTACCCAAACCCACGTCTACGCTCCAAATATAGGCTTCAAAATCTCAGGCTTCCAAATACTACATCCCAAACACAGGTATTTGTGATTCTCAGATTTCAGAACCTCCTTAAATAAGTCTCGAGGCATTTGATTCTCAGACTTTTGATTCTAAATATACGCCCCAAACGTCTCCTAGAGATCACGTCAATATGGAAGTATGAGGTGAGGGATAAAATGGAGAAGTCAAGTTTTGTAGTGGATCCCTAAAACAACCAGATGGCCAAATTTTAGTAATCTAAAACAAGACAGCCACATTTCAAAAGTGGGTGATCTTTCAGCCACCTACTACAATTTTGCTTCTTTGATTTAGAGGGTCGCAACCTTTACTTTTGGGACAACTATTTTGGGACAACTAGAAGAATGTTTAAAACTAGATAGTCCAATTTAAAAAATGGCTAACTAAAATATAGTTTGGAAAAATGTCTCATCACAATTTTACATTAAATCTTTTATTAATGGTAGGAAAAAAATTCTTATCCATTTTCAACTCTAACAAAAATACCTTGAAAAAAAAAAAGAGATTGTAAATGAAAGTTGTATATAATATTTAATACGGGCTATTCGATAAAATATATATGCATATATACTCTGTACATATCGTAGTTGATATTGATATTGACTTTAAAGCATTATGTATCCAAGTCTTTTTCTCGATCAATTTGGTGACAAACAAGAGGATGTGTGCATATGACTTTTCGAGCGAATTCTAATAGACCACATATATGTGTATGTGTATCTACATGTCCAAGGTCTATTATGATGGTATGTACAACTCAAGTATCCACACAACATCTCTATCCTTTGTGAGACTATAAATTTAATTTTACATTTCAAATTAGAGAGACATGAGAAACTTTGTTTCTAACATCTAACCCTAGTTGGTTTACAATGGTTTGGGATAGTTGATTCAGGGTTGAGTCCTTGCTATAGTAATAATGCACAATTTAAAAGTTTTAATAGCCATTTTATCATCCCATATGCCCACGATGGCTATTGTGATGCGATGTAACACCATAATTCGATAAGACATTTTCAATTAGGGGTAAGCTGCCTATGAAGTAGGAAGAAGTTGTAATACAAGGATTTTGACATTGAGATATGAGGTCATAAAAAGGATTCATGAGAGCTAAGAAGTAACTCAAAAGAATTCATGGAGAGTTTAGGGATAGCTTAGAGGAACCATAAGAGATTTAGCAATACCATAGAAGTTCTAGTAATACCATGAGGACCCATATAGTAATACTTAGTGGTATCATGATAAAGTTCTAGTAATACCTAACGGTACCATGGAGATCCTAATGGTATTTAGCGGTACCATAACGCCCTATTTGGTTCACAGTACATTACATGAGTTTTTATGAGAAAAAATATTGCATGTGTTTATTTCATGGATTTTAGTTTTCCAAATCTTAGGTATTAATTATCTTTAGGTAAAAAAGTCTCCTGAAGTGTGGGTTTTTATTATCTTTTAAAAAGATGGGATTTCTTCGTGGACTTATGCATAAGAGAGAAAAAACCAACTGCGTCAGAAAAAGTTATTATCTTCATTCTTCCAAACCAATAACATTATTATTTAATAATTTTAAATAATTAATATATTATTATTAAATACTACTTTTATTTTTTTTCCCTGGTTTTTTTGTTATAGGTATTATTTTAAATTTTAGCATAGACATTTAAATCCCAGACATCAATACATCCAAACACATATATTTATTATTTCAGATATTTAAATTCCAGACATTTAAATTCATATATATATATTAGAATAGATGATATTATTATACAAGAAGGAGGATCCCACAGCCCGAGATCAAGGCATCAAAGCAATAAAGCACAAGCAAAGACAGGGCAATAAAATGGAAACAAAGCCAACAAGAAAATACCTGAACAAACCAAACATAAACGTAAAACAAACCCCCAAAACACTAGGGAGAAAGCCATAGAAGAGAAACCAAAATCCCACAACTAGGGACAATAGCAAAATAGAGAGCAACAACAAATTCAAAAAGAAGAAAAGCAATCGTAAACACGCTAGAAAAGACCAAGAAGATCAATCCGCCAGGAAACAGCTTGAGCACGAACCGTAGAAGTTGAAACAAAGCAGACACCGACTTCGGACGACTTCCATGTAGCCGCCGATTACGTTCCTGCCAGATGTAGTAGATGGAAGCACACCAGAATACACGGAACAACTTACTACGCACCCCTTACCCGACCCCACTCGGCACAACCAACTCAACTCAACATCCCAACTCGCCACCCGATGCGACAAACTCAACTGACGCAACACACTAGATCACACCTCTCTCCCAAACCCACGCTCGAAAAATAAATGATCCTGAGACTCTATACCTTCCCCACACAGAAGAACCCTCCCCTCCCTGATAACACACCCCAGCTCCTCAACCAATCCCGCATACCCAACCTGTCCCTCGCAGCTAACCACGCACAGAAAGAGTGACGCGGAATACCACCCTTCGACCACAAAATACTAGCCCAAGACACCCTAGGACGACGAGGACACAAACTCTCCTATGCACTACTGATAGAAAACCACCTACTAGCACTCAGGTCCCAAACCCAATAATCATCCCCCTCACCCTAGGCCCCACTACCTGAATAAGACCTCAGATCTTAAGCAACTCCCAAGTCATTGTAGGCCACCTCCAACCTCCCTCATTATCTAAGAACTCTGACAACCGTACCCCCAAACTACTCCCTGTATCATAAACCATCATAGACCCATATGAACCCAAAATTGCACCCCCCTGGCAACCAAGGATCCCACCAAACAAAACAAGACCGTCCATCGCAGACCATCAAACGAACTAGATGCTTGAATCTATCTCTACAACGCAAGATAGCACTCAAGCACCAAGACCTCCCAACCTCACTCCGAACAGCCCACAAAGACCGTCCATGCAAAACATATGTCTCTACCCACGCCACCCATAATGAACCCGATTTAATTAAGAAAAACTAGAGTAGCTTCATAATAGCAGCCTGATTCCATGAAGCCACATGTTTCACACCCAACCCCCCTCTCCCAACGGCAAGCACACCTCGGCCCACGCCACCCGTACACCACCTTGACTCACCGCACTTCCCTTCCATAAATAACTACGTAACAGACGATCAACCTCATGAGTTACACACGTAGCCAACACAAAGATGCTACACCAAAACACCTGAAATGACTGTAAAACAGACCTAACAAGTTGCAACCTTCCAGCAAAAGAGAGGGATCGCGCTGCCCAGCTTCTAATATGAGCTATAATCCTCTGTATTAAAGGTGCACAATCCACAGCTCTTAACCGACCAGCCAATAACTGTAACCCTAGATACCTAACAGGCAGCGAACCAAGAGAGAATCCCATAAACGCAACTAGTTCCTCAGCCTCACCAGGCTCCACACCTGCAACAAACATGGAACTCTTCCTAACATTTGCAACTAACCCAGACAGCACTGCAAAATCTGCCAGGACTTACCTCTCAAACTCCAAAAAATCTCTCTCAGTTGCACAGAAAATCATCAAATCGTCTGCAAAAACCAAATGAGTCAGGCCGACACAATCACACCGATCATGGAACCTAAACCACACAGGAGGTTTAATCAACAACCTGGATAAGACCTCTATCACCATCACAAACAAAAAAGAAGACAGTGGATCCCCCTGCCTCAACCCCTTTCTACCAGGAAAAAATCCCTCAAGGGAACCATTAATCATCACAGAGAACGTAGATGACGTAACACAAGCCCTCACCCAACTGACAAACTGAAGGGATGTACCTATAGCCAGCAACACACAAAACAGAAAATCCCAATTGACCAAATCGTACGCCTTCTGAAGATCTACCTTCAACACACAACGCGGATTCCCTCTGCCCTCCTTGTAGGACCCCATAAGCTCCTGACACAATAAAATGTTATCGAAAATTGACCTACCAGGAACAAACGCAGACTGATTACCACTAATGAAAGAAGGCAATCACAACCTCAATCTCTCAGCTAAGATTCTCGAAATACACTTATACACAACATTGCAACAAGAAATAAGACGAAACTCCTCCATAAGTTCAGCTCCCCCGCCTCTTTGAGATAAGTGTAATAGCAGTAGAATTAACTCCACCAGGCAGGTAACAAGATTAAAAAAAGTTCAACACAACATCACAGAAATCCTCCCCAACCACACTCCAAGTAGCTCTGTAAAAATTCACCGAAAACCAATTAGGCCTAGGAGCCTTCCCAAACTTCATCGAGAATAAAGCCTTCTGAATCTCATCCTGACTCATTAGATTACCAAACGTCTCCACCCCCTCTTCGGGCTAGCTGAACTGTACAATATCCCCAATCCGGGCAGTAAGATCCCTATACCTCATAGGGTGAGACCCCAAACTACCTTGAAAGAACTCAACCGCCACCCCTGCCACCCTATCATGCATCGTCTGGCGAGTCCCCCCAGCATCCACAACCATAAATAAACCACTATAACTGCGATGAGAACGAACATAGCATGGAAAAATGTCGTGTTCATATCACCTAAACTCCAGCCACCTCACCCTGGCCTTTTACCGGAGCGACGCCTCCTCCAATCTAGCCTCTAACCAGAACACCTCAATGGCCCAAACTGCCTCCGTACATACTAACTCTGAGTGAGGATCCCTCTCCACCTCAGCTTGAGCAGCTTCTATAATCTGCCTAGCCACCTGCACCTCCTCAGATAACACAGAGATACACCTACTAAACGATGCACATAAAACCTGTTTCACTTCCTTCAAATTTCGCACAAAGCTAACCATGGGAGACATATCCTCTGACCTTCTCTACACTGACCAGATAATATCAACAAAACCATCAGCCTCCACCCAATAAGAAAAATAGCGAAACGTAGGAGGCGGCCTACTCCTCGTCTCCCCTGTAGAAACCAGAAGAGAGCTATGATAAGAAATCCCCCACTGACCAAACCTAACTTCCAAATACGAAAAAGCTACCTTCCATGCCTCATTAGACAAACAGCGATCCAACCGGCGCAAGATACCATTCCCCTTAATTTTACTAGTCCAAGTACACCAGTTACCTATCACACCCAACTCAACCAGATCCGCCTCCAACAACGTCCTATCAAACTCTTCCATCTTTCTTAAGCTAGGGAAACCTCCAAAATCCTCCAAACTACTACGAATATCATTAAAATCCCCCAGAACAACTCCAGAAAGCTACCATGAGGCACACACATCAATCAACTGAGATCACAAGTTCCTCCTCTCGCTCACGTGATTAGAGACATACATAACATGAATATGAACCCTGGCACTAGATACAATATCCACCAAGGTTCCAGAAATGAATTGATCCCCACTGACATCTATAAGAAAATTATAAACACTCTTTCGTCAAATCACCTAGATCCTTTCAACTCCCCTCCCACTATAAGTACACACACACCTCCAAGCATCACCAAACCTACCTACCACCATATCAAAGTTCTCGTGACGAACCCTTGTCTCAAGCAAACAACAAAAAGTAACAAAGGAGAAAGCTAGAAAGTCTGCCACCACCCTACACTTGACAGGGTCATTCGATCCCCTAACATTCTAGGAATACCAAATCACGAATCTTGCAAGAAATCATACCTGCCACCTCCCACTGGACTTTTGCCCAAACTTCCGAACATCCCCTCCATAACAGACAACGGATCAGGATCTGCCTACACTAAAGCCAGTGCCAACGAGTCTCCCCCTTGATCACACAAAACTTCAAACTAATTACGTTCATCAACATGATTTACTAATCCCTTAATTCCAAGGGACCCATAAACTACTTTGCTCCTCAAGGGCGCCGAACCTGGTGACCCACTGGCACCTCACCCTACACCTCCTCATCACGCCGACGACGACTAACCATAGTAAACTCGTCATCACTCCCTACACCTCTATTCCCAACCACTAGGTTAACTTCTCTCCCACCAATACCCAAATCCTGCCGATTTTTCACACTCTCACATCCCCCATTCTCCCCCAAACACCCCTCATTAACCACCACAATACACAATTCCTGACCCTTTACCACACTTTGTTTCTTACACACAACCCCAATATGCCCAAAGGAACCACTACAAGCACACCTACGAGGTTTTCACTCATACACTATTGGAATAATAAACTCCTAACCTCACATTCTAACAGTGACTGAATAGGGCAATAACGAATCGCCATCCACCTGAACACAAACCCTTGCATACGATAACCGCCGCCGCTTTCTTGTTGCAACATCAAAAGAGATTGGTTTACCCACGACACTAGCTAATACTGAAAACCCCTATCCATCCACAACTCTAGGGAAACACGCTCCAATTTAATCCAGATAGGAACAGAATAAAAAACAAAAGTTTCAGGAACAATACCTGGTGAACACTGTCGTAATAAGATGGGTTTTCCACCCAAGTGCCACGAACCATTCTCCAGCACCCAATCCAATGAATCGGCCTTCTGAAATTCAAAGATAATTAACCTGTTTTCTAACAAGATAATAGTTGGCATCTCTACACGTCCCTAAAATCTCTAAATAAGGTGACAAATAACAGAATATGGGAGTTTAGCATCCAAAAACTGACCGACCAAAGATTTCTCCCACAAACACACACCCACATCAATAATCTACTCACAAGGTTCAACAATAACTTTGTCATTTTCAACCAAAAAGGGAATAAACTCTAAATTTTCCCTCAAATTTGACCCAAAAAGGGCCGCCTACGAACTTTCTCCTTTCACACCGGAACTGGAACCAACTAAACCACCCCGCTCCTTCAATCGGTCTGACTTTGGACCAAACCCCCCCGCTGAACTGGTTTTGAGCATCGACTCCTCCCTCTCACAAGAACCCCGCTCGTCCACCAAACGACCCTCGCTTCCAATAAGGCGAGCCCATGAGACCTTTTCACGATCTAACTTCTGCCCCCTTCCCCCCGAGGCTCCCAACTCTAACCCAGCACCACGCGACCCACCCTCCAAAGTCCCCACACCTTTCAACCTTGTCCTCAGCTCCCTCTACACCAGTCCACTCCTTTCACCCAGCCCCATCCCACTCCCAACAGGCCCGCTTACCCCAACTCCCTCAAGGTCCAACCCAACACCCTCAAGGCTCTCAGACACACTCCTCACATCCTGAACCCCAACTCCACTCGAGCCCAAACTCTTCTGCCTAACCACTAGCCTGAACCCCAACCCATCTAGTTCATCCCTTTCAACCCAATTTTCTTCTGACTTTATGATCGCCCTTCGACTACCGTCGGATCATCCACTATCAACCCCCCCAGCCCCACTTTGGCCACATTTCTCGTACCAAACCTTTCACTCTCCTCAGAACGACCATCAGACATCCTAAAATCCTTCACCTCCGAAGATCGAGTGTTGGAAAGAGAATTAGGGATGGGGTTGCGCATGCAATCATGCATTAGACAGGGCTTAAGCTATACGTTTACGCCCATGCATCAGAAGTCATGCGTTAGAATGAAAATGCGTTATCTAGTGTACAATGACCATGCGTTCCTATCACAAGTTTTCTTACGCTCGCGCCAAGTATAACGCGAACGTAAGTTTCTCGGGTAATCCGAGGTCGAACATAGGGACTTGTCACTCAATAATGTTTGTGAAGCAATGCGTTTGAGGTGGGGAAAAGAAAAATAAAAAGAAGAAGTTTAATGAATTTACACACTACTCCTACTCCTATCTAAACAGATTGAGTAATAAAATACTTGCGATGAGAATAGATAGATACATAACAACCATTAACGCATAGTGATATTTATTATCTTAAATCACTCGAGTAATCCCAGCTCATCATACTAACGCATCACACATCTCTCGATGGTCAGCTGCATGACTATATCTCTATAGTGCATGGTTGCATCGAACATAAGATTGTGCCTATCTCTAGGAACAATACATACTTTGCTTTAGTACATTGCATCTCTTACCTTCTCAGACAGTTAGACGTAACTATTTAACTTATAAACAAGCAATGCAATAACCCATAGACAAGTGTTGCTACAGCCTTTCACCAAGCAAAGAGGATTAACTCACTATACTCCACAACACACATCTCTCGGTGCGTTGCTACATGCGTCCTATCTCTAGGTTACACGATTAAGTATGCGATCGTCTTTGATAAATAAACAATGAAGGTAAATGATGTTAAAGAAAAAGATGATGAAGAAGATGAAATTGAAAGAATCAAGAGATGCATTGATTACAAAATGTCTTAATATCTTAAGCTAAAATGTAATACAATACAGAGGGTATAAGAGAAATGAAGGGCTCTGTGCCAAGGTTGCCGATGGTGCCATGGATGAATGGTGGAGATGTCTCTCTCGAGCTCTATCTCCAACGAAAGCTTCGGTCGTCACTTGGTATGGTTTGTGGAGGTGAAGAATTCTCACTGAAAATCTTGCTCAAGCTCTCATCTGTGATCGCAAACCTCTACCTGGAGGCAGAAGTTCGGATACTTTGAAATAAAGGTCGAAGGGGCTATTTGTAGGGTTTAAACGCCGATAGCTATCATGATTGCATTATGTCTCACTGCTGCCTTTGTCGCGGTATGGGCAATGTCACATCATCTTATCTTATTGATACTTCTAAGGTATGCGTCTGAGCTTGATTCAGCTGAAGTATCAATGTGTTCTACCCATCTTGCGGTCGTCCTTCTATTATGGTTGTCACTCCGTGGTCGCAATTTCCAATTGATCACCGTAACTTCCATGCGATGGGTGCATTCGATCACCGTAACTTCCACGCGATGGACGCATTCGATCACCGCATACATTCGTCTATGCGATAGCTCAGTTTTCAATGTATGCATTTGTCTTTGCGGTCGCCTAGCTTCAGCGCATGCGTTTGTCTGTGATTGCTTATTTCCAACACATGTGTTTAATTCCTACGATAGCTACAAAAATAGACACTTTGGCATGGAGTAATGCATAATATTGAGGTTAGTGAGGATTTAGGTGCTAATCGACGCAAAACTCAATTTTCGCATATTCTAAATATTATCACTGCATTTTCTACTTATTAGCCCTCATAATTCTAAATAAAAGGCTTATAATAACTGGCATATCTGTCAGTTATCAATGAGCACCCAAACCCGATTCGATCTCCGGTCTAAGCAGACGAAAGGGATGCCAAGCAACTCGACCTCCATTCTTCTCCTTCAATCTTAAAGGTGACCGCTTACGCACCATCTAACCTCACCATCCACAGATTTAAACTCACACCGTCCTTTGCTACTAAAAACCATAACGTAACCCTCACTATCTAGATTAAACTCACCGTCTGCTAACAACCATAATGATGAAAAACTACTGTAAATATGCTACCTTCTTACCATGAACCTGCTACCTGCTACCGTAACCGGTCGAACGTACCTGCAGCGGAACGAACGAAGAACCTTCTTACCGTCGGAATGAAGACGACATCAACAAACAACAAACGTGTAGATGAAGACGATGAACGACCCCACCAAAATAGCTACCGACTGCCCTCGGGAGAAGACGACGCCTCAGGAGAATTTGACCGCCGCTCGTCCACAACCCTAGGTCAGAAACCAAGAGTCTTTTTTCGATCTAAGGAAAAAGGAAAATCTTAAATTCTCCTAGAAAATTATGAGAAAATTGTTGATTTGGAAACATAATCAGAGGAGTGAGTTGCAGTAATAGGATCATTGGTAAAAAGAAGCATTCAAATAGATGTAAATTCCAGATATTTCTTATTCATACTCTTAAAACAATAATCGCAATCCAAATAGGCCGTAAATGTCATAGAAATACCATGGAGAATCTATCTAGTAGTACCATTGATAAAAACCACCCATAATAATTACCTATTTTTATAGGTAATGATTACCTTTTAAAAAAAATACAATTTTTAATTCTTTCCTTCTTCTTCTCTCATATATCTTCTTCTTCGTGTACCCTCCTCATTTTTTCTTCTTTGTTTTCATGGCTAATGAAAGTTCTCCCTTTTTTTTCATCACCACCACCACAATGACGCCACTGAGTGAAGATGTGAACCATCCATTCTGTGGAAAGAATATTTGAATGAATATTTTCTATATCAATTTGAGATTCCCATAAAGAATTTATATAAAAAGAATGATTAACTAATTCCCTAATATAAAACCTAAATATATGCATAATACATAATTTAAGGCATAAATATCACAATGCCCTCTCTCAAACTCAAGTTTAGAGACTACTTAAGTTTGTGAGTGGATAAACTTACTAAAGTAACTAGATGACAGAAACTCAAGCAATTTTGAATCAAATCATGGTAGATATGGACAGAAAATAGAAATCCATGAAGAATGAGAACACAGAGAACTTCTGAGTTGCAAACAAAAACTCACGAACTTCTAGGTTGGAAAAATAGACCTACATAAAGATCTAAAACGGAACTAATGAACTTTTGAGCTAAAAACAGGGATCTGCGTAAAGATAAAAAAAAAAAATAAAACAGAGATTCGTAAAACACAGAGGTTGAAACCCATGAAAAGAACCAAATTGAGTCAAGGAACTAAACTAAACCAAACCATAGGACTGAATCGAACCAGACCAGATGAATTGGATGAATTTGAATAACATGAACTAGTTTTTTTCTTTTTTTTTTCTGTTTGAGAAATTGCTGCAAAACCCACGATGAAAAACAGATATCTTAGGCAGAGAGGGCATGAACCAAATTTGAATTGTGGGCAAGATTTTTGGATCTGACGACAACAAGCAGCAATCTTAGAGAGGACTTCAACAAACAGAGTCGGCGGACGCTTGTGGGTGGATCTAAGCTAGGCGGCGCAAGGGATTGGCAGGGAAGGCTTCGAATTTATTCATATTGAGACAAATTTAGGGTGCTGGCGGAGATGGTTGGAAAAGGTTGGGCTGCAGTGGGACTGAGTAAATCTTTGATGGTGACAAGCAAAGGAAACGGATCATAGCTGAACGACATACGAACAGGTATGGGCGACGTGGCAGATCTAAGCAGGCAGACAGCGTGTATCGAGGGGGAGCATGACAGAATTGACAACAGATTTGGACTGAATCAGGTTGATGATAGAGTTTGTCTTGCGTGGGTGTTTCTGGTCAGTGTGGATCTAAGTGGGGCAGCAGTGGATAGGCGGCACGAACCGGTGCTGGACACAATGAGAGGTGTGTACGACAACGCTAAGCAGTGGGTCTAGAGATGTGCACAGGACAGGGTCGGGCCAGGGATGCCATTCTCCATTCCTGTCCCTGTTCTCCATTTCATTCCCTATCTCCGTGAAATTCCCCACGGAGATTGGGGCAGAGATTCTCTGTGAGAATTTGCGGGAAGCAGGGAATTTTTTCTGTTACTTTTTTTTTTCCGTAAAAAGCCAATTAATTTAAATCATTAACGTGAGCAAATTTTAATTAAATAATTAACTTTATCACTAAGTTATTTATTATGATTAGTTTTATATGAAAATTTGAATTTAATGATAAATTACTCAAATTTTAGGCAAGAAAAGCTAATTAATTTTTGTAGTAGAAAGAAATAAATATAAACCAAATTATTCACGTATATAATCTAAATTTAAACATTCAATTTAAATATATTCATTATCTTTCTCAACAAATAATCAAATTTGAAATTTAAATGTAATATTTATATAAAAATAATAATAACATAACATTAAATAACTATACTAAATAAATATGTAGAAGCTAATTGAGGCGGGGACGGGGAACGGGGTGGGGTGGGGGCTGAGGGTGGGGGCTGGGGGCGGGGACGGGGAATGCATTCCCCGTCTTTGTCCCCGTTTAGTTCACGGGGAATTTTTTTTCTTCCACTCCCTCCCCCATTCCCCGCCTAACCGGAGAATCCCCGTCCCGTTCGAGACGGGACCCTATGGAAAAATTGGACATCTCTAAGTGGGTCTGAGGCAACGGATCTATGGTCAATGGGTTGTGCACAGGAGGAACTGACCTGGCAGTGGATTGAATCGGATTTGGGTGACTACGCAAGACATTCAACTGAGACGGAAAAAATCTGAGATGCAACGGAGATAGATTAGAGGCATGATGATAGATCTACACGACACAAACGAGAATGGTTGAAGAACTACACAAATTAGAGGTTGGGAGCAACGGATCTACAAGAGCATCGACAATAATGGGCTGGGAGGAGAAAAACATGAAGATTCGAAAATCTATGAATGTTGAAATGGTGCAAAACCCTTAGAACTTGGCTCTGATATCATGTGGAAAGAATATTTGAATGAATATTTTCTATATCAATTTGAGATTCTCATATGGAATTTATACAAAAAGAATGATTAATTAATTCTCTAATATAAAGCCTAAATATATGCATAATACATAATTTAAGATAAAAATATCGTAACACATTCATTTTCTTCTTTCCATTTCTTCTTTTCTTCTCCATTTTGTCTCTCTTTTCTTTATGTTCTCATATCTCTTCTTCTACTTTTCTTCTCTTTTTTGACCTTTATATATTTTTATTTTTATTTATTTGGCTAGATAACCAAAACTGACAAAATTGACTGACCCTTAGTGTGGTTGGTCCGTGGTGTATTATGCTTGTCAAAAATCGATCCCCACTGACCAACAAAAACTAACTAGTTAGTGGTAGGCGTCAATTTCAATCCAAACCTATTTTAACCTCCGTTTTGCTATAATAAAATTATTTAGAATTCAGTGATTAAAATAACCAACACTTCCTTCTTCAAAAATTTCTAACAACTCTATTCATTAGTGATCAACTACGACGACCATCTTTGATAACTCTCTAGTGATCAATTTTAGTGATCAATCTAACGGCCAACTCTAACAAAAACCACTTCAGACCCACAATTTCGGCAACGACCATTGTCAATGAATAACTCTGATGAATCTCTTTAGTGACCAACTCCAATGATCACTTTCAACGAATTAATAAAATTTAATAAATTATAAGATCAATTAAAAAAAATTAAAATTCGATGATCATTACAATTACAAACTCCATCCTAAAAGAATAGAAGAAATTAGGGAAAAGAAGAAGAAGAAGATGAGGCAAAATACCGTACGGCCTAAAAGTTCTAGATCCCTGTATTTTATGTACATCCACGTGTTTATTTCTGATAAGGTAAAAATAAAAAAGTCGTCGTGTTATTTTGGATGATTATCCTAAGAAAGTGAAGTTACAGTCTTACCCCTTCTTCGTGTCAAATTCAAAGTGTATAGTATTGTCCAACTTGGGATTTCTAAGCCTTTTTCTCACTAATTTGTCCTTTTTCATATGGCCAAAATTTTCCCTCATATATTGCGTGTACGTTATACACTCTTTTTATAGATCAAGAGTTAAGACGCGTTTCCTTTTTATTATTAGTATTTTAGTTTTTTCTTTTTTTGGTTAGTTTCAAGTTTTTTAATCAAATTTTAAATAAATAATAATAACAATAATAATTATTGGTAAAAATAAATAAATAAATAAATAAGTTTAGCTCAACCATAATTGATAATATGACTTTATTCCTCAAATAATTAATGTTTAATCCCTCATCCCTATAATTGTCTCGCTATATTTAAAAACCGATAATAACAACATTTTCATTCAAGGATAGACATATTAAAAAAAAAAAAAAAAAAAATTGGTCAAGTTACAAGTTTAAAAAGAAAAATATATTTTTTTAGTACAATTGGGATAAGGAGATTTGAACCACAGATCTTGTTATTACTAAACATACTTGTATGCAAATTGAGCTATGTTCAGTTTAACAAGGAATGTATTTAGTAGTTTTAACTTTTGAGGTTTGTTTTGGTCTCTAAACTTTAATGTGTTCAAATATGTTCTTGAAATTTAAATTTTAGCAGAAAAAAAAATCAATTCACACTTGTAAACATTATAATTGTATCAATTTAAACTTTCAATTAATAGTTGTATCAATTTAAATCTTGAACTTTTTATGAGTATGTCAATTTACACCTTCCATATGTTTATGAATAAACATTATGTGAGACTTATAATTTTATCGATTAAATATTTAATCTTCTTTGAAATTTTGATTTAAAAAAAATCCTTTGAAAATTGTCTATGCATTAATTCTAAATGTTCTTGATATTAATTTGACATTTGAAGAAATTCACACACATGAAAAATTGAATATACGAATGATTTTCAAATGTAATTTTAATAAAAAGGTTGAATTGATTTGTCATATATTAATTTAGAAGTTTCATTTGAAATAATTATATGTTTTACACAATATTTTTTTAACTAAATTTGAATGAGCGTATAATTTGGTACACATACAAAACTATAAAAAATTCGAAGTTTAAATTTACACTAGTCTAGATTGAAAGTTTAGGGATGGTAAATTATAATTTTTACTAAATTTTATGTCTAATATATTATATTGATCTAATCGAAATTTTTAATAAATTTACAAACTTTATACTGCAGTAAATTAAAATTTTATAATAGACATCAAATTATACATCATATTTATTGTACTAGTTGATTTCTTAAATTTTCGATTATATTAAGTACCTATATTTAACATGAACTTGAAAATTCAAAGATGTAATATATATTTTTATAGATACAAACTTGAAAATTAAAGACTAAATTTGTAATTTAATTAAAAAATATTTAGATTTTATTTTTATTTTTAGTTCGTTAAATTTCAAGTAAACATAATAAAATTCATATATTAAGTATTACAAACTTCAAAATCTAAATTGTTGGAAACTGAAATATATAACCAAAATAAATAATCATAATTACATAATTATCTAAATTATATCATTAATCTAATGAGTTATTATTTTACACAAGAATTTGACAAATTGTTATCCTCATAAATGAAAGTAAGAATCAACCAGAAGCTTCGAATGAGAAAATAAAGTATATTTAATATATTCAACATTGTATATTTGAATCTTTTAAGAATAAACTAGAGTATATTTAATAAATACATGAATAAAACAATTTGTACAATATATCGTTTTTCTTATTGAACAATATATGCAATGTATATTTATATTTTTTTAGTATATTACTAGTATATTCGACATATAGTTCTAAATCTCAACATGATTTTTAACTAAAAAAACAGAAGAAAATAAATGAATCTAATTTGAAATAAAGAAAGGATTAAATATTTCAAAAACGTATTGATGAGAGATGTAATTAACGATATCTTGAAAAATTCTTATATAATTAATAGTAGATCCAAAAATAATATATTTTTTATTTTAAAATGTTAAAAAAAATTAAAAGATGAGAGAATATCCACAAATTAATGTTACTAAAATTTAGTTATGAAATATTAGTGATATAGGATACTAAATTCTTCCTTGCATAAATGTTAACCCTTCAATTTGTTACATGACTAAGATATATACTACGTTGATTTATTTTCTAAAGTTGAGCCTAAAATAATCCTACTAAGAAATCTAAAACATAGCTAAAATAAATAAAGTTTAAGAAACTAAAATAAAAAGCTTATATTCAAGTATAGAAAAACTAATCAAAATATTTATAAAATATAGTAAATTTTCATAATATAGATATTGGATATTGATAGAAGTCTATTTTGTAAATATTTTCTGAAATTTTGTCCTTTCAAATAATTTTTCAAATAAAAACATAAAGAAAAACCAAGAATAATAAATTATTATAAATATTATCAAAGTAAATAGATGTTCATTGCTTAGTGTCCGAAAAGTCATGTGTCAATTTTCATGTTGTTCATATGCCTTGTAGTTATTCATGTTTAGTGTCCATGTAATACCACATCCTACTTGCCACTTTGCCTATAAATAGTGACATTTGGTGGATCTTAAAATCACACACATTAGTGAGAAATCCACTCCAAATTTCCACTAAACTTTTATATTATTAAATTTTCATAAATTTAGTTATTATATTTTCTTCATATCCGTTGTGCATTGTTGTGCTCCTCAATTTCATAACACGTTATCGACATAAGCTCCTGTTGCTTTCATCGTCGAAGGTAGGTCAGTTTTTTTTCCTCTTTATTATAATTAATAAATTAAATGTTATTTTGCATATTTAGTACATATTAAATTTTTAATATAAATACAATATTTTGTGATAGTTTTGTCATGACAAACCTTACAAAATTAAAACTCGCAACCCTTGACATTAATGACAATAGTTATTTGTCTAGGTGGATATTTATCGAAAGAAAGATATCAAAATAATCCCATATGTTCGTGTGTTTTTATAAAGAAATCACAACCAGTATTTGATATTATAACTGTATATATTGATGACTTGAATATAGTTGAACTCCGGAATTGCTTTCAAAGGTAATAGAATATCTTAAGAAATAATTTGAGATGAAAGATCTCGGAAAAACAAAATTTTGCCTTGGTTTGCAAATTGAGTCTTTTAGCATATGGAATATTTATTCATTAGTTAACTTATATAGGAAAAATTTTGAAAAGATTTTATATGAACAAAACATGTGCATTAAATATTCCAATAGAAGTCCATTCATGGGATATAAAGAAAGATATATTTCGACCTTGAGGCGATAATGAAGAACTTATTGGTCTCGAAGTACCATATCTTAGTGTAATTGGTGCACTTATGTATCTTGCTAATAATACAAGACCAGATATTGCATTTTCACTAAATTTATTAACTAGATACATTGAAATGAAATTAAACATATACTCCGTTATCTCCAGGAACAATCGATGTAGGTTTGTTTTATTTAAATAAATAAAATTTTGACCTAGTTGATTATGTAGATTTTGGATATTTATCTGATCCACACAAAGTAGATCTAAAACAAGTTATCTGTTCACATGTAGAAGAACTGCTATATCATGACGATCGATGAAACAAACTATAATGGCCACTTCTTCAAATGATGCTGAAATTCTTGCAAATCATAAGACTAGTCGATAATGTGTATGGCTAAGATCACAGCACATTCAGGAAACGTGTGGTTTGTCTTTTAATAAAAATCTTCCAACAGTATTATATGAAGACAACACAACTAGCATAACCCAAATCAAAAGGGATATATTAAAGAGATAGAACAAAGTATATTTTAATGAAGCTTTTCCACAATCATGATTTTGAAGAAAATGACGACATCACTAACAATAAATTTGTTCGAAGAATAACCTAATAAGCTTATTTACAAAGACATTACCAATCGCAACTTTTGAAAAATTGGTGCATAACATTAGAATGCAGTGACTCAGAGATCTTAAGTTATGTTTTCATGACGAGTGTAAATATATTGTATTCTTTATATATATATATATATATATATATATAGGCATCTAAGGGGAGTATCATACATATTATATAAATAAATAAATGACCATTGCTTATCGTCCTAAAACCCATATGTCAATCTTCATGTTGTCCATGTGCTGGTATTCAGGTAAGACCACTTTCTACTTGCCACTCTTCTTAATAGTGACATTGATCAATCTTAAAATTACACACATTGTCCACTAAATTATTGTCCACTAAATTTTCATAATTTTAATTATTCTATAATTTTAGTCATTATTATATTATATTTTCCATATCCATGATGTTTTTCGATTTCATAACAAAAATCACAATTTTTTTTCATCTTTTTCAATTCTATATATATGTGTAATATATTTTTAAAATACTTTTATTCTAAGCTTCTTCCTTCTCTTGCAATGCTCAGCCTCTGCAACTCAAATTCTCTCTCTCTCCTTCAAACAACTTTCCCTTCCAAAAACCCTAATCGAACTCCAAAGAACAAATTCCACATCGTAAAAATGGCCGCCGATTTCGATCGAGCCACAGAATTGAAGCAATTCGACGAAACCAAAGCCGGCGTCAAAGGCCTTCTCGACGCCGGCATCAATCAAATCCCTCACATTTTCATTCACCCGCCTGAAACTCTCTCCGACCTCAAACCAAGCTCTAAATCCCCATCCTCATCCTCCGCCGCCGTCGTCATTCCAACAATCGATCTCGCCGGCCTCGACTCCCCTGACCTCCGCCCTTCCATCGTCGATCAGGTCCGAAACGCCGCGTCGACCTTCGGATTCTTCCAAATCATCAACCATGGAGTTCCGCAGAAAGTGCTCGACGATATCCTCGATTCGATTAGGGCTTTTCACGAACTGCCATCGGAGGCGAAATCGCCGTACTACCGGAGGGACGTCGGGACCGGAGTGTCGTACTTGTCGAACATCGATCTGTTCAAAGCGAAAGCGGCGAGTTGGAGAGACACGCTTCAGGTAGGATTAGGGCCGGTGGCGGCGGCGGCGGAGAATATTCCGGAGATTTGCAGGGCTGCGGTGGGGGAGTGGGCGAAGGAAACGGAGAAGTTAGGGTATTTATTAGAGGAGGTGTTGTGTGAGGGATTAGGGCTGAGACCGGAGCGGCTTAAGGAGGCGACGTACGGAGAAGGGCGGATGATGGTTGGGCATTACTATCCGTATTGCCCACAGCCGGATCTGACGGTGGGGATTAAATCGCACACGGATCCTGGAGTTTTGACTGTGCTGCTGCAGGACCATATCGGCGGTTTGCAGATCCGGCACGGCGGTGGTTGGGTGGATGTTGAGCCCGTCGCCTGTGCTCTTGTTATCAATATCGGCGACTTGCTTCAGGTAACCTTAAGCGAGGGATATTTTTGGCCACGGCCTCCAAAAAAATAATTAAAAAAGAAAAAAGAAAAAAACTCCATGCATCCCACTCAATTATTGAAGCATAAAAACACAGGCAACATACTATTTTTTAAAAGCCCCAAATTTTTAATTGGTACAACACAATAGATAGTGCCCCAAAACTTTGTTGAAGTTTCGTAAAGTAAAGATTATTAAAACATAAAATTGAAAATAGAAGAATTTATTAAAGATTATGGGGAAATTCTTATAAATAGAAAAATCTAAAAAATATTTAGATTTTATAGTAAAAATTTCTAAAAATACTCATGCTTTTGGAATTTTTTGGCTATAAAGGATAAATATTTTTTATATTTAAAAACATTCCTTATTAAATTTCTTTTAAATTTAGGACTAAATTTATAACTTCTTTGAAAAAATATAAAATAGTTTCCAAACTAATTTTATGAACTAAAATAAAATGAAAGTTGGAAGTACAAAAACTAGAGTATAAAAAATACATGATACATGATTAGAAAACATCAGTCAATTAAAAAAATGAACTTCTAAATTGGTAAATATTTCAAATTTTGACTAAGAAAATAGTGGTTTAGATTGTTATATATATTTATACTATTTAAAAGAGGAGAAATCTTGATTTCTCCTCTTTGCCATTTTAGTGGATGGTTATAGGATTATATGATGTATTTTACATTTTATTATTAAACATGTATTTTAGCTACTTTCTACACTCACGTTAAATTAAAAAAAAAAAAAAAGAGTTTCCCTATTTTTTGACCTTTAAAGGTTAAATCATACTGGATTTAAAAAAATATATTTTATCTTCTAATATCTAATTCACGTTAAAAAAAATTATTAAAAGATGTTTGGGATAAGAAGTTGGTTATTATAATTAGGTTTTTTATGTTTGAGTGTAGATTATTTTAATTTGGATTATAATAGTATGGATTTGAGGGGTAAACTATTTTAATTTGAGAAAAAATGAATAAACAGTAAATTGTAAATATGGTAGCAAATGGGGTTTTGAAAATAGCATTTACCGTAACAAGAGTTGATTAACTCTTATGATAGTTTTAATTTCCTCTCTTGCCCCGTTTAGTTATGAATGTAGGGACATCTTAAGTAATTTAATATTTAAATTATTATATAAAAATGTTCGCTACTTTTTTCCACACACACACATTAAATTTAGAAAAAAAAAGAGTTTCCCTATATTTTAACATTCACACGTTAAATGATACTATTTTTTTTAAAAAAAAATTTATCATCTAATATCTAATTCACTTTAAGTAAAAGGGATTTTTTTAATCATTTTCTTAAAATAAAAAAAGAAAAAATTGATTAGACTCTTATATCAACTTATACATTTTATTTTTTAAATTTTATGAAATATATGTAGTTCCCAGTAGTCTATATAAAAGCAAGAATAATTAATTACCAAAGAAAATAAAGCATATTTGATGACTTTTCTCTTGAATTATTATGCATGGTAGTTGGGAGAAGAAAAGTGACCGTAATTTTCCATGAATACCCTTTATTTATTTATTTTTTTCTCCCTTTCTTTCTTCTTCTTTTGGGCAACACTGAATTACAAGGAGGGAGAAAATTTTGACATTAAGTTTTTTTTTCCCTCTTTTAGAATTTGCAAGACTATACAATCAACTAATCTATATTTTAATAGACAGTAATACAAATTTGATTCAAAGTAATGTTCATCTATCACATTAATAAAATTATAATTTGATTTTGTTTGACAATATATGAGATAAGGAGATCGAGTCTCAAAATTCAAGATCAATAATACAAGTTTATGTTAGTTAAACTAAGTACGTATTGACAAAAATAAGATTAAATTTCTAAGTTCATAAAAATCTCATTTAAAATTTATTCCAATCACATATCATTCATCTTCCCACTTGCTCATCAATTCTTAGAATGAAATTATTTTGGTTCATTATATATAGTCACATATTACACACATGGAAAAAGATAGATATTTAAACAAGGAAAATTCCATTGAGTAATTATTATTTTAATTTTGAAGTTATTAAATATTCACCCATAGATTATTTTTTAAATCCTTACAAATCTCTTGGATGATGTGTAAACAAGTCAAATATTAAAAAAGAAAAATGTAGAAAAAACATTGACTTTTTGTTTAAATAATCAGACTGACTTGACAGCAGTTTTCAAATAAACCTTAACACATGCAGCATCTAAGTTCTAAAATATTATTTTACTTAATTCTGTTTAGTAACCTACACAAAAAATTATAATTTAAGTTAAAAAAACATTTTGGGTCCTTAGATTTTTACACAAGTAACTTTAATGTGTAATGATTAGTCTGAATATTTCTGAATTTAATTTAATCCTTTTTAACTTAAGTGTATAACAACTTAGTCTATATATTTTTAAATTTTTTAATAATTTATTCTCTAATTTTTAATAATTTATTCTCTAATTTTTAATCATTTATTCTCTATATTGAAAAGACTTATCAAACTTAATTACTAATTTTGATTGTATATTGATTTGATCTTTATAATTTATAAACAAGTTTGAAATTTGGAAGTATAAGGATAGATCGAGACAAACTAAAATTTTGTGACTAAATTAGTACTTCCATGAATGTCTACAGACCAAAAACAAATTTTAATCTATAAGATAACCTTATTTTTATATGATGTTGATGTAAGTGATGAGATATGAAGAATATCATATTCTTATATTTTTAATTTTATGATGAGATATGAAGAATATCATATTCTTATATTTTTAATTTTATGTTAAAAATGTAATTTTCCCTTTAATTTTGTTTATAGATTGCGTCAAATAATGTGTACAAGAGCGTGGAACATAGAGTATTAGCAAATGGAAAGTCAGAAGCGCGTGTTTCGGTTGCAGTTTTCTACAACCCTAGAATTAGAGATAATTTATATGGGCCATTCCCTGAACTAATCTCACAAGACACACCTGCGGCTTATCAACAATTCACATACACGGATTACATAACAAGATTCTTCAACAAGGAGTTAGATGGAAAATCATTGCCCAACCATTATAAAATTTGAACTTCATGTTTGTCTGTTTGTTTGTTTGTTTTTTTTAAATTTTCAAACTTCAAAACTATTATAAATATTACAGATTATGTGTAAAATAGATACCCATTTTTAGTGTCAAGTCAAATGTCACTCCATCTATACCTCATGTGTGTTGTCATATGTATTGTTAATACTCATTCTTAATGTGCGAATAAACCATCTCCTACTTGTCATGTTGCTTATAAATATAGGCATTTGGTGGAGCTTGTAAGATACACACATTGGTGAGAATTTAAAAAAAGTTGGAGAAAGTAGAGAAATTTCTTATTTCATATATTATTTATATATATATATTATGTTTTATTTATTTTATTTTATTTATTTATATATTATGTTTTATTTATTTTATTATATATTATTATCATATTATATTTTCTCCACATCCATGTTTTTGTTGTGCACCGTAGTGTTCTCAAGTTCACAATACATTATCAGTACGAGCTCCTGTCGTTTTTCCTATTGAAGGTAGGTCAAAGTTTTTTTTTTCTCTTTATTATAATTAATAAATTTAATATTATTTTGTATATTTAATATTTATTAAATTTTTAATATAAATACAATATTTTCTTTTAATTTTGAGAATATTTGGACTTAATGTTGCTATTTTCTTTTATCTATCATCATATTTTCTTTTTTAAATGTTAACTTTTGTATATTCCAAGTATTGTTTTTTTTATTGTAGTTATTTTCTTTTGATGAAGAAACATGGATCATTTTCATATGTGGATGATTAAAAAATGAGCAAAGAAGATATATGTTTGACAGACAGTACAACTATGCACATAATATTTACAAGTAGAAAATATTTTTTCAAACTGACAATGCTGGAAGCAAAAGTCAATACAATATCAGGTTATGCAAACCTAATTGAAGGATTTTAAAAAAGCAAATATTTTGCCTAGAGGAACAAAATTTACAATTGATAATGCATTATTCTCTAGTCAATCAAAGATAAATCTACTAAGTTTTAAAGATATACGTTGCAATGGTTATCATATTGAGATTGATAGTAAGAATAATGTGGAATATCTATATATCATATCTACTGGAAAAATGTATATCAGAAGAGTTGCATGTTTTATCTTCTGGATTATATTATACTCATATACGAGTAATTGAAACATAAGCAACAATGAACCTAAAGTTCATGAAGCCATATATATTTGCTATTTGGCATGATAGATTGGGTAATTCAAGGTCTATAATGATGAGAAGAATTATTGAGAATTTAAATGGACATCAATTTAAGAGCCACATTATTCTTTAATTTAATGAATTATCATGTGATGTTTGCTCTCAAGGAAAATTGGTAATTAAACCATCACAAGCTAAAGTGGGGATTGAATCACCTGCATTTTTAGAACGAATTCATGGTGATATATATGGACCTATTAACCCACCACGTGGACCATTTAGATATTTTATGGTATTAATAGACGTAACCAATAGATGGTCACACATGTACTTATTATCAAGTAGAAATCTTGCATTTGCAAGATTATTTGCTCAAATAATTAAGTTAAGAGCACAATTTCCTGATTATACAATTAAGACCATTTATCTTGATAATGCTGGTGAATTTACATCCCAAACTTTTGACAATTATTATATGTCAATTGGGATAAGCATTTAACATGTTTAGCTCATGTTCATACGAAAAATGGTTTAGCAAAATCATTCATAAAACGTCTGAAGTTTATTGCTAAACCATTGGTTGTGAAAGCTAAGCTTCCTACATCTGTATGGGAACATGCTATTTTGCACTCAAAGTCATTTGTACGCATTAGGCCAGTAGCTTATTGGAGGATCTCATATCTAAGAGTTCCATGAGCGTGCTCGGATCACTCCGATCTCACAGTGATCGAAAAACAATAATATACATTCAACACATACAGTTATGCAAACAAATCTAATTATCGGCATGCTACGAACAACAAATTAACAAAGGGAAATAGTTCCATACCAGTTGAAGACAATCTTCACACTTCGGAACTCCAACGCAGCGAAAAACCTCCACGAGATCTACCAATGCCCAACGGAAACGTCGACTGCAGCAACACGAATAACGCGAACTCACGAGCACAACGGGGACGACACCACCACTAAAGAGTCCCGGGTATTCTCGGAGTGAAAATCCAAAGGGTGGGCTTTGGTGAATTTGGTAGAGGAAGGAGGAAACACGAATCGTGTAGGCGATAAGCAAGTGGGAGGAAAAGCAACGGTATCGCATAGTAGAAGTACTTATCGTTTAGGAGGAGCTACACGATCGTGTAAGATTTACTGAATGATCGTTTAGGAAAAGGTATACGATCGTTTAGTCAAATCGACACACTATACGATCGTTTGCAATAAGGTAGACGATCGTTTAAGCGGAGAAGAGCTATTGTATAGTCTCTTGATTTTCTTAAGCGATCGTTCTGATCAATACCAGCGCGCTCTCACTTTTCTCTTCGGGCGATTGAACGACTGGGTTTCAAAATGAAAACTTTTTTTTAAAATTTTTTTTAACTCATCGGTTACAATAACCGACGTTCTCCACTAACCCACATCCAAATGTGAAATTTGGCATAATTATCTTATAACTAACCAATTAATAAATAAATAAATATAATCATATTATATTTATATCCTATAGTTTGATATCACATATCAATTATAGTATTTTCTCCTCTTCTTGATATAAATCATATTTATATCTAATTTCCTCCAAAATAGTGTATTTCACACATTTAGCCAATTATATCATATATAATTAACAAGTCCAATTATATCATATATAATCGAACTTCCTCTTGTCAATTTGAACATTTCAAATTAACCTAAATACTGGTTCTCGACTTTATCCAAGCTACCCAGGAGACTTAATGAACTTGTGGCTCGAAGCTCCAACGGTCTGTGAATAGCTGAATAAACTCTTTAGCCACGAGATCCACCATCCGTTAAAAGGCATTCCACTAAAGACCAATGGCTGAACTCTTCTTACCACAGATATTTTTTTGTGTCCATTGGATATAACCAATCACGAGTACGATGACCATTCACAGATGCTCATAAGTACAGTTAGGCCAAATTATCGTTTTTCCCCTGTAGTTACATCTCACTCCTTACCACTGATTTCTCTAATGAACAATACAACATAGTCCAACTATGTGTGAACACCTCTTGGGCCAAGAGAAGGTGTGTGGCACCACATCGTTCAAGCCCCGAAATCAGCCCTTAAGGGAGTTATCTATCTACTTACTTCTACCTCGGGGAAGGAGTGAATTCCATCTTGTGTAGTTGAGTTCCTAGCTCCCAAATCAGACGAATTTAGTAGGTTTGAATCGGCGAATTGGCCACTCGCACCCATACAAATCAAAGGACCGCCCTTAATGGCAGGAGTTCCCAACTCACTCAGGATTGAGGTCATGTTACCTATAGTCATCCTAGTGAAGTGAAGTCTCTGTCATGAACGGTGTGATATAACGAGACGTTAACACTTCGTGGTCAGGTCTTATACAAACTCTTTGTATAGGACGCCTCTGCTCGCATATCCCCAACACGAATGATTAGGATCAGACCATCTGTGACAAGTCACAAAACTTGTGACCATTCTACAAAGCGGGCCGCATCCGTAGTGTTACCAGGATAAGGTTTCCCTCCTATATCCATATACTACAGACCATTTTGGTTATCACTCAAGACATGATCCACTTATATGTCACCACATACATGATTGAGTCACATATAGATAACCAGGGATTTTATGTTTATTGGTTTGTGGTAAAGCAAATAAAACAAGTAACTGAGCAAAAATACAAGATGTGAAGTAAATATCATAAATTAATAACACAAGCGTTCGTATAAGCTGTTTACAAACTACATGACACGAGATTTTAGAGCATCAACCCCAACAATCTCCCAATTATCCTAAAGCGAAGTGGGGTGTACAAAAAACCTAGTACAAAACAATAAACTAGGGCATAAAAGCCTAGTACAATAAAATCCCCCACTTGCCTTAGTCCAGCCGCAGGCGATGCTGTAGACCCATGCTCCGTAGGTGACCCTCAAACACTGTAGCCGTGAGAGCCTTCGTAAACGGGTTAGCAACATTAAAAATGGCCTGGGTTAGACTGATCCGTCTCATATCCTCAACCTTTTGAGGCGTCTTAGGACACAGGTCCTTAGACAAAGTGACTCCATGCCTGAACAGCAGTAGGCCCTTGCTGGAGTCCTGCATCGATACTTGAGCAATAACTTGTCAATGTACGATGCCTGAGACAGTGCTAGCACTTTGTTCTTACGATCCCGAAAGATCTGTATACCTAGAAAAAACTGAGCCTCTCCCAAATCTTGCATTTGGAATTGGGTCGCTAGCCAGTTCTTAACTGTAGTCAGTAAACCAACATCATTCCCAGTAAGTAAAATAATGTCCACGTACAACACTAAGAAGACTACTGAAGCGTTGATGATCTTCTTGTAGACACAAGGTTCATCAATGTCGCCATGCTGGTCAACATCCTTCATTGCCTTCATATAAGACAACGGATCCTCAACGTCGCCTTCTATTACCATAGCTAGGATTTTTGTGAAACCTAGATAGCGAACAGGTGGGTTCGCAAGCCTCCCACTACGTCGAGGTTCCCTCAACTCTTGAGGTGGAACCAACCTACTGGATAAACTCCCATAAACAATTTTTATTGATGTAGCAGGCTCTTCAACAACTTTTGTTAACGTTTCAGTAGTTTCATTGGAAAGTTCACGCAACATGACTTTGCTTCGTGGACTGTGCTCCCTTATATGATCCTCCTCCAGGAAAGTAGCGTTTGTTCAAACAAACACCCTATTTTCCATCAGACCATAAAAATAACCCCCTTATGTACCTTTGGGGAAGCCTACAAAGAGGTATAACCTCGACCTGGTTCCAACTTCTTGGGATTAGCCTCAAGCACATGTGCAGGGCAACCCCAAATGCGAAAGTGACGTAAACTAGCTTTACGCCCATTCCACAACTTCAGAGGTATTCTAGCAACACTCTTGGAAGGAACACAGTTGAGTATGTACACCGTAGTCTCCATTGTGAAAACCCCAAAACGAGTTCGATAAGGAAGCGTAACTCATCATCGAGCGAACCATGTCCAACAAGGTCTTATTTCTCCTCTCCGCTACACCATTCTGCTGAGGTGTACTCGACGCTGAGAGTTGGAAAACGATTTCATGTTCTAGAAAATAGTCCTGGAATGCTGAGTCCAAATACTCTTCACCTCGATCTAATCGAAGTGTTTTAATCCGTCTATCTAATGCGTTTTCAACTTCAGCCTTGAACTCTTTGAACTTTTCAAAGGATTCAGACTTCTGTTGCATAAGATAAACATACCTGTACCTTGAGTAATCATCAGTGAAACTAATAAAGTACTCATAGCCACATATGATGGAACATGAGATATATGTAGTAGAATAAGGATTTAATTACACTCTAATTGCTTTTAATTTAAAGGAAAAAAGCATGCAATTGAAGGAAAAAACAGTAAATTAGAAAATTACCTTTGAAGCTCCCGAAAACCGCTTTTACTCGCTGAAATTCGACCCGAATTCTTTCGGACCACCACTAGAGTTAACCTACTATCTTCTGGACTCAGAACTGGATTTTGGGACCTGGTGGATAAAGAAACCGAGAGAGAGAAAGAGATGGAAAAAGAAATGGATCTTTGGGTTGGGTTTTGGGTTAATGAATTTTCCTCAAAATAGTGTTTTTTTTAGCCCAAATTTGAAAACAATTTTGGCAAAATGGGCAAAAATTTTTCATCCATAATTGAAAGCCCAATTTATAGAAAAAAGCCATGCAACAATTGCATGAAACAAATCCGTAAAAATCCAACACCTAGAATCCACTATCTAAGTGGGCTTAATGTCTCCATTATAAGCCAACACCTAGAATCCACTATCTAAGTGGGCTTAATGTCTCCATTATAAGCCAACACCTAGCCCACTATTTTGTTAGTGGAATTATCCAACAAAAGTTTGGATTTTCCCACTAACTATAGTCAAAAGGCAAAATAGTCATTTTGTCAAAGTCAAACTTTGACCAAAAAGTCAATATTTTGACTTTTTATGATTTTTTTCCGTATTGACTAATTTTGACCTCCCGAGCATGAATCCGCATTCATTTTCTCGAAATTCAAATCACATTTGAATATGAGGTCGGTCAAAGTTTGACTTTTCAAAGTCAAAAGTCAACTCTTTGACTTTTTACATCTTTGACCATTTCCATTATTTACAAGCTTCCGAATATGAACGTATTCATATTCTTGATATTTAAATCACATTTAAATATTAAAACCGTATCTCTAAACTGAAAACTGACTACTATATCACATATACTTATTGGTTTCTCTCTCTTCACCTAATTCGAACAATTCAAATCATTCTATCATATTGCTCTAAGTTTATTCCATATGAGCTAGTAGGAGAACCTAATGGACCTATAGATCATGGGCTCCAACGATCCGAGATTAGCTGGCTAAACTCTTTAGACGGAGCTAATCAACATTCGTTAACTAATGGGTCATTCCATTATAGTCCCATAGTTGCACTCCCCTCACTATAGATATATTTGTGTCTATTTGATATAACTATGATTAGTAAGCTTATCCTTCACAGGTTGTTCGTAATCTCGGCTGGGTCATAAAAACCGTTTTACCCCCAAGACTACATCTTGTTCCTTAAGTTCCACTAATCCTTTAATGAACAATTGGTTTAAGGTCCAACCTATAAACCGAACCCCTCTCGGGCCAAGGAGAGGGTGGGGCCCCTTGTTCAAGACCTGGATTTAGTACTAAAGGGAACAACCTATCTACTATCCATATAACAGATAGGAGTGAATTCCATCCTGCACCCTATGTTCTCAGCTATTCATCTGATCTTATCCCTGAAATGGGAGGCTTATTGGGCCAGCGATGATGAGCTGCCCTCACCTATGCAGATCTAAGGATAATTCCGAGTAAACATGAGTTCATAGTTAGCTCAGGATTAAGATTAAGTTACCTAGGTCATCAATTAACAAAATAGTCAGTTTTATACATAAAACGACATTTAGAACATAAAAAGTGACTATTTCATGGTTCAGTTTTATGAAAACTCATTGCATAGGATGCCCATGAATGATTTAGGATCACATCGTTTATACTAACTACAAAGTGGGCCGCATCCATAGTGTCCCCATAATAAGGCGCCCAACCTTATTCATATACTATAGACCATTTTGGCTATATATTTGAACTTGATCCACATTTATGTCACTACATAAAGTTCAAACTACATTAAATAGCCTCAGGACCTTAGTTTATTAGATTCAAGATTACAATTTCAATAACAACTTTATCGAAAAACAAAGCAGAATATGTTTATTAATTTACAAACTATGAGTTTTAGGACATAAAATCCAAAAACCTCGGGCTTGCACATTCATAGGACCACAAAGGTTAGAATGTACTAACTCAAGAGGCTCCTTGGCTCTATAACCTTTTCCAGTAAAAAGTCGTTTAATCATCTTACCTTCAAGGCAAGAGTCATACACTGGTAATGAATTTTCTTCTAACTCACTTAGAAGTCCATTCTTCACCAATCTCTCAATCCTATTGAGATTGGCGTGCCCTAAACAAAGATGCTAAAGTTGGACATTTTCTTTTGGAGAAATTCGTCGACGTTTTGATTGAGTTACGACAGTTCTGAACAATTCAGTATTATGAAGGAAATTAATGGCTAACGGCCTTAGCACATATAAATTCGATTCCAGATTTGTTGTCTAAATAAAAACACCATCTTTATGAATAAACGCTTTATTCACATTAAAAGATATATTATATTTACATTGCAATAAACACTTTACAGAAATGAGGTTCCTCTTTAGTTCAGGAACAATATATACATCATTTAAAACAAGAAACCAATTATGTAAAGCTAATTGAAGTCCTCCCACTACCACAGCTGAGACGACGTGTCCGGTGCCTACTCGCATCATCATCTCACCAGCCTCCAGTTGTCACCAAGATCTAATCCCCTAAAAAGAAGAACAAACATGGTTAGTGGCGCCTGAATCAATTATCCTGGCAGAATCATCATTCTCCACTAAACAAGTTTCAAGCACAAGTAAATTACATTTACCTTTATCCGCCTTGGCCTTAGCGTTGGCTGCTTTATTCTCTTTCAGATACCGAGGACAGATCCTCTTCTAGTGTCTATCTTGGTTGCAGTAGAAACACTTTCCCTTAGCAACTTGTGGACGCCTATTTGGGGTGACAGGCGGTGGGTTAGCAGGTGCTTTCTCTTTTCCCTTACCATCCTTCTTCTTCTTCTTCCACTTTGCAGAGTTAGAAGCAAAAGGTGCAGACTTCGTTCCTGAGGTCGAACCTCTATGGAACGTCTTAGAAGATGAAGCAACATTTGCCTCACCCTTTTGCCTCTCCTTACTTTTCAGTAAAGATTGGTATGTCTACAACTTGTTGAGAAGAGTTGTAAGGTTGTATTTCACTTTGTTAAGAATCACATTGCTAACAAAGTACAGGAAGCTCTCCGGCAAAGAATGCAGGATTATGCTAACCTGGCTGCCCTCATCAATGGTAGACCCATTCAACTCCGCCACATTGAAGTGGACCATCATGTTAAGCACATGTTCACGAAAAGAGGCATCTTCTTTCATTTTGGAGTTGAATATGTATTTAAGAGCCTCATGCATAAGCTGTTCAGACGATTGTCCAAACATCCCCCGCAGGGACTCCAATGTCTCACGCGCTGAGACTATAGGCTCATATTTCTTGGCCAAGACTTCAGAAAGACTTGCCAAGATGTAGGCTCGGGCCTTTTCATTTTCCCTTGTCCATCGCTCGTATGCCTCCCAAATATTTTGAGTGGAATTTGGAGCTGGAATAGAAGGACAAGCCTCCGTGAGAGCAAACATAAGATTCTCGATGATCAGGATCGTCATGTCATATATTTCCATGTTGTGAAATTATAGCCAGTAAGTTTTTTAGTGCTTAACAAAACCAACGTGGCTGTTGCCATTTTGAAAATGTTGCTGAAAATACGAACAAAACTTTATTAGATTTTGCTAAACCACTTTTAAACCAATCAGTTTTGCAAAATAGTTTCAAGTATCCTAAGTTATAGACTTCTATTTTGCAATGATGCCCAGCGAGGCAGGACAAACACCACCGGTGGGGTGATCAGTTGTCTCTTCACTGGGATGAGACATTCTCAACCATTAGGTAGAACCAACTCTTGGAACTGAACCTAACAACCACCATTTTTCGGTCCAAAATTGTTAATCTTTAACTATTCCGTGTAAGTGTAACCCCTCGCTTTCAGTGCTAGAGTCGTGCCCTAATGAGCCCACCGTAGTGAAGAAGCAGATTAAGACAAGAGACTAAGTTACCTTATCCTTTTACAGGAGATCAAATAAAAAAACGCGCAAAACTGCCATCCTTTAGGGGGACACTCCCAGGGTGCCTCGAGGTGATGCGTAGTAACGTTATTCAACCTAACGAGGGAGACCGAGGGATATGTTGTCGCACTTCCTACTCCCACTTACTATGAACACTCTTTCCATCCACCTTGATATTGACCTACCCAAACACCATCTGTTGGGGGGACATGCCAAAGGTGCCGCGAGGCCAAGGATATATCTCACGATGTGGATTATTTAAGAGAAACGTGAAAGGTTTAAGTGAAGTATCTTATACCCCAAGTACCTCCCACTGAATGTTCTACCTAGGGATTCATTAACCTAGATAATCCGGCTACTGATTTTAGTCTAAGTTGTCTTTTTAAACTCTGCTCATAAACAACATTTGTCTATGAAATATGAACAAGTTCAAGTAGTCACATTTAAACACTTTAATGGACTGTCCTTAACTTGCATGCATGCATCAAATCTATCTAATTCACATTTCTAGGTAAGTTCCCAGGTAGGGGTGTTACGTTTTCGTCAACTTAAATACCCCAGCCTAGACAGAACCCGCCTTAGACAAAAGGTCCCTTATAGATAGATTTGCTACACTTTAACCGTTTATTAGCCAATTTAATCCTATTAAACTGATTAAAAGATTAAAGCCTTAGGGTTTCTAATGTATTAGAACCATGATCTTAGATCTATGTGCTCCAAGTTTTAAATACTTTAAAACCATGAATTAAACCTAAGTGATCATGCATGTCTTGCTTATTTCTTTTAGTTCTAATTTCTCTTTGACTTTTAAAAAGAAACAACTAAAACGATTGTGCACAACGAGGCGTTTATAACATTTATAAAATTAACCTATGTGTCATGCTTCATGCAATGTCCGGTAATTAATATATATAACTTTTATATAACGCGTAACAACAAAGCAAACATGTTATCATTCACACTTATACTATAACAATTATAATATAAAGATGATGCATGTCAATGCTTTTTATGCATGCATAAATATAACTCTTATATTATATGATGCATGAGCATGCTCTTACACAATTAAATCATGCTTCTCTAAATTATAACAATTACATTAAAGAGATGATGCATGACCATTGCATAACCTAAGGTGGGACTTACTATATGTGCATACCATATGGCATATAAAAACATACATCGCATGTAATAAATAAAGGTTTAATGGACCGAGATGAGCCTTTACAAAAATCGGAATGAAAAAATCCTATCTATTACATTTTTCATCGAGCAAACCGGTTTATAGGCGAACCGGGTCATGAACCGCCAGAGGTCTTCATCGTGTAGAAAACTCCAGTAGGTAGACGATCGTTCAGCGTGCACTAGACGATAGGAACAAAATTAAACGATTGCGTAGACGACGAGGAGGCTGTGAAGCTTGATCGCCCATGCGATCGTGTAGCGCGACGATAGGTAAATGATTTACCTTGCATTACTAAACAATCGTTTAGTCAGTTACTAAGCGATGAAGCTTACTGACCTAAACGATCGTCTAGCGCACGCACACATTAAGCGATCCGCGAGCATCTCATCGTCTACACAACACGATACTCAGCGATCGATCAACTCAATGTGACCAACTCTTGATCGCATTCCCCATTGTTTAAACGATGCGTTCAATAGCGATCGCGTACTCCATCAGCTTTACGATACGATCAATAGCGATCGTGTAGAACATCTTCTTTACGATGCGATCAACCCTTGATCACCTCCTTCCTCGAAGAACCGCAACACTTGCCCAGATCGGGTACCACTCTTATGCAATGCTTGCACAGATCTGCTTCTTTGATGAACGACTCAAAACTTCAAACAAACTTTGAATACAGACTTGATTTCGATTATTAATGCCAAAAAACGCAGGGGCCTTTACAAACAATCGCAAATGTAAAAGGATTTAAATCAAACCAAGGCTAATCATCCTGAAAACATCCATTAATCCGCATATCCACAGCAAAATTTAAGTATTAAACCAGTGTAGAAATGCACCCACCATGAATGTATATGTCATTTCGTTGCAATAGATGAAATTGGAGTATCAGAAACTGGCTTTGATACCAATTGAAGGATCTCATATCTAAGAGTTCTATGAGCGCGTTCGGATATCTCCGATCTCACAGTGACCAAAAAACAATAATATACATTCAACACATACAGTTATGCAAATAAATCTAATTATCGGCATGCTACGAACAACAAATTAACAAAGGGACAGAATTCCATACCAGCTGAAGACAATCTTCACACTTTGGAACTCCAACGCAGTGGAAAACCTCAACGAGATCTACCAACACCCAGTGGAAACGTCGACTGCAGCAACATGAACAACGCCAACTCACGACCGCAACGGGGACAACACCACCACTAAAGAGCCCCAGGTATTCTCGGAGTGAAAATCCAAAGGGTGGGCTTTGGTGAATTTGGCAGAGGAAGGAGGAAACACGAATCGTGTAGGCGATAAGCAAGTGGGAGGGAAAGCAACGCTATCACATAGAAAAAGTGCTTATCGTTTAGGAGAAGCTACACGATCGTGTAGGATTTACTGAACAAACGTTTAGGAAAAGGTATACGATCATTTAGTAAAATTGGCACACTATACGATCGTTTAGAGAAGCTATTTGATCGTTTAGGCGAGAGTGTGCAATCGTTTAGCGTGAGGTGGACGATCGTTTAGGTGGAGAAGAGCTATCGTGTAGTTTCTCGATTTTCCAGGGCGCTCTTACTTTTCTCTTCGAGCGATTGAATGACTGGGTTTCAAAATGAAAACTTTTTTTTATTTTAACTCATCGGTTACAATAACTGGCGTTCCCCACTAACCCACGTCCAAACGTGAAATTTGGCATAATTATCTTATACTTAACCAATTAATAAATAAATAAATATAATCATATTATATTTATATCCTATAGTTTGATATCACATATCTACTATAGTATTTTCTCCTCTTCATGATATAAATCATATTTATATCTAATTTCCTCCAAAATAATGTATCTCATACATTTAGCCAATTATATCATATATAATAAACCAGCCCAATTATATCATATATAATTGAACTTCCTCTTGTCAATTTGAACATTTCAAATTAACCCAAATACTGGTTCTCGACTTTATCCAAGCTACCTAGGGGACCTAATGGACCCGTGGCTCGAAGCTCCAACAATTCGTGAATAGTTGACTAAACTCTTTAGCCACAAGATGCATTATCCATTAACTATCAGGCATTCCACTAAAGACCAACAGCTGAACTCTTTTTACCACATATATATTTCTGTGTCCATCGGATATAACCAATCATGAATACGATGACCATTCACAGATGCTCGTAAGTACAACTGGGCCAAATTACCGTTTTGCCCCTGTAGTTACATCTCACTTCTTAAGTACCACTAATTCCTCTAATGAACAATACAACATAGTCCAACTATGTGTGAACACCTCTCGGGCCACGAGAAGGTATGTGGCACCACATCGTTCAACCCCGGAATCAGCCCTTAAGGGAGCTATCTATCTACTTACCCTTACCTTAGGGAAGGAGTGAATTCCATCTTGTGTAGCTGAGTTCCCAGCTCCCAAATCAGACGAATCTTTAAAATGGTAGGTTTGAATCGGCGAACTAGCCACTCACACCCATACAAATCAAAGGACCGCCCTTAATGGCAGGAGTTCCCAACTCACTCAGGATTGAGGTCATATTACCTATGGTCATCCTAGTGAAGTGAAGTCTCTGTCATGAACGGTGTTATATAACGAGACGTTAACACTTCGTGGTCAGGTTTTATACAAACTCTTTGTATAGGACACCCCCGCTCGCATGTCTCCAACACAAATGATCAGGATCAGACCATCTGTGACAAGTCACAACACTTGTGACCATTCCACAAAATGGGCCGCATCCGTAGCGTTACCAGGATAAGGTTTCCCTCCTATATCCATATACTACAGACCATTTTGGTTATCACTCAAGACATGAGCCACTTGTATGTCACCACATACATGCTTGAGTCACATACAGATAACCAGGGATTTTATATTTATTGGATTGTGGTAAAGCAAATAAAACAAGTAACTAAGCAAAAATACAAGATATAAAGTAAATATCATATATTAACAACACAAGCGTTGTACAAGCTGTTTACAAACTATAGGACACGAGACTTTAGGTCATCAACCCCAACACTTATCATAAGTACTCGCCATTAAAATTAGCTTATGGCCTTGAGCAAATATTTCTCATCTGATAATTTTTGAATGTGCAGTATATGTTCCAATTGCTTCATCACAACGTACTAAGATGGGTCCTCAAAGGAGGTTAGGAATATATGTTGGAGATGATTCCCTATCAATTATTAAATATCTTGAATCGTTGATGGGTGATGTATTTACTATACGACTTGCTGATTGTCAATTTTATGAGACAACATTTCCAACATTAGGTTGATGAGTTAACAAGGTGAAAAAGAAATTACATGGAATGTATCGTTATTCTCACATTTAGATCCCCGTACAGATCAATGTGAACTTTTAGTTCATAAGATAATTCATTTGCAAAATATAGAAAATCAATTACCAGATGCATTTATATATGCAAAGAAAGTAACTAAGTCACATATATCAACTGCAAATATTCCATAAAAAATTGATATCCTAGCATAATAAGTTGTCACTAATGAGTCTAAAACACGTCAGAAGCGTTGTAGACCATTGGGTTCCAAAGATAAAAATCCTCGAAAAAGAAAAATAATTAACAGTAAAAAAGATTTGTTTGAGGATGTAAATATCCATGAAGAAACCTGGGACATGACTGATAGTTAAATTTGTGAAGAAGGTGAAATACCTAAAGATAATAATGAGATTTGAATAAACTATGTTATGACAGAAAAAAGATGGAACCGAACTCATGAAGTTATTGACAAAATTTTTGTGTATCATGTTGCTCTTGATATTATATCTGAAAATAAGTATTCTGAACCAAAATCTGTTAAAGAATGTAGACATAGAAGAATGGAAAGAAGCAATCGAGTCAGATTTAAACTATTTCAAAAAGTCAGTTTTTGGACCAGTAGTTTGTACACCAGAAGGTGTCAAACCTATGGGATACAAATAGGTATCTATAAGGAAAAGAAATGAAAATAATGAGGTCACAAGATATAAAGCAAGACTAGTTGCACAAGGTTTTTCACAAAGACCTGGTATTGATTATGAGGAGATGTATTCTCCGATGATGGATGTATTACATTAAAATATTTAATTGGTCCGACTGTGTATGAAAATCTAAACATGCATTGTATGAATGTAATCACAACATATTTATATGGATCTCTTGATAATGATATTTATATAATAATTCCAGAAGGATTTAAGATAGTTGAAACATATAAATAAATTTTTTGGGAATTGTATTCAATAAAGTTATAGAGATCATTATACGGATTAAAACAATCGAGAAGAATGTGGTGCGATCACCTGTATGGATATTTGTTGAAAGAAGGATATCAAAACAATTCAATGTCTGTGTGTTTTTATCAAGAAATCACAGTCAGGATTTTCCATTATAACTTTATATGTTGACGACTTAAATATAACTAGAACTTCTGAAGAGCTTTCAAAGGCAATAGAATATCTTAAGAAAAAAATTTGAAATGAAAGATCTTAAAAAAAGAAAATTTTGCGTTGGCTTACAGAAAGAGCATTTAGCAGATGGAATATTCAACTTATATAGAAATTTGTTTGAAAAGGTTCTATATGAACAAAGTACATCCATTAAACATTCCAATGGAAGTTCGTTCACTAGATGTGATGAAAGATCTATTTCGATCTTGAGATGATAATGAAGAACTTCTTGGTCCTAAAGCACCGTATCTTAGTGCAATCGATGTACTTATGTATCTCTAATAATACAAGACCAGATATTACACTTTCAGTAAGTTTAGTAGCAAGATATAATTTTTCTCCAACAAAAGGACATTGGAACAAAATTAAGCATATACTTCGTTATCTCCGAGGAACGATCGACATGGATTTATTTTATTCAAATAAATCAAATTTTGATCTTATTTATTGTGTAGATTCTGGATACTTATCTGATCTACACAAAACTAGATCTTAAATAGGTTATCTATTCACATGCGGAGGAACTATTTCGTGGCGGTTAGTGAAACATACCATAACAGCTACTTCCTAAAACCATGCTGAAATTCTTGCAATTCACGAGGCTAGTCAAGAATGCGTATGACTAAGATCAATGACTCAACACATTCATGGAACATATGGGTTGTCTTCTAGTAAAATTCTTCCAACGATATTATATGAAAACGACGCAATATGCATATCCCAAATCAAAGGAGGATATATTAAAGAAGATAGAACACAACATATTTCACCAAATCTTTTCTACATTCATGATCATGAAGAAAATGGTGACATAATTGTACAACAAATTTGTTCAAAGGATAACCTAACAGACTTATTTACAAAATCATTACCAATCGTAACCTTTGAGAAATTGATGCATAACATTGGAATGCGACGACTTAGAGATCTCAAGTGATGCTTCCATGAGGGGGGATAAAATATACTTTATTCTTCTTAAATATGTACTCTTTTTTCTTCACTAGGATTTTTTTTCCAATGGATTTTTTCCAAGTAAGGTTTAACGAGGCATATTTCATATATAATATCAAATGAAATATGCCTCGTTAAACCTTACTGTGAAAAAACCCATTGGGAAAAAAATCTCAGTGAAGGAAAAAGAGTATATATTTCATATAATTTGATACTCTTAAAAAGTATATTTACTCCCTGTTGGGCCTGCTTTTGTATATTTGATGAATTCAGCCCAGATGATGAAATACTTATGAGGCCTTTCTTTGCTGATCCAAACGTGAGCCCAGTGCTTTTGCCCCAAAATTACTTTGGCTTGGTAGAAAACGTGGCTATTAAATGCCCACAATTTTCCAGCTAATGCTTTACACGGGGTTTGAACCACTGCTCTTTGTCTGATAGAAAAATGAAAGAAAAACTTTTTCTGATGGGTGACTAATGCAAAATTAATTTTCTTTCTCTCTCTTTTGCTCTCTGATTCTCTCGTTCTCTGCCTTCTGAGTTCTTTTATCTTTCTTTTAACCCTAATGTCTTCTTGTTTGATTTGTGTGACTGCTTTGAGTAAACGATGGAAGAATCATGCAATCGTGTAGACGATGGAACAAGAAAATGGAGAATGACCATGCAAGCGTGTAGATGATGGAAGAAGAAAATGAAGAATGACCATTCAATCGTGTAGACGATGAGAAGAAAAGGAAGGAGATGCACAATGATATATGTGGTTCAGCTTATTGAAGCCTACGTCCACGGGAAGGAGAGAGTTTTATTAAGAGCTAAGTCACATATTCTTTCTTATACAAATTTTCAAGTTCTTCTTGAAGCTATGTATGTTGTATCTACAAAATTTGTAAATGATGAGTATTTATACTAATTTCTGATACAAGTAGTTACAATAACTAACTGTAAAAGTTAAGAAATGTGAAATAGTTCTTGAATGTTGAATGTTTGAGCTTATAATCTTCAAATCTCCACCTTAAGCTCAACATGCAAGCTCTTCTCCTTCCGGATTTAACATGTCTTCACCCTTTTTCAGGAAGCAGAAACCCAATCTGACCAAGACAGTTTGCCAGCTTGAGTTTACTCACAGGTTTGGTAAGCATGTCAGCTGCGTTTTCGGTGGTATGAACATTTAACACCTCGACTTCTCTTTTCTCTATTCTATCTCTTACAAATGATACTTGATGTCTATATGTTTGGTCCTTGAATGATGCTGAGGGTTTTTTGAAAGGCGAATGGCACTTTGGTTATCATGGTAGATTTTTACTACTGTTTGATTAATACCAAAGTCCTTCATCAATCCTTTTAACCACAGTGCTTTCTTTACTGCTTCTGATAAAGCCATGTACTCTGCTTCTGTGGTTGACTGTAAATTTGCTTTCCAACACAACAAATTAGGGCCAAATAAGAATCGATAACTTGTTAGAGAACTTCTTTTGTCTTGGTCACCTGCAAAATCTAAATCAACATATCCATATAGCTATAAATTTGATTCATTAGTACTTTGATATGGTAATTTCGACTGTTTAGATCAAATTAGATATCTTAAAATCCATTTTGTTGCTTCCCAATGTCTTTTTTCCATGGTTAGACATGTATCTACTGACTAGACAAGTGCTGTATGATAGGTCTGGTCTAATAGATATCATTAAGTGCATTAGACTCCCTATTGCTTGATTATAAGGAATTAATTGCATTTGAGTCAAATGTTCTATGTCTGTTTCTTTTGGTGAGTTTTCTGAGGAAAGTTTAAAATGAGTAGCAATAGGTATGGTGACTGGTTTTGCATTAGTCATATTAAATCTGTTGATTACTTTTTCACAGTAGCTTAGTTGGCTAATGGTTAGAGTTGAGGAAGTTCTGTCCCTTTGAATTTCAATCCCAAGGATCTTTCTAGAATGACCCAAACCCTTCATGTCAAATTCTTTCTTTAAGAGATTTTTGACATGAGTTAAATCCTCCTTAGATTTTCCTGCTAGTAACATATCATCAACATAGAGTAATAGATAGACTTTGTCCTTACAGGTAGAAGAATTAATATAAGAACAAATATCATAGGAACTTCTTTGAAATCCAATACTCTCTATGTAGTCATTAAACCTTCTGTACCAGCATCTAGGGGATTGTTTTAGACCATATATTGACTTATTTAGGAGACAGTATAGGTCTTCCTTTCCTTTTTCCTTAAACCTTTTAGGTTGAACCATATAGATAACCTCATCTAAGTTTCCATGTAAGAAGGCCGTTTTAACATCTAGTTGATCTAGTTCTAGATTGTACTGAGCAACTAGAGATAAAAGTAGCCTAATAGAGGTTTGTTTTACTACTGGTGAAAAAAATTCAGTATAGTCTATTCCTTCCCTCTGAGTAAACCCTTTAGCCACTAACCTTGCCTTGTACCTAGGCTTTTCTTCTTTGGTAGAACCGTCCTTTACTTTATATATCCATTTAGAGGCTATAGGTTTACACCTTTTAGGAAGAGAAGCTAGGATCCAAGTATTATTGACAGTGAGTGACTCCATCTCTTCACACATAGCTTGAATCCAAGACCTAGCATTAGGGCAGTTCATTGCCTCTTCAAAAGTGGCTGGTTCTTGGTCATTAGGAGCTATTGTGGCATTTAAAACTAGGTTCATATAGTTAGTTTCAGTATACCTAGCTGGAGGAACTATCACTCTTCTTTGTCTATCCCTAGCCAAGGAATACTGACTTAAATCAGGTACAACTTCATTATTCCCAGTATTCTCATTTGAGACATCCTCTTATTCTTCTTCTAATTCTATAAGAGGGTTTTGTTTAGTGGAAGAAACTTTAGGTGACTCCACCTCAATCCTAGTAGTATTAGGGCTATTAGAAACTTCATAAGATGTCTTTTCTTTTTGCATAAACATTTATTTCTTTTCTTTTTGCATAAACATTTATTTTTCTCTGAAAGTAACATCTCTACTTATAACAAACCTTTTCTCAATAGGATTCCACATCTTAAATCCTTTTACTCCCTCAGAAAACCCTACAAACATACACTTTATTGCCCTAGATTTTAATTTCCCCTGATTTTGATGAATATACCCTTAGGTTTTCTAGGTTAGGTGGATGTGTGGTCCATTTTTCTTTAGGAGTAAAAAAATTTAGGGAGTAATGTGGACACCTATTTAAGGTGTACACTGTGTAGCTTGCAGCCTCAACCCAATATTTTTCACTCAGAATTGCATCTGATAGGAGAATCTAACCCTTTCCATGGCTGTTCTATTTAGTCTTTCAGCTACTCCATTTTGTTGAGGAGTGAATCTAACAGTCCTATGCCTAGTAATTCCTGTTTCTTTACAGAATTTGTTAAACTCTTTACTACAAAATTCCAGTCTATTGTCAGTTCTTAGGTATTTAATTTCTTTAGAAGTTTGTTTCTCTATCATGAGTTTCCATTCCTTAAACCTATCAAACACTTGGTATTTAGTTTTAAGGAAGTAAACCCAACTTTTTCTAGACAATTCATCAATAAAAGAAAGTAAATACTTTGAGCCACTTAGGCTAGGTGTAAGAGCTGGACCCCATAGGTCAGAGTGTATATAGTCTAGGATAGCTTTTGTGGTATGTTGTACTTTAGTGAAACTTTGCTTTGTGGCTTTCCCTAAAACATACTGTTCACAAAAGGTTAGATTTTCTAAGAGACCTTTAAGGAGAATCCCTTGATTAGATAGGACTTCTAGGCCTTTAGTACTAATGTAAGATAACCTTTTGTGCCATACATCAGTCTCTGTGATCTCATTTGTGGTGGCAACATAAGCCCCTGTTGTCATTTCAACTCCTTTGACGACAAATAAGTCATTTATCTTTTCTCCAACTAATATCACTTTAGAATCCTTTAGCACCTCAAGGGCTCCTCCTTTACCCCTGTACTCATACCCAATAGCATCTAGCATACCAAAGGAGATTAGATTTCTCTTATGTAATGGAACATATCTCACATTCCTAAGAAGTTTGATGGTTCCATCCTTAAGTTTCATGGAAACAAAGCCAATGCCTTCTATTTTACAGCCTTGGTTGTTTCCCATATATACTATTTCTCCTTCTATTTCTTTAAAGGTGTTAAACCAAGGTTTCATTGAGGTCATGTGATAGGTGCATCCGGAATCTAGAATGCAATCATGTTTTCCTAGAGGGTTTACATGATTGGATTTGTCTAAAGTTGAGGCTAAAGCATCTAAGTAGATGAAGGATCCTTCTACAACAGATGCTTCAGGCTGTTTACCTTTAGAATCCTTTTCTTTCTCATTTCTCTTTAAGATAAATCAGTTCTTAATTAGATGCCCTTTTTTCTTATAGTACTTGCATTTTATTTTCTGTTTTGATTTATTTTCTTCTGAGTTATGAGGTTTTCTTTCTTTTGAATGGTTTTGTTTGAAGTTTCCTTTTACAAATAGACCTTCACCACTAGGTTTATCCTTTCTATCAATCTATAACTCAAGCTCTCTAGTTCTTAGGGCTGAGATTATAGTGTTTGTGCTTATACTATCCCTTCCATACTTTAGAGCATTTTTTATTTCTTTATATGGTTCAGGCAAGGAGTTTAGAAGCACATAGGCCTCATTTTCATCACCAAGTTTATCTCCTAGAGTTTTAAATTTAGCAACTATTTTCTTGAACTCATCTAAGTTATCAGTTAATGTTTTAGATGAATCCACTTTAAATGTGAAGAATTTCTCCCTAAGATACATTTTGTTAGGAAGATCTTTAGTAGCATATAACTCTTCTAGCTTAGTCCATATCCTATATGCAGTTTCTTGATCTAAAACGTGTCTAAGAACATTGTCACTAAGATGTAGAACCAACGTACCATAGGTTGCCAGCCCCTAGTCTTCCTTTTCTTGAGCTGTCATAGTGGCAGGGAGTGTTGATGGATCAAAGAGGGCTCTATAGGCTTTCTATTGGCCGAGAATGGCCTTCATCTTGGAATTCCACAGTCCGAAGTCTCCTTTGCCATCAAATTTCTCCACCTCAAACCTTGTTACTGACATTTTGGATGAAAAAACTTGTGTCTTGATTCTTCAAGAATTGAGATCTTGTAAGTCTTTTACTCTGATACCACTTTGTTGGGCCTGCTTCTGTATATTTGATGAATTCAACCCAGATGATGAAATACTTGTGAGGCCTTTCTTTGCTGATCCAAACGTGAGCCCAGTTCTTTTGCCCCAAAATTACTTTGATTTGGTAGAAAACTTGGCTATTAAACGCCCACGATTTTCCACTTGATGCTTTACACGTGGTTTGAACCACTGCTCTTTGTCTGATAGAAAAATGAAAGAAAAACTTTTTCTGATGGGTGATTAATGCATCATTAATTTTCTTTCTCTCTCTTTTGCTCTTTGATTCTTAGGTTCTTTGTCTTCTGAATTCTTTTATCTTTCTTCTAACCCTAATGCGACTGCTTTGAGTAAACGATGGAAGAATCATGCAATCGTGTAGACGATGGAAGAAGAAAATGGAGAACGACCATGCAAGCGTGTTGATGATGGAAGAAGAAAATGGAGAACGACCATTGAATCGTGTAGACGATGAGAAGAAAAGGAAGGAGATGCACAACAATATACGTGTTTCGGCATATTGAAGCCTACGTCCACGGGAAGGAGAGAGTTTTATTAAGAGCTAAGTCACAGATTCTTTCTTTTACAAATTTTCAAGTTCTTCTTGAAGTGATGTATGTTGTATCTACAAAATTTGTAAATGATGAGTATTTATACTAATTTATTATACAAGTAGTTATAATAACTAACTGTAAAAGATAAAGAAATGTGAAAGAATTCTTGAATGTTGAATGTTTGAGCTTATAATTTTCACACCCCTTCATGGAAACATAACTTGAGATCTCTGAGTCACTGCATTCCAATGTTGTGCACCAGTTTTTCAAAGATTGCAGTAGGTAATGTCTTTGTAAACAAATATACCAAGTTATATTTCGAACAAATTTGTTGTACAGTGATGTCGCCATTTTCTTCAAGATCATGAGTGTAGAAAAGCTTAAGTGAAATATGTTTTGTTTTATCTCCTTTAATATATCTTTCTTTGATTTGGAATATGCATGTTGTGTTGTCATCGTATAATATTGTTGGAAGATTTTTATTAGAAGACAAACCACATGTTCCACAAATGTGCTGAGTCATTGATTTTAGCCATACACATTCTCGACTAGCCTCGTGAATTGCAAGAATTTAAGCATAATTTGAAGAAGTGACTGTTATGGTATATTTTGAAGGAATCGAATTCCCGTGGAAATGTGTGAACGCCTTACATTTAGACATTCGTTTCTTATGGAAACAAAAACAGTAAAATTAAACATGCATTTATAGGATAAACATTCAAACAAAATATAAGCAAGCTAGAAAAGAGGAAGAAAAAAAAATAAAAAAACCATCTTTGTTGTTGATTCCTATTCCACCATTATCAACGATCTTGAACTTCTCCAAGAAGAAAGATACCACCAACAAAGTTACCTTGCACTTCTCTAGAATTCAAAAGAACTTAGATGAGTGGTCTCCAAGAACTTTTTAGGAGGAAAAGGGTAGAGCATTTTTGGAGAGAAGTTAGAGAGAAGGTAGAGGCTTGTGTAAAAACTTCTTTTCCTAAATGGGTTATAAAGATATATTTATATGGAGAAGAGTTAACCATTTCTCCAAGTATTTTCATTTATACCCTTAGTGCTAATTAATTAAATAACCCTTATTTAATTAATTGACACATTAATTAAATGACCATATATTAAATCCTATTTAATATACATTTAATTAATTATCATAAATATCATATATTCATACTAACCTCCAATCTCCATTATTTCTTAATAAATTAATTAACCGTTAAGTAATCAATTAAATAACTTTATTAATCATCTTTAATATGGAGTTAATTAACAAATAAATATCACATATATATACGTGTACATCTTTTTATGAATCCAATTCATATAAATTTAATATTTGAATCTTATTCAATTATATCTCTCTTACATAATTTGGATTATAGATCATATCTATAATAAACCATTATATATTAATCTCATTAATATAAAATTCCCTCATTTGATTTGAACAATTTAAATCATTCCTCATTACTATCCTTTAGTAAGCTAACAAGGGGACCTTATGGACCTACAGATTAGGAGCTCCAATGATATGAGATTAATTCATTAAACTTCTTTAATCCAATTAATCAATATTCCTTAACTATGGATCACTTCACTAAAGACCGACAACTGCACTCTTCGCATTGTAGATATCTTTCCATGTCCATGGATATAACCAATCAACAGAGCGATAACCCTTCACAAATGCTCATAACTATAGCTGGGTCAAAATACCGTTTTACCCCTATAGTTACATCTAACTTCTTAAGTACCACTGATTCCTCTAATGAACAAACAGTTTATAATCCAACTATAAACTAACACCTCTTGAGTCGATGAGAGGTTGAGGCTTCATTGTTCAAGACCCGGAACTAGCTATTAAGGGAACAATTTATCTACTTTCCCAAGGAATAAGAAGGAGTGAATTCCATCTTGTATAGCTGTGTTCTCAGCTCCTAAATCAGAAAAATTCCCAAAATGATAGGCTTATTAAGTCAACTATCATGGCCACTTTCACCCATACAGATCAAAGGTTTACTGTCATAAACAGGAGTTCACAACTCACTCAAGATTAAAGTCAAGTCTTCTATGGTCACCCTAGTGAAATATTAGTTTCTTCAAATAACGATGTTATAAAGAGAAACTAATTATTTTGTGGTATGCTCTATGTATAAACTCCTTTATACAGGATTTCACACCCCCCTCCCAGATTTCCCTTTAAATCTGCAAGGAGATGTGACTGCAATAGTTACTAAGCCTCTCACTGGCCTACTAATGTGCTTAACCTGACTTAAAACCCTTAAATGCATATATACTCAACCATAAACTTAAGACAATAACAATCATTAACAGAGTTCTACATTACTCTTCATTAATACAACTTATATACTTTACATAAGCAGTGAGCCCAACATACTCAACTAGTCCATACATGACATATTACATGCGTACTACTTTATACATAACCCACACTTAGACTTTCTAACAATTTGGTCTTGAGTGATAGAGCAACACCAGAGTCGTCTTTTGGGGAATGACCACTACCTGTGGAGAAGACATTTAAATAAGGTGAGCTAGTAGCCCAGTGAGTGACTAACCTTTGAAACATAAAAGACATACATATCAATCATGCTTAACAAAGAGATCATGAACTGAAAACCGTAGCTGAAAACTGAGAAATTAGTCAAGCAAGTATTTACATAAAAGTTCTCTACTAGTAACTAAACATAACATAGGCATCATAGACATCAGCTCTAGGAGGCCCTTAGGCCTCAGCTTCCACATTAAATATCTTTACAAAAGAGCTACTCCTCTAGTTTGCTCTTGAGCATAATCTTGCTGAATTAAAACTTGGTTGGGGGAGGGACCCTCCGACCCAACTTTCACTATAACCTTAGTCTAGGTGTGTCACTTCTGATCATTACTTATGTCTTTAACTGTAACTCATCGAACAACTTCCATAAAACTTGAAGCATCATAATAACATTCTATGAATATTTCCTGAATCTTAGTTGAGAACAAGCATTCATCACTCAAGCTCCCAACATCTGTATCAGACCAAGAGACCTACAACATCTGTATCGGACCAAGAGACCCACAACATCTGTATTAGACCAAGAGACCCATATTTCAGCCTCTCAAATATGGCCTAAGAGACCTATACTTCTTTAGGGTTGATGCCCTAAAGTCTCGTGTCCTGTAGTTTGTAAACAGTATATACGAACACCTGTGATTGTTAATATATGATATTTACTTCACATCTTGTTGTTTTGCTTATTTACTTGTTTTAGTTGCTTTACCACAAACCAATAAACATAAAATCCCTGGTTATCTATATGTGACTCAAGCATGTATATGGTGACATACAATTGGATCATGTCTTGAGTGATAACCAAAATGGTCTGTAGTATATGGATATAGGAGGGAAACCTTATCCTGATAATGCTACGGACACGACCCGCTTTGTGGAATGGTCACATGTGTTGTGACTCTCTACAGATGGTCTGATCTTGATCATTCGTGTTGGGGACATGCAAGCGGGGGCATCTTATACAAAGAGTTTATATAAGACCTGATCACGAAGTATTAACGTCTCGTTATATAACACCGTTCATGATGGAGACTTCATTTGACTAGGATGACCATAGGTAACATGAACTCAATCTTGATTGAGTTGGGAACTCTGACCATTTAGGGCGGTTCTTTGATTTATATGGGTGTGAGTGGCCAAGTTTCCAATTCAAACCTATCATTTTGGGGATACATCTGATTTGGGAGCTGGGAACTCAACTACATAAGATGGAATTCACTCCTTCCCCGAGGCAGGGGTAAGTAGATAGATGGCTCCCTTAAGGGCTGATTGTGGAGCTTGAACGATGTGGCGCCACACACATTCTCTTGGCTTGAGAGGTGCTCACACATAGTTGACTATGTTGTATTGTTCATTAGAGGAATCAGTGGTACTTAAGGAGTGAGATGTAACTACAGGGGAAAAATGGTAAATTGGCCTAGCTATACTTACGAGCATTTGTGAAGGGTCATCGTACTCATGATTGGTTATATCCAATGGACATAGAAATATATCTGTGGTAAGAAGAGTTTAGCTATTGGTCTTTAGTAGAATCATTGGTAGTTAACGGATGGTGAATCTCGTGGCTAAAGAGTTCAGTCAGCTATTCACGTATCGTTGGAGCTTCGAGCCACAGGTCCATTAGGTCACCTGGGTAGCTTGGATAAAGTCGAGAACCAGTATTTGGGTAAATTTGAAATGTTCAAATTGACAAGAGGAAGTTCAATTATATATGATATAATTGGACTGATTAATTATAAATGATGTAATTGGATAAATGTATGAGATACATTATTTTGGAAGAAATTAGATATAAATATGATTTATATCAAGTAGAGGAAAAATACTATAGTAGATATATGACATCAAACTATAAGATATAAATATAATATGATTATATTTATTAATTAAATTAATTGATTAATTATTTAATAATTAACCAATTAATTCACCTTTGAATGTGGGATCATGGGGCAGCGAAGGTTAAGGTAACCGGTGGGTTAAATTATGAAAATCGTTTTCATTTTGAGAAAGAAATTCAGTCATGCATTTAGATATTTTATGCCTAAAAGAAACCGTGAAAGAGTGATCGCGAGAGCCTATACGATAGAATCTCATTCGTCTAAACGATCGTCTAGTTCACGTGTTCCCTAAACGACCGTCTAGTTCACGCGTTCCCTAAATGATCGTATACCAATTTCCTAAACGATTGTCCAATTTTTCCTAAACGATCGTGTAGTTCTACTATACAATAAGCGTCTCCGCTATACAATAGTAGAGTTCTTCTCGCGTGCTCTTATCGTCTACACGAAGTATTTTCCTCCATCCTCTATCAAACTCACCAGAGCCCACTTTTTGTGCACATGGCTAGGAAAGACTTGAAATGCTTCACAAAATGTTGTGGCAATTGATGTCGAGGATACTCAGGTTTCCCTTGTGGTGGTGTTGTCCTTGCGACCTTTTTCGTGTACGTTCGGATTGTGCAGTAGTAGTCGACAGATTCGCTGGGTGTTTGTAGATCGGTGGGAGTTTTCTGCTGCTGTAGGTTCATTCATACGAAGATAGTCTTCCTCTGGTATGAACCCCTTTCTCTATGTTTTATTGTATTCTGACCATGCTGTTGACGAGTTTAATATGCATAACTGTTAGTATGGAATGTATATCATTTGTGTTCCGGTCACTATGAAATCGGAGCGAACTAAGTCCACTCATGGAACTCTCGGTATGAGATCCTTCAACTTTGGCCTCTCATTCAGAACTTTCTATGTACACGTGGAGCTACTAAGTACCTCAACACCTTAGGTACTTTCTGGACACCTTCCATGCTTTCAGTATCAGGCTTACTAAAAAAATATCATGCTTTAAAATCATACATATTATGAATCTTTCAGAACATAGCTTTAAGCTTAGCATTTGTAGAAACTTAGCTATGGTCTTTAGAATGCATACTTCAACATAGAATACTTAATCTAAAATAAGACTAACATATCACCTTGGCATGCGATAAAACAAGTACATACTTGAGGAAAATGCTAAGAAATCTCATGAATTTTAATTGCTTGAAAACATATAAACTTATCAACAATTATCATTGAAATCTCATAGTTTATCATTCTTCATAGTTCTTGCTAATGTAGAACCAACTCAACGCATAAAATTCTTCATTAACAAGTGTTAGTGAAACTTGAGTTCATCTCCTGGGATGTGGTTCCTCTGTCCATCACCTTCCCAGTGCCACTGGCCGTACGTGTACGTAGCTAAGATCCTATCATGAACTGTCTCTAAGCTCGGTTACCACTTTGAGGTATTGAGCTAAACATACTTTACTAGGAGTCATTCACATAAACATCACACTTAGTTTTATCTTATAGACTTAGCTTTCCTTATACATTAATCACTTAAGAACATCATGCCTGGACCATACCTACCGATACTTTATAAGTTATTAATCTATCAAGCATTTGTAAACATCAGTAAAGTAAATAGCTTGGCAAACGTTTGAGGTTGGCTATTAATAAGTAAATTTTATTAAAGCATGACTTGCTAAATCATTCATAAACATTTGTAAACATTAGAGTCATTCACAGTCTTTGGGAAATCCTTTTAAGATTGATGAGATTCTCCTACTAATGTCAACCCTGCGAATCAAAATACTTTAGTTACTAGCCATGGTCTCCCATTTTATACTCGCTTTCAGAATTAAGCTCACATTTATTCCTTTCGCTTCCAATTCTTCGTAACTTACCTTAGGGTATCGGGTACTTATTTAAATTTAAAAGGGCTTAAACATCAGCTGGTCGCCTCCTTTCTAACACCCACACCCAATACTTAGCAGGATTTTTGGGGTGCCAAATCCACGTTTAGCAAGTAGTTGCCTGTTTGCTCAAAAATTTCCAGATTCAGTTTCTAATGTCAATAACTCAAAATCCAGAACTCATTTGAAGAAAATTCCCTTTTTAAACATGCTCGGAATTGTGTTAACAATGTTACCTCAAAATTTTAGCATAAAACTTTTTGTGGTTTGATCTAGAGCTTTAAATCTTTTCCAATGGCCTTAAACCGCGAAGCTGCTTACTTGTTCAACATTTTCTAGGTTTAGCTTCCAAAATATGTAACTTAAACCCCAGACCTTATCTTGCAAAGGTTACTTCTAAAAAATTACTCATAAAGGTGATAACAACGTTATCTTAAATTTTCAGCTTGAAATTCCATGTGGTTCGACCTGGATCTTGATTTCTTCATCGACGGCCCGGATTCGCCCAAAAACAGAACCCATCGTTACTTCCTTCATTCTCTGGCCTTCTTCTAGCGAGAATTCCTTCCAATACCTCGGACAAAAACTAGATCTCAAAACTTTCCAATGGTACCAAGATTGCTTGATTTGCCTAAAGGAATCGTCCAAAACGAGTTTTTGAAGTTCCCTTTTTCCTTTTTATACCACCGCCCAACCTTCGGCATGAAATCTCCTTAAGCCACCTCACCCACTAGTAGAGATTGAGGGCCAAGATTAAGCCAACTATCCAGATTACATAGGGTTTAAAACTGATTGCTTCATGCAAAACTCGATACTTGAAGGAAAACTCGATGGTATCTTGGTAATTACTCGATGAAAAATTCAATGGTATTTTGGAAAATACTCGGTGGACAAACTCGATGCTCAATGGGATACCTGATGCTCGATGGCTTGCTTGATGCATGATCCTTCCTCTAACACACATACTCAATGCACGATCCTTTCTTGATTGCACATACTTGATGTTCGATGGCATTTACTCGATGCATGCCTTGTGCTTACACGATGCTCAGCCACCATTTTTACAACCAACACTTAGCCAAAAATTTCTTTCTGTAAGGCTAGCTTATTAAACACCCGAGAGCCAAGTTTGTCATATTTAAACGTTTCCCTCTTTATTTCCTTATCCTTAAACATACTTAAGTGAGGTAATTAAAACTCGGGTTTTACATAGGATACTCCCACTCACATGTCTTTACACGAACAAAATGGTTCATATTGTTTGTAACACTTACATCTCATGTAAAAATTACAAAGTGGACCGCATTGACAGTGTTATCAGGATAAAGCATCCAATCTTCATCCATTTACTGCAGACCTTTTAGGTTATTCCTTGAACATGAAAAATCTATATGTCAACCACATACTGTTCAAGTGACATCATATAACCTAAGATCTTTTTTTAATGGATTGAATTAATGCTGTCTAAATGTCAAATAAAATACCTTTGATTTTTGTTAGATAAATAATTGTATTAACAAAATTATAAATCACAAGATACAATAGATTTAGGACATCAATCCTAACAATCTCCCACTTGTCCAAAGCTAGTGAAATGTATCAAAATACAATAAAAGATAGTTGAAAATTAAAGTATTGATATCTTGTAGAAATACAAGTTATTCTGCCTCTTTTATCTAAAACAATTAGGAAAAAGCTTTGAAAATGCGACGATTTGGTAAGAAATTTCATAGAAATAATTAGGAAAAAGCTTTGAAAATTAAAGTATTGTACGATTGCGGTAAAAGATTTTGTTTTGTTTAAAATCATTTGACACTCTCGGTGTTTTTCTTGCAAATGATCGAGGCGAACAATTGCGGAGGTGCTACACGGAGAAGAAACTTATCTTACGTCGTCACCACAATCCAAAGATAGAAGATCGCTGCAAAGAAGGATGCATCTACACATAATGTAGGCGATAACGCAAATTTGGGGGTTATATTCTTCCTTAACTTTATTTCAAATTTTGCACTATCGCATCACATTTTGATTTTAAAAGTTTTATCATTGCATCCTATTTGACTACCACAATAATTTAATATTGATAAATTTAGTAAGTCACCGCATGCTGTCTCTTTGCCAATTATGATTTCAATGATGAAAAATATGCTTCTATTTCTTTCGTATATACTAGAGTCAACTTAATCTTAAGATAGTCACCTCATGAAACATTTCTAGAAGTTAGGGGTCTGCTAGCTTTCTTTCAAACTCTCTTTACGAAGCCTTCTCAGAACATCGCATGACTTCCTTCAATCTTTTGGCAATGGAGACATTGCCGCATTTTAAATTTGGGGGTGAGGTATTTATTTTCGATCTTGCTATTTTTAACTTGATGAAATTTTTTTTTTGAGATTAACAACTCCACTGTCAACGCAATGTGGAAACCCATGTTGATAAGAGTTAAGTTGTGAAAGGCATTTACCCGTAGTTGGATGTCTGCATGACACATGTGGGGGCAAGCCAAAATGAAAGTAAGTCACCATGATCAACGCATAAATACAATGACCGCAACTCCACTGCCAAGAAGGTATGAGTTTAGTCTGAGAAAGAGCATATTGCTCGAAGTTGGATGTCTGCATGACACACGCGGAAGAGCGCCAAAACGAAGGCAAGGAACTTGGATCAGCGCAAGGTCAGAAAAAAATAATAATGTCAAGAAATATGCAAGGATAAAAATCATTTGACACCCCGGTGGAAAAGTTTTCTTTTTGAAATAAATCATGCGATGTCCCAGAAGTTAGTAAAGTCCTTTTGAAGGTTAAGCTTGCAGTCCCTAGGTCTTAGAAATATTTTCAGAGGAGACTTGAATAAGATTTGAGGAAATTTTGGTGTATAGGATTGGAATGAAGTATCCTTGAGAAATCTAGGAAAAGAGAATTGCAGTTGACTTACTAAAGGAAATCTTTATCTTATGCTTGAGGACAAACATTGTCTAAATTTGGGGGTGTGATAACGGATAGAAATGCATGTTATTACAGTGCTAAGTTCTTAAACGATGATGGCTTGCGTTGATAAAATATGTTAGATTGCGTCAAAAAAGTATTAAGTTTATAGCATTGCGGTCACAAGCGTTCATCGCATAAGAACAGTTAATTTTTGTATTTTTATGCAGAATATGCGTTGACGCAAGACGAAAAGAGCGATCACAAGAGATCAACAGACGAGCATAACATTACTGCAAGGCTTTGCGGTGATTTATGTTCGCAAACATCTGCTCAAGAAGGATTGCCACATAGAGCCGGCGTAACTTGGTGGGCGCATCTGGGTGAAAGGCATAATTAATCACGATGGGACAGAAAACTGATGACGGTCAAATCCGAATTAAGTTGACAGCCGCTAACGATAACAAGTACATTCAGCTTTTCGGTGACAAATATTCGGTGCATCAGTTGAGGAATTAAAGCCATCCCATCTGTGCAATAATAAGAGAGATGTCATCCTTCACCCCGAAGCTCTATAAATACCAAAGGCATCCTTCAGAAAAGGGGTTTCACCAGTTAACAAGTTCACCTGTTTACCGATTTAAGAGCTTTAGCCTTGTCCATACTTTTCTTTTATTTTTAAGGCGGAGCAAGGGAAGAGTAGAGACTTAGGAAGATCGGTCAGGGAAACTCGAGAGAGAACCCGGAGGCGTAGAAGTAGAGAGCGGACCGACCCTCGCGAGAGTGAGATTATCTTTTGAACACGAGTAGAAAAAAAAGTGTAAAAGCCTGGGAAGCAAGAGATTGTTACCAGGCTCTTTATTCTATTCTTGCATTGTTATTTTGTACTTCATATTTATATTTATACAACGGAAGTTCTTATTCTACATATGTTCACTCTCTTAGTACACATGAGTAGCTAAACTTGTCGAATGGTTGAGAAGAACTAAGCTAACATGACCTAGCATGTTCATTGCTTGTGATTATCTTGTATTATGCTGTGCCAAACATTCCTTTAGAGCTACTCAAGAGAGAGTCTAAAGAAAGAACCTAAGACTTGAGAGAGTTAGGTTAGAATCTAGACTCTAGAGAGCAAGATTTGAACTGCATAAACAAGAGATAGGGACTTAGAGATAAGCTCTGTTTTCCAACTTGTATCGCATGCATCCTAGAGATAGGAATGATATTATATGGTCGCCTTATTTGTGTGTATGTCATTTTGTCATCGCATAAATAAGAATAGAGGCTTATGTGTAGGTCCTATAGACTTATCACATATATCGCATACATTCTAGCCTTAGAAGCCGTGACATTCGCACCGAGAGGTGGTTTACTGTTGTATGCATGTTGCATGATTGCATAGCATGAACGCATCCTAGGAAGTGTTAGCCAAAACTTTTCTCAACCCGTTCATCGCATACTCAACGTATTTTCCGTTTATCAACTCTTTTCGAACTTCGCCGCATTTTTTTATTTTCACTACCGCAACAAACAAAACCAACACTTATTTGAGTTACAGGTTATCGTAAAGTTTTCTTGAAAATTACCACCGCATATTGTTTTCCCAAGTCCCTGATTTCGACTTTGAACTTATCAGGAAACTCATTGGGGTTTACACTTGGATTCCACTGAGAAAACTTGAGTGCTCAACACATTCCATCATCGCAATTCACCCATAATTCCACATCATAAAATAACGCATCAATTTCGAGTGACGATCGGAGCTAGATCTCGAGAGAGTCAGCTCCTCCGCCCATCCATGGCACCACCGGTAGCCTTGACGCACATCCGCTGGAAGCAAAGCTTTACTTCCAGCCGGTCATTTCTTTTTCCTTTATTTTCCTATATTGTATTGTATGACATTTTGAATTAAAGAATTAATACAATCTGTTTTCAATGCATTTCTTTGTTTCCTTCAACTCCATCTCCATCTTTTTTTCTTAGCATCTTTACTTTCATTGCAACACTTAGTGGGAGTGCTTGGGTATTGCATACTTAGTCATGTGGATTAGAAATATGAAGCATGTAGCAACCCACCGAGAGGTGTGTGTTGCGCACGTGTGTGAGTAACCTTATTTGCTTAGTGTGAAGCTGCTGCAATGTCTGTCTATAGGCTAACACATTGCTTGTCTATGAGTAAAGTCAGCAACAATCAACTGCCAGGGAGGGTAAGTGGTTGGACGCGCTAAGCAATGTATGCATTGATCACTAGGAATAGTAACAACCTTGCGTCAACCAAGTTCATGCGATTGTCTTGTAGTATGTATGCTTCATTCGTCCATTAGGGATACTCGAGAGGGTAGTCTAAGGACAGGATCTAGGCTTGGGAAGGTCAGGTCAGAATCTCGGCTCAAGAGAGTCAGATTAGAATGCATAATACAAGAGATAGGAGCTTAAGAATAAGAACTTTTTTCTATTAACCCATCGTATACATCCTAGAGATAGATATGATTGTATGCGGTCACCTTGCCTTTATGCATTTTGCATCATCGCATAGGACAAGAGTAGAGACTTAGGAATAAGCTCTATGGACACTTTTGCATTCAACACATGTGTCCTAGACTTAGGAGCACTGCATTTGCATTGAAAAATGATTTGTTGTGCATGAGTGTAGCATGATCGCATTGGCTTGCGTTGACTAGGGTTGCCCTCGCAGTCACTCTTTAGGGATGCAATGAAAACAACTCCACATTTTATCTATTTTCCCATACATTTATTTCATGTCAAGGTTTGTCATCTCTCAACCTTTCGTGCATATTCTCATTGCATTGTCTATTAGATAGAAGTAGGAGTAGGATTAACTTAGCAACATCCCCTCCATTCTTTTATTTAAACCACCACATACACATCACCGCAAACATATAGCTACAAGTCCCTGTGTTCGACCTCGGATTATCCGAGAAACTTGCGTTCGCGTTATACTTGACGTGAGCATAAGAAAACTTGTGGCAGGATGCATGGTCATCGCATACATTCGTTAACACATTTTCATTCCAACGCATGACCATCGACGCATGATTGTCAACGCATATCTTAGGAACATGCATCTCATACCGCGTCCACGGGATTTTGGTTGTTGAGTAAAATTGACCTCCTAATTTCCCGCCACCAAGTTTTTGGCGTCATTACCGAGGACTTGGCAACTAAATGTTTGTTAAGTTTTGTGTCTCTGCGAGCAAACTTTTTATCTTGGGTGTATTGCAGCTTGTACGACCAGGTTGCAAACAATATTGAAGTGTACGCGATGTGCTGAAAGCCAATTTTGACCCCAAGGTAGAAGGGCAATCAGTCGCAAAAGAGCTGAAGGTAGTTCTAAGCTCATGGTGGCCAACATGCGCCCAACAATTACCAGAAGTTCCAATGGTCAGGGCAATTTGACCCAAGAAATTGAGAGCCATCTTCTGCATGGAAGACTCCTTGCGGTGACAACACTCTTATTTTTCCAGGGATGTCTTCCACTCTATCTTTACTTTGCTTTCTTAGTATAGGTTATTTTTTTCATTGTTATTTTGGATATATGGCTGCTTCCTTGGTTGTGGTACGTTTGCTCTTATAGGTGCAATAATAAGTCTCCTTGGTTTGTAGTTCAACGGAAGAATTCCTTTCACCCTTCAACGCATGGCTTCAATCACATGGATTCCAATGCATGAGCGCATGCGTTGTTCCGCCTAAGGTATTTTCTTGTTATTTTGTATGCCTTATCCTTTTGATATTCTCTTTTTCCCGATTGCATTGTTTTGCGATGTTTCTATGATGGTACGTATAGTTTACTGCATTTTCTAACTAATCAACGCAAGGCATTCTTTACTTTCATTAGCATATTCAAATTTTGAAAGTCTTAAGTTTTATTTTGTGCAAACCTTTGTTCAAACATTTATTATCGCATTCTTGTAATTCTGTTTTTAGCTTTGCGGTGAGAACGCTGCCAACCTCTAAGTTTGAGGGTGGCAGCGGTCTCGGAGAATTGCGTTCATTATATTGTGATCATTTGAAAAAAAAAAAGTTGAAGTGAGATTTTGAGAATAATAACTCCACTGTCAACGCAATGGGGAAACCCATGTTGATAAGAATTAAGCTGTGAAAGACACTTGTTCGAAGTTGGATGTCTGCATGACACACGTGGGGGCAAGCCAAAACAAAGGCAAGCCGCCAGGATCAGCGCATAAGCGCAACTTCTTTGTCCGGTGCAAGCCAAAACAAACGAGACAAGAGTTGAGTTGAATATGGAAGCAACCGAAGTTGGATGCCCGCATGACACACGTGGGGGTAAGCCTAAACGAAGGGCGTAACCAGGTTCAACACCACATTTGAATAAGTCATCACAAAGTTTTGAAGTATTTTTGAATGAACACATTCTCAAAAGCTAAACACAAAATTGTGGTGAATGAAGAAAAAGTTTTTGAGCAAAGGCTTGCCGGATTTAAACTTAGAAGAGATGTTTTTGAAGAAGCAGCCAAAGTGGAGGATAGCATTGCGGTGATGGTCAAAGGTGTGTGTAAATTATATTCTGAGAAGCTGGTCATCCCAAAGGAAAGCATGAAGGTGAGTTAGAATTTCTTAAGTATAATGCATGCTTGAGGACAAGCATGATTTTATGTTTGGGGGTGTGATGACATGCAGAAATGATTGTCATCTTAGGCCTTTTACTTAGACTTATGAAGGTTGTTAGGCAGAATATGTGGCAATCATATTAGGAATTCATGAGAAAAAGAGTTTTCATCGATCAACATGATGAATCTCAGCTAACCCGTTACTTTGCGTTAATTATGAGTTCAGTATTCTATTTTTGTAGCCAACACAGGAAATGAACGCAAATGTGGAAACCAAACCACCACATAGACGACCGCATGCAGATATACTCTCCATCGCAAGGCAAACGCATTAGATCAACATATGGGTGTTGCGTTGATCAATCGCATGCATCCATCACATGGGGATTATGCTCGTCAGGCGATTGCGGTCATCATGTAGAGTTGCGGTATTAAGCGAATGCGACCATTGAATGATTGCGGCTACGTGATAATGCAAACTGATGGTATCAACGCAAGGTAGGTGGAATGAATGCATCAACACATCTACCTCGAGAAAATCCAAAGCTGATGCTGACATTTCACCTACCACGCCGTTAGTGGCAGAGGTTCAGAAAAGGACTAACGCGCCGAATGTCAGACTGAGAGCAGTCCAATTAATGTTGTCAGCGACCCAAGCTCTATAAATAGAAGCCGACAAGCTGAAATTGAAGTTATCCGAGGAAGGATCTTTGTGAATCGGGGACTTTCCCCGCGATCTAGACAAAATGCGTGAGAAGACGCTTGAGAGTTCTTCACCTCATTCATCCATTTCGAGTGACGACTGAAGCCTTCGACCGGAGCTAGATCTCGAGAGAGTCAGCTCCTCCGCCCATCCATGGCACCACCGGCAGCCCTTATGCACATCCACTGGAAGCAAAGCTTTGCTTCCAGCTGGTCATTTCTTTTCCCTTTATTTTCCTATATTGTATTGTATGACATTTTGAATTAAGGAATTAATACAATATGTTTTCAATGCATTTCTCTGTTTCCTTTAACTCCATCTCCATCTTCTTTGCTTAGCATCTTAACTTTCATTGCAATACTTAGTGGGAGTGCTTGGGTATTGCATACTTAGTCATGTGGATTAGGAATATGAAGCATGTAGCAACCCACTGAGAGGTGTGTGTTGCGCGATTGTGTGAGTAACCTTATTTGCTTAGTGTGAAGCTGCTGCAACGCCTGTCTATAGGCTAACACATTGCTTGTCTATGAGTAAAGTCAGCAAAAATCAATTGCCCGGGAGAGTAAGTGGTTGGACGCATGGACGCATTAAGCAATGTATGTGTTGATCACTAGGGATAGTAACAACTTTGCGTCAACCAAGTTCATGCGATTGTCTTGTAGTATGTATGCTTTATTCATCCATTAAGGATACTTGAAAGGGTAGTCTAAGGACAAGATCTAGGCTTGAGAAGGTTAGGTCAAAATCGCGGCTCGGTAGAGTCAGATTAGAATGCATAATACATGAGATAGGAGCTTAGGAATAAGCACTATTTGCTATTAACCATCACATTCATCCTAGAGATAGGATATGATTGTATGCGGTCACCTTGCCTTTATGCATTTTGCATCATCGCATAGGATAAGAGTAGAGACTTAGGAATAAGCTCTATGGAAACTTTTGCATTCAACACATGCGTCCGAGACTTAGGAGCACCGCATTTGCATTGGAAAATGATTTGCTGTGCATGAGTGTAGCATGATCGCATTGGCTTGCGTTGACTAGGGTTGCCCTCACAGTCACTCTTAAGGGTTGCAATGAAAACATCTCCGCATTTTATCTATTTCCTCATACATTTATTTCATGTCAAGGTTTGTCGTATCTCTAACATTCGTGCATATTCTCATTTCGTTGTCTATTAGATAGGAGTAGGAGTAGAATTAACTTAGGAACATCCCCTCCATTCTTTTATTTAAACCGCCGCATGCACATCACCGCAAACATATAGCTACAAGTCTCTGTGTTCGACCTCGGATTACTCGAGAAAATTGCGTTCGCGTTATACTTGGTGTGAGTGCAAGAAAACTTGTGGCAGGACGCATGGTCATTGCATACATTCATTAATGCATTTTCATTCCAACGCATGACCATTGACGCATGACTATCAATGCATATCTTAGGAACATGTATCGCATACCGCGTCCACAGGATTTTGGTTGTCGAGTAAAATTGACCTCCTAATTTCCCGCCTTCAAAGAGTCAAGATTACAAATTTTGTCCAAGGAGCCCTTTCTCTTACATCGATTCAAAAACCTTAGTGAGAGCTTCGGTTTCCTATGGGAGTAGAAGAGGAACTCCATCTTTCAATACTTACAGTGAAGTAGTCATTGAAGATGTCGAGGGAAACAAGAAATTGTACACCACAGCTTGACTCCCTTTATCTATTATCTATTTTAAAGCGTATTTGTATTGTTTAAGCATTTTAAGGACTCATTTATTTAATATGAATACATATTCATTTCAACTTTCATCCATACTTTCTTTATTCATTATGAGTAGCTAAATCTTTCATGCATTGAAAAGCATCTAGCTAACATGAATTAAGTAATATTTAAATCATGTGTTTTACTTATTTTATGTATGCTTGATGAAATACTTGAATAACTCGAAAGATTACCCTAAATAGACTACATCTCAGTTTGAGAAAATTAGAGATTTAGAACTCATAAAACAAGAAGAGAGGTTCCTTAAAAATAAGTAACATCTTTTGCATTACACACTCATTGCATATCGTAGAGATAAGATAACGTGGCCATGTACACTGAGAAGGGTAAGTTCTAATTTTGAGTGCATCACGTGAATGCATGACTTATATATTCACTTAGGAATTGTTAACGGACATTCTTCTCAACCCCATCATCGCATATCTACATTTCACAACCATCGCATATACTGTTTCACTCAAAGTATAAACCCCACATTGCACATAACTTAGTGTTTATGTAATACCAAAAATCAATCTGATTTGTAATCAATTGCGTCAAGATCAAAGCATTAGACTTCATTGCAAACTTGTAAAACAATCCCTAAATTCGACCCTAGACTCATTAGGACTCTAGTTGAGCTTGCACTTGGGTTCAATTAGATAAAACAATGCATTATAGTATCACAATTATTATTCATTTCATCACATGTTAGATTGCATCAAGTATCAATATACAATGTAAAATAAAGTATTAATATACAATATAATAAACTAGGGGATACAATATATCCAATAAAATCTCCCACTTGCCTTAGCTTAGGTGACTCATATCTCATGGACCCAGACCTTTTAGGTGACCTTAAAAAACTTTAACCGTGAGAGCCTTTGTAAACGGATCAACAATATTGTGCTCCGAGGCAATCTATGAGACGATCGCATCTCCCTATTGCATAATCCCTCTATTATACTTGCACTCTATATGATTTTCACGTTTGTGGCTACGAGGCTCCTTGGAGTTTGCCACAACACTATTGTTATCACAATAAAGTGTGATAGGCAAGAACATATTTGGAACAACTTCCAAATATGTGAGAAATTTTATGAGCCAAACGACTTCTTTAGGAGCTTCACATGCAACTACATACTCAGCCTCTATGGTGGAAGCCACATTATAACCTTGCTTAATGTTGCGCCATACTATAGCTCTTCCATTTAGAGTGAACACTGATCCTGATGTAGTTTTCCTTGAATCTTTATTAGTCTGAAAATCTGAGTCGGTATATCTTATATTGGTCAAATCCTTAGCCCCATACACAAGCATATAGTTTCTCGTTCTCCTAAGATACTTGATAATAGCTTTAACTGTTGTCCAGTGATCAAATGCTAGATTGGATTGATATCTACTCACTACTCACATTACATGGCAGATGTCGAGTCTAGTATACAATATGACATACATAAGGCTACCCACTACATATGCATAGGGAATCTGTCTCATCTCCTTAACCTATTGAGGTGTCTTAGAACACTGTTCCTTAGACAAGATAATTTCATGCCTGAAAGGTAGTATACCCTTCTTGGAATTTTTCATCGAATATCTGACAAGAACTTTGTTAATATAGAATGCTTGAGACAAAACTAGTGATTTGTTCTTTTGATCCCTTAGAGTTTGGATTCCTAGAACAAATTGTGCTTCACCCAAATCTTTCATTTGAAATTGAGCAACTAGCCATTCTTTAGTGATAGTCAGATAACCTACATCATTCCCAATGAGTAGGATATCATCCATATACAACACAAGAAAAGGTACTGAACTGTTGATGATCTTCTTGTAAACACAAGGCTCATCAACATTTTAATCAAAGCCATAAGATTTGATTGCAATATCAAACCTTATATTCCAATGGACCAATTAAGCTTGCAAACCTTTTGCTTTTGACCTTGTTCAATGAATCCCTCTGGTTGGGTCATATAGGTTGTTTCGTCAAAATTACCATTCAAAAAGTCAGTCTTAATATCTATTTGCCACATCTCATAGTCATAATATGTGACAATAGATAAGAGAATCCGGATAGACTTAATCATAGCAACAGGTGAGAAAGTTTCTTTATAGTCCACTCCCTCAACTTGGTTATAACCCTTTGCTACTAGTCTAGCCTTAAAGGTTTGTACCTTTCCATCTACACCCAGTTTCCTATTGTAGATCCATTTGCAACCTATGGGTTTAACTCTATCAAATTGATCTATAAGTTTCCAGACAACATTGGAGTGTATAGACTTTAAGCCTGTGCCCGTTCACCTTGAAAGTCTTTCCTATTTCAAGACTTTTAATTTCAACTGCACCATAAGAGAAAACATTAGAAATTTTAAAAGGATCTAACCATTTGGGCGTAAGTTTTTTAGGCATCAATTGTAATTTGAATTGTAAAGCAATACTTTTTGTCCTATTTTGAAGTCCTTTTATTTTATTTTATTTTATTTTATTTTTAATAAAATCTTTGTCATGAATAAACTTGGTTTTCTCTTTATAGATCTTGGAGTTTTCATAAGCATCAAGTCTCAATTCTTCTAATTGTTGCAACTTTAGAAGTCTTTCCTCTCCAGCTTGAGCTAGATTCAAATTACATTGTTTTATTGCCCAATATGCCTTGTGTTTAACCTCTACTGGAAAATGGCACGCTTTTCCATATACAATTATATACGGGGTTGTTCCTATAGATGTCTTAAAAGCGGTTAAGCCCGAACCGCATTATTAAGTCGGAAGCTCCAAGATTTTCTTTACAAGTTGACCGTCTTTTCTAGAATGCTTTTCACTTCCCGACTGGAAATTTCCGCTAGGACATTTGTTTGAGGATGATACGGGGTTGCTACACGGTGGTGCACTTTGTATTTCCTCAATAGTACTTTTATGGTTCTATTACAAAAGTGTGTTCCTTGGTCGCTTATAATGGCTCTAGGAATTCGAAATCTACAAGAGATGTTATTTTTGAGAAATTTTGAAACAACAGAAGAATCATTTTTTCTAGTGGGGATTGCTTCAACCCATTTGGAAACATAATCTACTGCAAGTAAAATGTACAGATAGCTAAACGAAGAAGGGAATGGGCCCATAAAATCTAAGCCCCAAACATCAAATATCTTACATACAATGAATTAAGTGCATTTCGTTTCTTTTTGACAAAGATCCAAATTTTAACATTGATCACAAGATTTGCAATATGCATAAGAGCTGACAAACAAAGAATTCCAAAATAGTATGGAGTGTATGATTTTTCTAGTAGTTCGTTTTGGACTAAATGACCTCCGCATGCGTGCTCATGACAAAATGACAAAACCGACTCAAACTCTTCATCAAGAACACATCTCCTAATTATTCGATCCGAACAAAATTTCCATAAAATAGGAGGATCCCATACAAAATATTTAGGGTCACTTTTGAGTTTAGACTTTCTAGATGAAGACATGTTAAAGCGAAACTTACCAGTCACAAGATAATTTACCATGTAGGCGGACCATAGTAGGAAAGTAGATACCTTGAAAAGGTGTTCATCAAGAAAGTCTTCTCTGATTGGAATTAACTCCTCTTTTTGCATGATTCGGCTTAGGTGGTCGGCTACTAAATTCTCTGATCCTTTTCTATCTTTGACGGTCAAGTTGAACTCTTGCAAAAGTACGATCCACCTTCCAAGTCTAGGTTTGGATTCTTTCTTTGTCATAAGGTACCTAAGAGCAGCGTGGTCAGTGTAAATAATGATTGAAAAACCAAAAATGTAAGATCTAAATTTATCTAAAGCAAAAATAGTGGACAAAAATTCCTTTTCTATTGTGGAAGAATTGATTTGAGATGAGTTGAGAGTCCTCGATGCAAAATAGATCACATGGCACTTCTTTTCAACTCTATGCCTCGATACTGACCCAACTGCTAGGTTACTAGCATCGCACATGATCTCGAATGGCAAGTCCCATTAGGGTGGTTGAAGGATTGGAGTTGAAGTCAACTTCTCTTTAAGCTTGTCAAAGGCTTCCTTGAATTCATTGTTGAAACCAAATATGGCATCTTTTTGAAGTAGGCTAGACAAAGGGAGTGCAATTTTGGAAAAGTCTTTAATGAACCTCCTATAAAATCCTGCACTACCAAGAAAAGAGCACATTTCTCTAATGTTTTTAGAATAAGGAAGGTTGGCAATGAAATTTATTTTTGCTTTATCTACTTCTATGCCTTTAGATGACACAAGATGTCCTAAAACAATTATGTGAGAAGCCATGAAGTGACACTTTTCATAATTGAATACTAAATTTGTTTCTATGCATCTTTTACTCAAATTATGTAAATAGTCTTCAAAAGAAATATCATACAAAGTGAAATCATCCATAAAAATTTCTATGAACTTTTCTAGGTAGTCGGAGAAAATACTCATCATACATCGTTGAAACGTACCTGGGGCATTGCATAACCCAAATGGGATTTTCCTAAATGCATATGTACCGTAAGTGCATGTAAACGTGGTCTTTTCTTGATCTTCCAGTGTGTTAGGTCTTTAAAAGATATATATTTTCTACGTCTCAAATTTTATTGTTTGTTTGTTTTAATACTCATTTTATAAGTAAAACGGTCCTGGGGACGATTAGGAGTCATTCCAAGAAATTGGGCTAAAAAGGATAAAAAATGACCAAGAAAGTTAACAAAATTGAAGAGAATCGGATAAATTACGAAATTGCCATCAGACCTCAACATTATGACCCTCCCAGAAGCGTTGAGCAAAGCTTGAAGATAGAAAGCACTCATTTGTTGCAAAATAGGGCAGCGTTGCAACGCTCCAGATTTTGATGGATTTTCGTACACACGCGCGCCTTGCGCAACCCAGCGTCGAGGGTAACGTCACATCTCAAGCCCAACGTTTATTGGCCTTTTTTGCGATTTAGCATTGCAACGCTAACCTCAGCGTCATGATGCTACCCTACGAGTATAAATACTTTTTGTTTCATTTTTGCAAAAAAAGGAACCATGATTCTCATGAAGGCTGACATTTCTCTGAATCATTTCGTCTCTTTGGTAATTTATTTTCCCATTTAGGTTAGATTTTGATTTGTAAGCAATATTTTTGTAATTCTTCATGAATTTTTCTATGAGTTTGTGAAGTAATCATTGAATCTTGTTTCTAATTTCAAGGGTTGTTGTAATTCTTTTGAATTTTCTCTTTTTCTTTATCATTTGCAATCTGAATTGAGCATTCTTGAGTCTGTTTTTAGTTCTTGAAGCATGTTGAATGATCCATATCTTGAACATGTATAGCCTAGATACTTAGTTTTGTCACGATCATGATTGAATGCGTTGCTTTCAATGTATTTGATAGAATGTCTAGCCAAGTTCTACAAGAGGCAATAGTAATTTTGTGTTTGATGGCTAATCCTAGGATGCATTAATTACTAGATTTGAAGAAAATTCGGTTAATTGAGTAAGCTATCTTGACAATTAATTGGCGCAATTGAATCCTAGAACTTAATGCACATGTTTTATCTTCTATATGGCCGCTATCGAACCCAATAGAAGTAGAAGCATGGAGGTTAATTAAGGTTACTCAATGTTTAGAATTCTCTCTTGACTAGGTTAGTTGTCCGCCTTTGAGCTTAATCGAGTTAAGTAAGTAGTTGTGAGCATCATTCGATTGTGAATTTATTTTGTAGAATTCGATGATAGGAATTGCATTGAATGTCTAACTTGAATTAGGAGCAATATTGTTCTATACTTGTTTATCCTTTGTCTCTTAATTTTTAGTATGTTTTTTTTTCTTTTTTTTTTTTTTGATCAAAACCTCCCGTTTTATTTCTTTAATAGTCAAAGTTAGTTTAAGAAAAGATTAAACAAGCCTTCCCTGTGGATCGACTTCTTACTTCCACTTTAACTACGAATAAGTTTAGGTTGTTGTTTGAGCTTTATAAATTGTGTTTGTTTCGGATTAGGTAGAATTAACGACATCTGTTTAGACTCCGAACATTGTGCTATTGGTATTTGATAGAATCTTGGAAATCCATCGAGAAAACAAAAATACGGTTTCCTAGCGAGCCGTTCAACCATTTGGTCAATGAAAGGAATAGGAAAGTGATCCTTGTTTGTTACCTCGTTTAGTTTTCTGAAATCTATACAAATTTTCTAACCCTTTTGTACTCTCATTGGAATCATCTCACCTTTATAAGTTTTTACAATGGTCAATCCAATTTTCTTTAGTACCACATGTTTTGGACTTACCTATTGGCTGTCTGGAACTGGGTATATTATTCCGGCTTCAAGAAGTTTGATAATTTCTTATGAACTATTTCCTTCATAGTTGGATTAAGTCTTCTTTGAGGTTGGATGGTGGTCTTGGCTCCGTCTTCTAGAACAATCCTATGCATATATAAGGAAGGGCTTATTCCCTTGATATCATCCAATGTCCAACCGATTGGCTTTTTGTAGATCTTCAATGTTTCCACTAATGTGTATTCCTGAGAAGACGTGAGTTTTTTAGAAATGATAACTGAAAAGGCTTTCTTATCTCCAAGGAAGACATACTTGAGGTGTGAAGGGAGAGCCGTAAGCTTGATCCCTTATACCTGAGGTTCAACAATATTCTTATTAGAAGAATTCACATTCAAGTCAAAATCATTAGAAGTAAGCAAAGAATCAATTGAAGAGTCATCATCATCAAGATCAATAGAGGAGGGTGATAACGGGCTGAAATGCGCGTTATCATAGTGCTAAGTTCTTGAACAATGTTGACTTGCGTTGATAAAAGATGTTAGATTGCGTCCAAAAAGCATCAATTTCATAATATTGCGGTCGCATGCGTTCATCGCATAGAAACAGTTGATTTTTGTGTTTTTATGCAGAATATGCGTTGACGCAAGGCGAAAATTGCGATCATAGGAAATCATTGGTTGAGTGCAGCATTACCTCAAGACTTTATGGTGATTGTGTTTGCAAACATTTTCTCAAGAAGGATTGCCGCAATATGGTCGGCACAACTTGGTGGGCGCTTCTGGGTGACAGGCATAATTAATCGCAATAGGATGAAAGTTGATGACGGTCGAATTCGAATTAAGTTGACAGCCGCTAATGATAACAAGTACATTCAGCTTTTTGTGATAAATATTTGGCGCATCAGTTAGGGAATTAAAGCCATCCCATCTGTGCAATCATAAGAGAGAAGCCGCTTTCACCTCGAAGCTCTATAAATACCAAAGGCATCCTTCAAAAAAGGGGTTCAGTTGTTTTACGAGTTCATAGTTCTGTTGATAGTTTAGCCTTGTCCTTAAGATGGACACGAGAGAAGAAGGTTATGCCAACAGATCGTTTCAGTAAGCTTGGAAGAGCGTCGGAAGCTTCAAGGACAGAGAGAGGGCCGACGCTTGCAGAAACAGGAATATCTTTTGAACCAATAGAGATTTATAGTGTAAAAGCCTTGGTCAGCAAGGAATTGCTACCAGGCTCTCTACCTTTATCTTCCATTGTTATTTTTTACTCAAAATCATTTATAAAAATGGAATTTACTTCTCTATATCTGTTCACTCTCTGTTATTTACGCACGAGTAGCTAAATCTGTTGAATGGGTTGAGAAGCATTTAGCTAGCACAACAGGGAATCTTCATTCTATGCGATTATCTTGTATTATATATGCTCATTTGTCCATTAGAGATAGTCAGGAGGGTAATCTAAGGACAAGATCTAGGCTTGGGAAAGTCAGGTTAGAATCTAGGCTCGGGAGAGTCAGATTAGAATGCATAATCAAGAGATAGGAGTTGAGGAATAAGCACTGCTTGCTATTAACGCATCATATGCATCCTAGAGATAGGATATGATTGTGTGCGGCCACCTTACCTTTATGCATCTTGCATCATCGCATAGGACAAGAGTAGAGACTTAGGAATAAGCTCTATGGACACTTTTTCATTCAACACATGCGTCCTAGACTTAGGAGCATCTCATTTGTATTGGAAAATGACTTGCTGTGCATGGTTGTAGCATGATCGCATAATCTGACGCATTCCCAAGTAACACTAGCTAAAAAACCTTCTCAACCTATTCATTCGCATACTCAGTGCATCTATCATGCAATCAGACTTTTCTCAAATCCGCCGCATTTGTTTATTTTTCAGTACCGCAAACAACAACCTTAACAACTATTGATTTATTTGGTTACCGCAAAGTTTTCCTAAAAATTACCATCGCAACCTGTTTTCACAAGTCCCTGAGTTCGACCCTAGACTTACCAGGAAACTCAGTAAAGTTTACACTTGGATTCCGCTGAGGAAACTTGAGTGCTCAACGCATTTTCCATTATCGTATTTCATCCACAATTTCACTTCATAAAAATAATGCATCAGAGGGCAATCAAACAATCAAAATTTTCATCTAACAATTCGTTAAACATATCACATATATCTATGGAGCAAAGATACAAATACTCTTCTGGGAATTTCATGCATCATATATGTTGAACGACTTCACTTCTCCATCAAATTCTACCGACAAAGACTCTTTGTCTACATAAATTCTAGTTTTTGTTGTTTTCATGAAGGGTCTACCTAATAAGATAGTAGAAGAAGTAGAAGTGTAAGGATAATCCCTTTTTAAAATGTAAAAACAACTGGAAAGATTAATTTGCTAACTCTTAACAAGACATCCTCTACTATACCTAGGGGTTGAATGTATGACCTATTGGCTAATTGTATACAAACATTAGTTCTTTGTAGACTATTTAATTTAAGGTCTTCATAAATATGAAAAGGCATGACATTTAAGAGTTTTGCTTGCATAGGCGATTGGGTGCAGAATTTTATCTATGCGCTTAATTAATACCGTGTCCATCGCATAGTCACTAACGTCACATATTAATTCAAACGGCTTTGTCTAGTCAGGTGCGATCAGAATGGGCGCAATGACTAGCGCATTCCTCAATTTTTCAATTGTGTTCAGACAGTTCGAGTCAAAATCGAAAGATCTATCCACTTATAACAATAGATTCAATGGTCTAGCATATTTTGAGAATTAAAACCCACCATAGGTTGTGCATTTAATTTCATGCATCATTCATATTATATTGTATGGATGAGAGTGGCCAGACTGCCAACTGAATGAGCCTACCATTTTGGGGATTGGTCTGACTGGGGAGCTAGGAACACAGTTATACAAGACGAAATTCACTCATTCCTCGATGCAGGGGCAAGTAGATAAATTACTCCCTTAAGAGCTGATTCCGGTGCTTGAACATAGTGGCCACACCCTTTCCTAGCCTGATAGGGACTTGGTTCTAGTTGGACTATGACTTATTGTTCATTAGAGAAATCAGTGGTACTTAAGGAGTTAGATGTAACTATAGGGGAAAAACGGTAATTATGACCCAACTGAATTTATAAGCAATTTATGAAGGGTCATCGAACTTTTGATTGGTTATATTCAGTGGACACAGAAATATATCTGTAATGTGAAGAGTGCAACTGTCGGTCTTTAGTGGAATGACCAACAGTTAATGGATGATGAGTAATTTAATTAAAGAGTTTAATTAATTATCCAAGTACCATTGGAGCTTCAATCTACAGGTCCATAAGATCCCCTTTGTAGCTCAACAAGGATTTAATTAAGAATTAATTTTGGATTAATTTGAAGGGTTTAAATTAATTGAGGGAATTAATTATATATGTGATATAATTAATATAATATATTTGATACATTATAATATAAAGAAATATGAGAGGAATTTGAATATGATTCAAATACCAATTATATGAATGAGATTCAAGTAATTAAATTTAATATAAATATGATTTATATTAAATACCATGAATAAGTTGAGAGGAATTAAATATTTGAATATGATTTAAGTATTAATTATATGAATTAGATTCATATAGTTGAATTTAATATAAATGTGATTTATATTAAATGTCATGTATTATTGAGAGAAATTAAAACTATAGGTTATATTATATTTGATACAATATAAAACTATGAGTTATGTGTTATATGGGATATAACATATAGTTTATATATATAATAGGGTTGTTATTATATATATAATAATAATTATTATTAATTTAATTTTATTAAATTAATATTAATATTAATTAATTAAAAGGAACTCACTTCCCCTATATTTTCTCTCATAACGATCGTCTAGTGAAAGGGTAATCGTCTTCTTCCACATTTTGTGGATTTAACTCTGCAGACTCTTTGGATTCACCCTACACAGAAAAGTACGGAGAAGAAAAAGTTCTTCTCCTCCCTCTCCTCCCTCTCCTTCTTATTCCCTCTTCCAAAACTATAAGACAGAGCCCATGCCTCTTGCCATTCTCAATCCCTAAGGAGAATACAAGATGCTCTGCTTGGTTGGTGTTGCTTTTGGAGAAGGAGATCAGTTCGTGACTTTGTTCGAGGGAGTTCTTGAAGAAATGGTTCTTCAAAGGTGAGTTTTTTCTCTCTCCCTTTCTATATTGTAAGTTTTATTTATAACGCATAATCTTTCTTTCTTTTAATTCTGTAATTCTTGTAAATTATGTGAAAAATGAAAATTAGGACCAATCCCCGCATTCCGCTCTGTAAACCTTCAATGGTTTTCCCTTTAGGATCCTCTTTGATTTTTTTCAAGCCTTATGTTATGCATCTAGTAAGATGGCTAATGCCTTTGATATCGGCAAGAGTCCATCCAAATGCCTTGATACACTTCTTCAAGACTTTTAATAAGGTTGCTTCTTTCTCTTCTGGGAGCGAGGCTGAAATAATAGCTGGTAGGATTTCATCTTGTCCAAGGAATGCACATTTAAGGGGAGTAGGCAGGGCCTTTAAATCTAACACAAGTTATTGTTCAAGTGAAGGCTTGATCTTGCATTTCTTTTCTTCCATACTCAATGGCTCGAAATTTCTTTGTATTTCTCTCACTGCATTGCATGATTCATGCGATGCGGTGGTTTCATCTTCTAATTCCATATCTTCATTAAATTCAAACTTGAGCTCGTAGAGCCATTCATCCTCCAACGAAATTGCCTCGCACACATCAATCTCCTCCGTGTAGTTCATTGCCTTCGAGATATTGAATGTCAATTGTTGGCCATTGATATGCATCATAATTTCCCCTTTATGTACATCAATATGAGTTCTTCTTGTAGATAGGAATGGACATCCCAAAATGATGGGGGCATCTTTATCTGTTTCATAGTCCAATATAATGAAATCTGTAGGAAGAATGAACTTATCCACCTTGACAAGCACGTCTTCGAGCTTGCCTTCCGGGTGTACTAGAGATTGATATGCTAACTGAAGGGTGACCATAGTGGGTGAAAGTTCTCCGATTTCTAGCTTTTTAAAAATGGATAGTGGCATGAGATTATGTTGGCTCTAAGATCGCATAAGGTGTGTCTGATGTAAACTCCACTAATTGAGCAACGGACTGTGAAATCCCTGCGTCCTGCATCTTTGGAGGAATAATAGTGTTGCAATCTTGCGTTAGAGATATTGTCTCATGATTGCCTAATTTTCTCTTTTTAGATATAACGTTTTTCAAGAAATTGGCATATGCTGGCATCTGCTCTATCGTCTCAATGAAAGGAACATTGATGTGCAGCTGTTTCATTATTCCAAGAAAGTGTTGAAACTGACCTTCATCATTCTTTTTTCCCAGTCTGTATGGAAATGGGGGTAATTGTACCTCATATGATGCTTTTGACATAGAAGCTATGATGGATGCATTTCTTAATTCTTCTTGAGCTTCTCTTGCCTGCTCCATATCAATGCTTTCATCAGATGCATGTTGTTGTGCTTCTTGGGTTTCAATAGCTTTGCTTGTTTTTCCTTTCACAGTCTCTGTCGCAGCGTGCCCACTTCTTAATGTCACCGCCTGACATTGTTCTTTACCTGAATTTCCCATATTGCAAGGAATGTCAGTGGTACTAGGGAGTCAACCTTGTAGCCTATTTTTCAATTCTCCCACAATTTGACCCATTTAAATCTCAAGATTACGTATTGACCTTGCTTGATTTTGGAGAACTGTTTCATTATTTTGGATGTATTCTTTCAATAAAATTTCTAAGGAAGAGAAGGTTGATGCTTCGAATGTACTAGTTGCTTGTTGGTGCCCACCTTAATAGAAGAATTTTTTTTATTATAGTTTTCTAAAAAATGATAGATAATATAATCTCGTTTTGTTATTTTTTCTTTTATTATTATAAGGTTATAACAAATCTTTATTTTGTTTTTCCTTTTCTTTTTTTATCTATTATTATATTTGATCGACCCCTAATTTAGAAATCTAATATCTCTTTGGGCATTGTGCGAATTTGCTTACTGTTGTTAATTACCACCCAATGAAATGTTGGGATGATTTCGCCAACTGGGATTATAAGTGATGGAATAAGGGTTATTCTTGATGAGGTAGATGAATTATGGATTGCATGGGCATACCTCAAAAGAATGAGGTTCTTCGCAAATAATGCAACTTTCATCAGTCGTTTGACCAATTGTATTTGAAGGAACTCTTATCAAAGAGAACTCATGAGCGGAAGCAAGATCGTTCCAAATTCATTGTGATAGAATCACAAGCATTCACAAACATACAAACAAATTAGGCATTTCATAACAAATTACGACATGCTTTCAATAAATAAATACAAACGAACGAGAGACTTACCTTTGAAGAACTCTTTTTTTGTCTCTCTCGCTCTCGTGAAGCCTTGAACCAGCACTTCTCGCTGTCGCTACAAACACCAACCCAATCGTCTAGTGTATTGCCTGGTCAATCACGAACAACCTTCTACACAAACAAGTAACAATTGGGACACCACCACTCAGTGACCTTGGTATTCTCAGAGTGAAAATCCAGGAGGTGTGGGCTCTGTTGGATTTGGTAGAGGGAAGGAGGAAACAACAATCGCACTCAACGACCAAACAAATGGGAGAGTATTATGTCTATCGTATAGACTTGTGCTTGATCGCTTAGTAAAGGTACACGATCGTTTAGGAAAATTGGCTTGATCGTTTAGACGATCGCTTTTAGTGAAGCTTTCTTAGGCGTGCGATCGCTTAGTAAAAGACAGCACGATCGTTTAGACAAATGCGCATGTACACGATCGTTTAACCAAACACTTTGAGATGTCGTGTAGTCTTTTGTGAGCTAAACAATAGGCAGTGTACTCAAGTATGCGATGCAACGATTCTCTTCCAAAATGAAAACATTTTTCATTTTATCCTTCAGTTATGAAAACTGAATAAAATCTCCTATTTCCATGCACGGTTAAGGAGAAACTACCAACAATTATCTCATAATTGTTTTAATAATTATATTTATAACCTATAGTTTTAATATCACATCATATGCAACATTTAAACCATAGTCATTTTCTTCTTTACTTGATATAAATCATATTGACATCAAATTTCTCCAATTAATGTATCTCATACATCATGTCAACTATATCATATATAATTGAACTAGTTTAATCATATCATATATAATCAAACTCCCTCTTGTCAATTTAAATACTTCAAGCTGACCCAAAAACTGATTCTCAACTTGAATCTATTGAGCTACCAAGGGAACCTTATGGACCTATAGCTTGAAGCTCTAATGGTACGTGAATAGCTTACTAAGTTAAAAACTAGCTAGCGACCTAATTCCAAATGAAATATTTGGGAGAGGCTAAGTTTGTTCTAGGAATCCAGATATTTCGAGATCAAAAGAACAAACCGCTAGCTCGTTCTCAAGTACATTGACATAATGCTTGTCAAGTATTCAATGCAGAACTCCAAGAGAGACTTACTACCTTTCAAGCATTGAGTGAATTGTCTAAGGAACAGTGTCCTAAGATACCTTAAGAGGTTGAGGAGATGAGACGAATCTCATATGCATCGACTGTTGGTAGCCTAATGTATGTGATGTTATGTACGAGACATGACATTTCTTATGTGGTGGGGATAGTCAGTAGATATCAGTCTAATCCAAGATTTGATCATTGAACAACCATTAAAAATATCATTAAATATCTGTGGAGAACGAGGGACTATATGCTCATGTATGGTTCTAAGGATCTGATTCTTACTGGATACACAAACTTTGATTTTTAGACTGATAAGGATTATAGGAAATCCACTTTAGGATCAGTGTTCACTTTTAACAGAGGAGCAATAGTTTGGAAGAGCACCAAGCAAGGGTGCATTGTTGACTCCACTATGGAGGATGAGTATGTAGCGGATTGTGAAGTTGCTAAGGAAGTTGTTTGGCTTAAAAAATTCTTGATGGATCTCGAAGTCGTTCCAGACATGTCAAAACCCATCACACTTTACTGTGATAATAGTGGTGCTGTGGGTAATTCTCGAAAGCCTAGGAGTCACGAGCGCAGGAAAGCGGAAGTATCATCTCATCCGAGAGATTGTGCATCCAGGGGGCATGATCATCACGCAGATAACTTCGGAGCACAATGTTGTTGATCCGTTTACAAAGGCCCCCATGGCTAAGGTGTTTGAGGGTCACTTGCAGAGTATGAGTTTATGGGACAAGCCACATTTAAACTAGTGCAAGTGAGAGATTTTGTACTTGGCGGTTTGTGCCCTAGTTTATTGCTTTGTGTACTTTGTATTACAATTTGACTTTTACACTGTACACCCCACTAGCTTTAGGTCAAATGGGAGTTTTTTGGGGTTGATGTCCTAAATCTCGTAGGGTCCTATAGTTTTTAATTGTAATGTACAACCATTTTATTTATGTAATAAAATATTTGATGTTTTATTTCAAAATTAGTTTCATTAATCACAAACCAATAAACTAATATCCAAGGTTATCCTGTAGCTTAAACATGTAAGTAGAAACATACAGTTGGATCATGTTTAAGTGATAACCTAAATGGTCTGTAGTAGATGGATAAGGCTAGATACCTTGGATACCTTATCCTGGTGACACTACGAGTATGACCCGTTTTGTAGATGTTACAATTGTTGTAAAGTGCTACAAATGATCTGATCCTGATAATTCATGTGGAGACATGTGAGCGGGGATATTCTATAAAAAGAAGTATGTATAAGTCTGGACCACGAAATGTTTAGTCTCATTATATAACGTAGTTCATAATGGAGATTTACATTTCACTAGGATGACCATAGGTAACATGACCTGAATCCTGAGTGAGTTGCGAACTCTTACCTATGAAGGCGGTTCTTTGATTTGTATGGGTGAGAGTGGCCAGATCGTCGACTCAACACGCCTACCATTTTGGGGATTCGTCTGATTAAGGAACTGGAAACATAGCTACACAAGAAGGAATTCACTCCTTCCCCCATCGTCAGGGTAAGTAGATAAATTGTTGCCTTAAGGGCTAATTTCGAGACTTGAACAATGTGGCGCCACACTCTCTCCTGGCCGAAAGGGATTTGGCCATAGTTGGACTATGATTTATTGTTCATTAGAGGGATCAGTGGTACTTAAGGAGTTAGATGTAACTATAGGGGCAAAATGGTAATTTTGACCTAGTTATACTTACGAGCAATTTGTGAAGGGTCATCCTATTGTTGATTGTTCATATCCAATGGACACAGAAATATATCTGTAGTGCGAAGAGTGCAACTGACGGTCTTTAGTGGAGTGCCTATCAGTTAATGGATGGTGAATAATTTAAATTAAATAGTTTAATTAATTATTCATGTACGATTGAAGCTTCAAGTTATAGGTCCATGAGATCCCCACGATAGTTCATCGGGTTTTAATGAGAATTAGTTTTGGATTAATTTGAATTGTTCAAATTAATTGAGGGAATTAATTATATGTGATATAATTAATTTAATTTGATTATATATAATATAATTACTATAATGTATTTGATACATTATAATATTAAGTATTTATAAGAGGAAATAAATATTTGAATATGATTTAAATATTAGTTATGAATTGGATTCATATGGTTAAAATTAAAATAAATGTGATTTATATTAAAGCCATTGGTGAGAGAAAGGTATGTTATATTTGATATAACATATAGTTTAATGTATATTATATGATAAGATAGTTATCATGTGAATATATATTAAATAAATTAATTAATTATATTTAAATTTATTTATTTTTTAACTTATGTTATATGGGAGGGAGTGGGTTAGTTACATTTTCTTCTTCTCTATGTGATGAAGAAAGGAAATATAGAAAAATCTTACAAGGTATTCTGAGATCTCAGGTTTTTCTTCTCTTATCCTCTCCCAATCCCTTCCCTCACCAAAATAGTAAGAGCCCACTTCTCCTGGATTCTCATCCAGAGAATACCAAGGTTGATTTTGTGGTAGTGCCCTTTTGGTGTTTGTGATTTTCATAGTGAAGAGGAAACGTGAAGATTTCTTTCTTCAAGGGTAAGTCTTCTATTCCCTTTTTCTCTACTTAGTCTCTCAAACATGTTGTATGTTTTGTTTAATTAAATGCATGATATGTTTTGTTTCTCTGTAAAATTGCCTTCTATAAATTTTTTAGAATAGGGACGATTCGCTTCCGCTGCGCACTCTTCACAAGGATCTTTCAGGATGAAAGTTGAAGTTAATACATATTCATACTGAAGAAGTAGGTCTTTGTTGTAACGACCCAACCCCCTAGGACTTAAGTTATGTCGTTACTAAATATATGCATACATGGAACTTAAAACGATACCTTTTGTTTTTGGTGAAATAAATGCTAAATAAATAAGGTAAGTTCAAAAGTCCTTCATTAAATTCAAATATTAAAAACAAACAATAGGGTACCCATAAATTATAAAAGATAGTAAATAAATCTGAAAACAATTCTTAATAGTAAGATTAAACTTCAAAACTGAAAGTTAAAAAAAACCTGAAAAGAAATCTAAATCTCATGAGCGGAAGCATAAAACTAGTCCCAGTGGCTCGATCACAAATTTCGCTTGTCCAACGCCGATGCATCCCTACCTTTACCTGAAACAACAACATGAAAAAGAATGAGTATAAAACACTCAATAAGTAACCCCACTACTGGGTCAGGTTAGGCATCTATGTCCTCTAGATGACTACCTCTAGGGGAACATGTAAACTATCCTAGTTCTCATGGGACACATACATACATGAAAAACTGATTTCTATCCTACTTTAGCTAAATATGCCCACTACCTTTGGTGAATCCCGAAGGAAACACAAATTGGTGGATCCCGAAGGAAACACAAACTGGTGAATCCCAAAGGAGACACAATCTGTTGAATCCCGAAAGAAACACAATCTGATGAATCCTGAAGGAAACACAAATCTGGTGAATCCCAAAGGAAACACAAATTTGGTGAATCCCGAAGGAGACATAATCTAGTGAATCCCGAAAGAGACACAATCTGGTGAATCCTGAAAGAGACAAAATCTGGTGAATCCCGAAGGAAACACAATCTGGTGAATCCCAAAGGAAACACAAATCTAGTGGGCATTCTAACTAATCCGTAAAATCACTATCATAGTCTCGACATCATAATTATCACAATATGGTTCTATGAAATACATATATACCTCAAAATCATGGCTCTACAACATACATACATGCCTCAATGTCCATAAATCACATACCTCATAGAATCAAATATCATCTCATGCTAGCATTCAAGTATCTATGTGCACAAATAAATCTTTCAGACATACATCGGTTATACTAAACTATCAGTTCATCATGCCATCGTTCTGCCATACTATTCATCTATCTTACTAACTACATCTAATGCCTGGCCCGTGGGTAGTTCTAGTAGTAAGATTACTTACCTTAGACTTAAGCCCAAAATAACTAACAAGTTTATCTTCTTCTTAGAATGGAATAATCTTGATCAAACTCTCAAAAGTTAAAGCTTAAGCTAAACTCGCTCCCAAACTTTGCAAACAAAGCCAACCAAAGTTAAACCAAAATATTGTTACCCAAGATGTGGTTTGAAATCCAAATCACTTGAAACCATCCAAATCAACACAACGCAAAGCCACCTAATACTGAACCCGAATCTAAAGGGTCACTATCTTACAAAAATCTTGAGAATCCGACGAGAGCAAGACAATGGCAGTGGCGACGCCAAGACGCTGGCCGAGATCTTGGATGGTGACGGATAAGGGCTGCTGTCAGCAGAGTGCGAATGATTGGAGCGACGACACTTCGACAGAGACGACTTTAGATTTGGCGAACGTGGCGGCTTTGGCAAAGGGCGGTGAGGAAGAATCCCACAAATGACGCGGATAAGAACCCGCGAGAGTTGCTAGGCGAAATCCTCGACGACGTGTGGTGCGCGGAGGAGCGGCTGGGCAGATGATGGTTTCAGATGCAAATCTGACCGGTTGGGTGAGACTGGCACACGGCGGAGGAGATCTGGACGATCGCTACTTGCTGATGAGATCGAGCCGACCTGCGCGAACGATGGCCTACGAACGAACGACCAATGAACTGTTGGCGACTCGTTCGGACGCACGGTGCCGGCTGCTCGGGCACACAGAGAGGGTTTTCACGTTAGGGGGAGGAAGAAGAAGAAGGGAGAGAAAAGAGTTTTTTTTTTCCTTTTTAAAAGAAAAAGGTTATTTTAATGAAAGAAATAAAATATAATAAAATATTATTTTATTTTATTCCATTATATTCTATTTCACTTTTATTTTAACCTTTCCCTCATTACACAAATATATCTAAATATATATACTTTAAACTCTTTTCCTTTTCTCTTTATATTCCAAAAACAAAATCAAATTAATTTCCCCAATATAAATTTAAATTCTCGACATTAACTTAAAATTAAATTAATGTGACATGAATTCAAATCTCCCCTGTAAATAAAACTGAACTTTGAAAATAACAAAATTGTCCTCGTATTTTACGAAAATACAGAATTTGACTAATGAAAAACTCGAGATGTTACATTTGCAATGCTTAAACAATACAAATATGCTTTAAGATAGAAAATAGAGAAAAGGGGTCAAGTCGTGGTGCACAATTTCTTGTTTCCTTTGGCTTCCTTAATGACCGCTTCACTGTAAGTATTGAAAGATGGAGTTCCTCTTCTACTCCCACAGGAAATTGAAGCTTTCACTAAGTTTTTAAATGGATTTATGAAAAAGAGCCTCCTTTGACAGAATTTGTACTATTGACTCTTCTCTTTGCACGTTCCTCTCCTTTCACATGGCGATTTCATGGCTATTTATAGACGACGAGGATAGTTTAATTATTTATAGACGACGGGGATATATTTTCTTCTCTTACTTATGATTATGTTGATAAGGTGCATTCCATACCCTAATGTGTTTCCTACTACGCGTCAGAAGTTCATTGGATTTGTAGCGAAGCTTTCTTTTCAGCCACCAACTCAATCTTTGATTTGTCCTCCATCGCCCAAGTGTCGCACCATGTCTTATCGCCTGGAGTCACCGACTCGTCTTGCTATGCGATCATGTGTAAGTGTTGATATTTCTCATTTGATTGCATTATCGGTCATTCTGCACTTAAACAAAAATGATTTAGCTTTAAAATAGATAGATTAGGCATTGAGTGCATTGAACTCATGCTGCAATTATTTAAATGAATTTTCTTAGCAATTCGTCGCATTTTTAGAGCTTTTTTTTTCCTAATTGTTTTAGATTAAAAAAAAAAAAAAGGCAAAATAACTTGTATTTCTACAAGATATCATGATATTGTGGCAAATTCTAAAGAACCTTTAAGCCATAAACACAGAGATGAAATATCACTTGATACTGTAGATTGTGAAATGGGGAACGTGATTGTCATGAAGATAGCTTCAAAGCACAACATTATTGATCCATTTGCAAAGGCTCTCATGACAAAGTGTTTGAGGGTCATCTAGAGAGTCTAGGTCAATGAGATATGGATTACATGGTCTAGGGAAAGTGAAAGATGTTGTGGATATAGTGTATGCCCTAGTTTATTATATTGTACATTTATTGTATTTTACTTTAATGTATTGTATATCCCACTAGCTTTATGACAAGTGGGAGATTATTGGGGTGAATGCCTTAAACTCGTGGTTTGTAATTTGTAAAAAAAGTATTTATTTACATAAAGTGTTATTTATTTCACATTTAGACTTGTATAACTCAATCCAATAAACTAAGATCAAAAGTTAATTAATGTAATTTGAACAATATGTGGTGGACATATAAGTGGACCACATTCAAGTAATAACCTAAAATGTGTATAGTATATAGATATGGTTGGGTACCTCATCTTGGTAATACTATGGGTACGAACCACTTTGTAAATGTTACAAACTATTTGATCCAAGTTCATTCATGTAGAGACATGCGAGTGGGGGTATCCTATACAAGAGTTTGTATAAGACTGAACCACAAAATATATAATCTCTCTTTGTAACATCGTTGACTGAAAAGATTAATATTTCAAACGATGACCATATGTAACTCGATCTCAATCTTGAGTGAGTTATGGACTTTTTTTTGTGAGGGATCGTCCTTTTATTTGTATGGGTGAGAATGGCTCGAGTCGCTGATTCTATATGCCTACCATTTTGGGGACTAAACTGAGTATGGAGCTGGGAACATAACTATTGAAGATGAAATTCACTTCTTCCTGCCTTTAGGGAAAGTAGATGAGTTGTTATCTTAAGTTCTAACTCCAGATCTTAAATAATGGGGACCTTCACTTTCATTGGCTTAAGCGGGATTTAGTTTACAGCTGAACCATAAGTAGATTGTTCATTAGAGAATTAGTTATAATTAAGGAGTAAGAGGTAATTACAGGGGTAAAACAATAATTTGATCCAGTTTTAATTAAGAACACTCGTGAAGGATTGACTTGCTTAAGAACACTTGTGAGGGATCTTACTTGTAATGGTTAAATCAATGGAAACAAAAATATTCTATGGTTCGTAAGAGTGTAGTTATGAGTCTTTAATGAAGTGCACCATTGTTAATGAATGCTGATTAATTTAATTAAAAATTTTAGTTAATTAATCTCGGATCATTGAGGCTTATAACTAAAGGCACATTAGGTCCCCCTACTAGCTCATAATGGATAAACCAAGAATCATTAGTTTTGAAAGAATTTGAAATGTTCAAATTGGTATTTGTATATGATAAAATTAATATAATGTATATAGATACAATATAATATAAAGTTAATTTTGAATGAGATTCAAAATTAATCTATATAATATGAGAGACATAAAATATTTGAATAAGATTCAAATAATAAATAATTTTGGATTCATATTAAAACAATAGGTTAAATTAATATGGATGAGATTCGTATTAAAATTATGTTATTAGAGAAATATGCATTTGAATATGATTTAAAGGTGGGTGTAATTAAATATATGATATTAAATAAAATTAATTAATTATTTAATTTTGACTAATGTTAATTTATTTAATTAAATTAAATCACCTTCCCTACGTGATGTATGGGAGTGAAGGAGTGGGGAGAGGGAGTCAGAAGCTTAATGCGGCAACCAAAAAGGATCATTTTCCCTTACCATTCATTGATCAAATGTTAGATAGATTAGCGGGAAATGATTACTTTTGCTTCTTAGATGGTTATACAGGGTATAACCAGATAACGATTGCACCGGAAGACCTTTTCTCATGGCCTTATAGGACATTCACCTTTCGACGCATGCCATTCGGGCTGTGCAACACTCCCATCACCTTCAAAAGGTGTATGATGGCCATATTCTTGGAATACCTCAAAGACTCAGTTGAAATATTCATGGACGATTTCTCGGTAGTAGGACATACAAAATATGTCTAGCAAATCTGGAGAAAATTCTGAAAAGGTATGAGGACACAAACTTAGTTCTGAACTAGGAAAAGTGTCACTTCATGGTAACTGAGGGAATAGTACTTGGGCATTGTCTGTCCAAGTCAAGACTCGAAGTTGACAAAGCGAAGATCGATGCCATCGAAAAGTTACCACCACCAACGAATGTTAAAACCTTAAGAAGCTTCTTGAGGCACGCCGGTTTCTACTGACAATTTGTAAAGGATTTCTCAAAAATTGCTAGATCATTGAATCTATTGTTAGAAGTGGATAAACCTTTTGATTTCGACTCGAACTGCCTGAACGCATTCGAGAAACAGAAGAATGTGCTAGTCACAACATCCATTCTGATCGCACCTGATTAGACGAAGCCATTTGAATTAATGTGTGACACTAATGACTATGTGATGGGTGTGGTATTAGTTCAGCACATAGATAAAATTTTTCACCCTATCGCCTATGCAAGAAAAAACTATTAACAACGCTAAAAAAAATTACACCACAACTGAAAAAGAGTTGCTTGTGGTGGTCTTTACCATGGAGAAATTTAGACCATACTTGTTAGGGTCTAAGGTCATTATCCACACAGACCATTCAGCAATTAAATATCTGATGACAAAGAAAGAATGCAAGACAAGATTGATAAGATGGGTGCTTATTCTACAAGAGTTTGATATTAAGATTGTTGATCGAAAAAGGACAGAAAATAAAATTGCGAATCATCTGTCGCGACTTGAAAGTTATGAAGCCGATTATGCCCAACTTGCTATAAATGCCTCATTTCTTGATGAATTGATATTGAAAATTGACAAATAGTTGCCCTGGTTTGTAGACATTGTCAAATTTTTTGTTTGCAAACAATTCCCTAAAAATTGTATACATCACAACAAAGAAGAAACTTATATATGATTGCATGTTCTATTACTGGGATGAGCCCAACCTATATAAAAGTGGCCTTGATCACATTTTTAGACAATGCGTTTCTGAGCCAACACACGGCGGTTAAGGTGTTTGCAAAGTGAGTATTATTGGCCCACCTTGTTCAAAGACGCCAGAGAGTATGTCATGAAGTGTGATAAGTTCCAGCGCATAGGGAACATCTCTAAAAGGAACGAAATGCCTCTGAACGTTATTTTGGAGGTCGAGTTGTTTGATGTTTGGGGAATTGATTTTATGGGACCATTTTCACCTTCTAATGGCCACAAGTTCATCCTGGTGGTTGTTGACTATGTGTCAAAATGGGTGGAGGGAATTTCGTGCGCCTCGAATGATGCGATCACTGTTTCAAAGTTTCTATAGAAGAGCATATTCACTCACTTTGGCACGCTGCATGCTATTATAAGCGATGAAGGAACTCACTTCATCAATCACATCATCAGTAAACTACTGATCAAATATAATCATAAAATTGCCACAGCTTACCATCCCCAAAAAAATGGTCAAGCTGAAGTGTTAAACAAGGAAATTAAGACAATACTGGAAAAAGTTGTCAACTCGACACGCAAAGATTGGGCACTCAAGTTAGACGAGGCACTATGGGCTTACCGTATTGCATTTAAAACACCTATAGGAATGTTCCCATATGCTTGGTCTTTGGACAACAAAGAAACTCAATTTCGATATGGAAGCTGTGGGAGAAGCAAGTAAACTACAACTGTTAGAATTAGACAAGTGGAAATTGCAGGCACATGAAAATGCCAAAATTTAAAAGGAACATACTAAGTGTTGGCACAACGCATCTGTAAGAGGAATTTTTGAATCGGTAAAAAAGTATTACTTTTTAACTCAAGATTGCATTTTTTGACAAATGAAGAGGAATTTTTGAATCGGTAAAAAAGTATTGGTCAGAACCTTTTATCATTAAGGAAATCTACTCGCATGGAGTGGTAGAGTTGACAAATGAAGATGGTACCAACCCATTCAAGGTGAATGGCTAAGGGATAAAACCATACTATGGAGGTGATTTCAACCACGAAAAGAACTCCATTGACTTGGGAAAACCTGAATGATGAAACACACGGAGTCCCTGCACCAAGAAGCGATGACATCTTTTTCAGGGACATCATATCATTTTTTGTATCCTTTATTTTATGTTCTTATTATTTGCATCTTTTGTAATTTTATGCTTTTATTCTTTCTTTTGCTTTTGTATCAATGACTATTGAACAATTTGGAAAAAGTTTGGAGAGTTTTGAGTTTTTATGCGATGAGTGTTGCATAGGGATTATCCCAACACATCTATATCTAGCTCATTGTAGGCGAGGCAACCATACTCAACCTGTCGTTAGGGTAATGAAGAGACATGCGATGAGTGTTGCATAGGGATTATCCCAACACATCTATATCTAGCTCATTGTAGGCGAGGCAACCATACTCAACCTGTCGTTAGGGTAATGAAGAGATGCACTGCCTGACATTCCATCATATCTCATTTATTACGCGTGCGTCATAATTTCCTTGAATCGTGAGCGTGACCGTTTGTTCCCTCTCCTACTCTTGTGTCTATATAAACCCTTTCCCTTTGACCTCCCAAAGCTTCTTACAATTCATTTAAACCCTAGCTATTTTAAATTCCGAGGAAAAATAATTTTCTTTAAGTCATGTGCTTTCTGGAAACCTAAACCTTTTCGGCTAGCCGATTCCTCCTCAAGTCCCCAGCTAACTTTACCTCAATAGCTCACTAGAGCACTCCTTCCTCTGCCTGTGCCTCCATTCCCTCAAATTACTATGTAATAGTCGCTCCGACTTTAAATGTTCAGCCCATAGCTTTCCCAGTCACCTTTTCGCCGGTTTATGCACCACCTAAAGAAAACTCACTGAGAAGAGAGTTCCTTGAATGAAGGCAAGATCATCCCAAATCTATTTTTCATTGAATATAAGTTTTATAGTAAATCAAGAACAAGATATGCATTTATATAAATTATAACATGCATTAATAAAGAAAAAAATTAGGGTTTCAGAAACCCTCATCTTTGAAGAACACTTTCTCAAAGAATCCCTCGAACAAGTCATGAACAGATCTCCTTTTCCAACAAGGGACACCACCACTTGAGACTCCTTTGTATTCTCTTGGGACAAAAGATTCAAGCAAGAGTTGTGACTTTTCTAGAATCCTTGGAAGAGGGAAGGGAGATGGAGAGAAGGAGAGGGTGGAGCAGAACTCTTCTTCTCTATTTGTTTTTTCTAGAGATAACTATTCTCTCAGAGAGAATTGAGGAAGAAGATGAATTCCAACATACTCATTCTTTTTCAACCCACGTAATTAAATGGAGAAAATGGGGGGAGGGAGTTACAACTCCTTCCCTTTAATTAATTTCTATTAACTTAATAATATATATACACTATATGTTATATCAAATATAACATATAACCTGTAGTTTTATATTGCATCAAATACAATATAACCTATAGATTTATTTTCTCTCAATAATACATGACATTTAATATAAATCAAATTTATATTAAATTCACTTATATGAATCTCATCCATATAATTAATATTTGAATTACATTCAAATATTTAATTCCTCTCACCTTATTTATGGTATTTAATATAAATCATACTTATATTAAATTAATCACATGAATCTCATTCATATAATTAGTATTTGAATCATATTCAAATTCCTCTCATATTAGCCCTTAAGGGAGCAATTTATCTACTTGCCCCTACATTGAGGAAGGAGTGAATTCCATCTTATGTAGTTGAGTTCTCAGCTCCCTAGTCAGACGAATCCCCAAAATGGTAGGCTTATTGATTTGGCAATCTGGCCACTCTTACCCATACAAATCAAAGAATCGCCTTCATGAGAAAGAGTTCACAACTCACACAAGATTCAGGTCATGTAACCTATGGTCATCCTAGTAAAATGTAAGTTTCTATTATTAACGATGTTATATAAAGAGACTAATCATTTCGTGGTTTGGTCTTATACAAACTCTTTGTATATGATATTGCCGCTAACATGTCTTAACATGAATAATCAGGATCATATCACTTGTAGCACTTTACAACACTTGTAACACCTATAAAGTGAGTCGTATCCGTAGTGTCACCAAGATAAGGTACCCAGCCTTATCCATCTACTACAGACCATTTAGGTTATATTTAAACAAGATCCACTTGTATGTCTCTACATACTTATTTAAATTACATGAAATAACCTCGAATCTTAGTTTATTGGACTGAGTATATGCTTATAAATAACACTTATTTTATTAACAACAATATGTTTAAACAAAGTTTACAAACTACGAGATTACTAGAGATTTAGGATACCAATACCAACACCACCACCCATGTTGGCATTTCCTCCCCTATTCAGCCTTGCCCTCCTCCACTCTGTGTCAGTGCTATCGCGCTCTTCATCGCCTTATGATCGTCTGAAACCGATTGGTTCCAACACCAGTAAAGCCAGATCACGAGATGAACGAGAAGTCTACGGAGATATATTGAAACACTTAAATCCGCTCGAATCCCTAGACGATGGGGTCGTGAACTAGCTGAGCAAGAAGAAGGTTGGTGCTCAAACATTGCTGCATGGTTCTGGCCATGTGATGAATGGATCCGAGACACTGGCATCTAATATACCTAGGCCTATTAGTGTCAAGGAAGGACTGTTGGGATGAATATCTTTCGCATTCGAAGAGAAAAAGGCGAAAAAGCAAAGTGGCAAGACGGAACAGGGGCGAGGGGATGTGATTGACATAGAAAAGAAGCCCCTGTTAAGGAAGAACGCAAGGGGAGAAGAGAGGAAAACGGTGAAGTAATTCTCATCTGTGGAACCGTTGGTAGACAAATTTAAGAGCAAGGCCGAAATAGTAAGAAAGAGACTTGAAGAGATAAGGAAGGAAGCAACAACTCTCATCATTGCAACGAAATTCCCTCGTGGATTATGCGATGAGGAGCTTGAAGCACGTGATAAGTCATTGGATAGTGCGGACCGTGCCGCAATAAAATTTAAAAATGAATGGCTCAAGGAGGGTGATGAGGAGAAGAAAGCCCAAAAGGAGAAGGCTCAGCGCATAAAGCGCAATTTAAAGAAAATTCAAGAAGAAAATAGATTGTTGAGAGAAGAAGAGAAGAAAAAGGTAGAGAAGAAAAAAAAAACAGAGGCAGGTGGCGTGAAAAAGAAGGAAGCTATGCCAAAATGAGTGGCGAGAAAAGAAAATAAGGGCAAGGCACCAGTGGTAGAAGAAGAGAGAGCACCTAAGAAGAGGCCTCCAATTTTGATTGAAATGGGCTTCTTCCTTGAGGGTTCTCTATTACCCCCCTTCATCAGTGACACAATTGATGCGTTGGGATGGAGAGATTTCTGCAAGGGGGCTCGGACGATCAAGCCATATGTAGTGATCGCGTTCTATGAAGGGAAGCCTTACGTAAATCACTACTGGGCCGATGTTGGAGAAGCGACAATTTGATTCGGCATCAAAAAAATTACCCGTTTGTATAATTTGGAAGATATTCTCGACGTCGAAGGTAATAAAATCATAGAAGCTCCAACACCTAAAGAGCTTAAGAAAGTGCTGAAAATGGCCGCAGTGCTTGGCACAGAATGGACCACTTCAGCAAAAGGGGCTAAGATGTTATTGCCTCATAGCTTAACGCCTAAAGCGAATGTTTGGCTATACTTCATCAAAAGAGAGTGATGGACACATTTTGCATTATGCAGCTAATCCCAATCAACATTGATCGCCTGATTGGAGATCAAATATGGTCATTCTTCTAAAGACCTAGGGGGAAGCTATTTTCTCCATCGCTTATAATAGAACTATATCTTGCACAAGGCTAGTTTGAGGAGGAGAGGATGTTGAAGTTAGAAGTACACTTACAAACAATTCCCTCCGCCGCCTCATGCGACTGCCAGTTTGGTCTGAGAGCCTGCCAAAGTAGCAAGTCAAGCAACGACCCCCAGCAAAGCTAAGCACTTCCGAAACCCTCCTAATGAAAAAAAATGGAAGGTGACCATTGCTCTAGAAATTGAAGGGTGATCGCATCACTCCAAGAAGAAAGGTCCCTACTACCTTAGCCTAGAACAACTTTCCCCAAAAATGATGATCATGAGGAATCTCTTAGGTTAAGGGTTGACCTCAATAAGCGCCCGTCATCGCTTGAGAAGCCTCCTGCTTTTGAAGATTACCCTTTAATTATCTCTCCCATCACCTCTAAATTACCAACACCACCTCCTTCCTCTAAATTTAAATCAAGTCCACCACATACTATAGCTGACGACCCAAGCTTGACTATACCTAGATTAGAAATGGGTAGTGGTTCAAGCATTGGTGAGGCCAGTAAGCATCAAACCAATGAAGAATGGCAGCATGATGAAGCCAACGCATCGGAAGGCATTAACCTTGATGATGAATGGTAAAAATTCCTTCATGATGGCCTTTGAGAACCAATTATAGGAGGTCTTGTTGAGCTATTGCAACAACATCAATCACTTCAAATGCAGTGAATGATCTGAAACGACAACAAGAAGAACTCGTTAGGCAACATAACGAGTTAAGGGAATTTGTTCAAGGCCAACAGAGTGTAATGCGCAACTTCATTCGGCAATAGAAGTAGAGGCAGCACAACCAATTCCATTTCATGATCCAATTCTTTCAAGAAGTCGTCGCCCGCCTTATGGTAGGACCACCTATTCCTTCGCATCTCCAAGTTCCTCTGCAATTTCCCAATGAAGATCCACCACAGGAGCAAAACAGCAACGATGTGGGAGAAAATTAAATCTGGGGGGGTTTCTTTCTATTTTTTTTTTCTCTTCTCCTTTGTATTATTGGATTGCATTATCAATTAAAGTCTGAATTTACTATGCATTTATCTATTTTCCTTTTCCTTTTCTTTTTGTTTCTATCTTGCTTTTACTTTTGATCGCATAAGTTTCATTGCTTTGTTGCATTTTTATAATGACCTCTATGATGATATCGTGTATTGATGCAATAGTAGCTCGATTGTTGTTAGCATTAAGTTTTAGGATTTTTCCTTAAGAAACATTTCCAGAATTTAGTATGCCCGCAAGCTTTACTTCAAACCTCATTTGCAATATCTTTCTGACTCCATCACATAATTCAATTTTCAGCAATGGAGACCTTGCTGCTCCCTAAATTTAGGGGTGGGAGGTTTGCGCAACAATTCAATTTTTCTGGATTTCATTAATTTTCAACTTTAAAAAAAAAGGAAGAAAAAGCGTTGAAATCGGATCTTGCTCGTAATTGGATGTTCGCATGACACTTGTGGGGGCAAGCCAAAAATAGGTAGGAATTGTGATCAACGCAAGAAATAAGCGATCGCAACCCCACTACCATATCAAATTACAAGACATGAGTTAAGACTGAAAAAAGCATCTAACTCGTAGTTGGATGTCCGCATGACACCCATGAAGATGAGACGCTCGGATCAGCGCGAGATCAAACCTAATGGATATATCAAGGAGAAATTTATTTTGTTTGAAAAATCTCAAACCAAAGCACATTTCTGAAAAATGAAATATAAGACGGTGTTGGAAATGAGTAAGGAACTTTTGAAGAATAAAGCTTGCGGCATCTCAAGACTAGAAATATTTTCATAGGGAAAAGAGTAAAACTCGAGAAAGCATTGGTCTAGCAATATAAGTTGAGCACTTTGAGAGATCTAAACGATGCAACAAAGCGGTCAGATTTTCCAAGAGTCCTAAGTATATACTTGAGGATAAGCATTGTTTTAAATTTGGGGGAGTGATAACTTGTAGAAATACAAGTTATTTTACATCTTTATCTAAAACAATTAGAAAAAAAAAAGCTCTGAAAATGCGATGAATTACCAAGAAAATTCATAAAATAATTGTAGCATGTGATCACATGAACTCAATGCCTAATTTGTCTATTTTAAAGCTAAACATTTTTGTTTAAGTGCAGAATGACCGACGATGTGATCAAATGAGAAATCTTAGTGGTAACACATGATCGCATAGTAAGACGAGTCGGTGACTCCAGGTGATGAGACATGGCGCGACGCTTGGGTGGTGGAGGTCAAATCAAAGATTGAGTTGTTGGCTGATAAGAAAGCTTTACTACAGAGCCAATGAACTTCTGATGCGTAGCAAGCGACGCATCAAGGTATGAAATTTAATGCACCTTATCAAAAAAATCATAGGTAAGAAAATAAAAGCTATCATCATCATCTATAAATAGCCATGAAATCGCCATGCGAAAGGAGAGGAACGTGTGAAGAGAAGATTCAAGAGTACTATTGGGAAATTCTTGTGTTATATTTACCTTAATTTTTAGGAGAATTGATCCCATGGAGCAAGTATGTTGCAAGGATGAAGAATCAAGAAAAAAAAAATGGAAATCTGGTAGTCAAACACACCAATTCAAGCTGAGATAACAAAAGAAAATTTTACTATGTTTCAGCGTCACAACGCTCTTCAAAAGCCTAAGTGCAATACTCGCTCGATGCTTGACGGCAGTAGCTTGGTGTACAGGGCAACGTTGCAACGTCGCTCCAAGTGTTGCAACGGTTCGAAGATGGAACAATGCCACCATCGCAATGTAAGTGCTATAAGAGTGTGATAACATGCAGCAAAAGTAACAAGGATCAATAAGTATTCAAATTCATTAATTTTGGCAGAAACTAAAGCATGCTCATCTAAATAAGAGTGTTTGTAGTCATACCTTTGGAGAACTCTTCAAGATCTCGATCAAACAGAAGCAGTCTTCTCCAAAGAACACTGTGAACACCTCAAGATCTTCCCCACTATCCTCTTGGAGCTTTAGACTGAGTTGTGGGACTCAAGAACAGCTTGAAGCAATGTAAACGCAAGGAGAAGCTCACAAAAGCACTCACTCGTAGAACACTTCTTCAGCTGAAATTCTCTCAAATTTCTGTAGAATGCATGCTCCAATTTCACTCCATTCTTCTTTGTTTATTGTAGGTGAACATACAAAGAAGAAATGTTGCATGACTTGCAGCACATGCTTGGAGTAAATGAGGAGAAAGGTAATGGGTTTTGTGTGAGAATGAAGAAAATGGATAATGGAATACCTCATATTTCCATTTGTGCATGTAATCTCAATTTTCCAATTTTTCTTTAAAATAAAAACCAATTTCAAAATTCAATTTTGATTTTAAAACTGAAAATTTAATTTTCTAAAATTAATTTCATAAATTAATTTAAAAGATACTAATTAATTTAAAATCAAAATTAGGTCAATTCTAATACCACAGATATTCTCCCATTTGCCCTAAATTACACTATTGGGAGTCCTAGTCCAACTAGGTGGCCCTCGAACACTTTAGCCGAAAGGGCTTTTGTGAATGGATCAACAAGGTTGTCTTCAGAGGCAATCTTTGTAACGATCAATCTCCTCTGTGCACTATCTCTCAAATGAGATGGTACTTTCTTTCAATATGTTTTCCACGTTTGTGACTCCTGGTTTGCTTTAAGTTGGCAACAACACCACTATTGTCACAATGCAGTGTGATAGGCAGGTGCATATCTAGAACTACTTCCAAATCAGCCAAGAATTTGCATAGCCATACTGCTTCTTTAGCAGCTTCACATGTAGCCACGTATTCCGCTTTCGTTGACTAGTTAGGTTTCTATTTCAATAGGATGACCTAGGCAACGTAGTCTGAATCCTAAGTGTATTATGAACTCCTGTTCACAAGAGATTATCTTTGGTTTGTATGGGTGAAAGTGTCCAGTTCGCCAACTCAATAAGCTTGCCATTTTGGGGACAAAACTGAGTGGGGAGCTAGTAATATAATAATACAAGATGGATTTCATTCCTTTTCAGCTTTAGAGTAAATAGATGAGTGTTCCCTTAAGTGGTGTTTTCATGACTTGAAAAAAGGGTTCTACCCTCTCATTGGCCCGAGAGAATTTCTGTTTAATGGTTGGACCATAAACGGGTTGTTCATTAGAGGAGCACTAGTACTTAAGGATACAGAGGTAACCCAAGGGTAAAATGGTAATTTGACCCAGTTTGTGTTACAAACACTCGTGAATGACTAACCTATTGTTATTGGTCTATATCTATGGACAAAAAAAATATATTTGCAGTGGGAGAATGCAGTTGTGGGTCTTTAGTAGAGCGTACCCACAATTAATGAATATTGATTAATTTGGTTAATGAGTTTAGCCAATTAATCTTATATCATTGGAGCTTCTGTTCTGTAGGTCCATAAGGTCCTCTTCTTAGCTCTCAAAGGGAATTGAGGTAACTATGTCTTGAATTGAGTTTGAAATGCTCAAATTCACTAAGGGAAATAATATAATATATAATGATACATTATTATATAAAGTTTGTATTTTATTTAAACTTTATAATTTAAATTTAATTTTGGATACCCACTTGATTGGACAAAATAAAACAAGACCTGGGTTGACATCCATGAGGCACTTCAAGTAAACAATAGGGTTGACCACTCAGGGATAGACTTGGTTAAAGGCAAAGAAAAATCCAATAGATCCACATTCAAAGGCAAGCATTTCTGTCATAGGGGGAACTCCATCTAAGGAAAGAGCTTAGTTAATTAGAGAATTATAAAAAGTAGCTCGCCTTACTTTCTATATTCCCCTATGCAATGATGGAGATGGAGTACTTGGGATCAGTAGTACGGGCTTCTTAGCCAAAAGAAAAAAAAGGATGCCATGTCTCTAATCTAAAGCTTTAGTCTTTTTATAAAATTCCCGTTGTAATGTTCAGCATATTTCAGTATATATCGTGATATATTTGCATAGTTTATAGGAGAATTGAATATTTGAAGGAGTTTAAATATTAATTTAATCTAAATTAGATTCATTTAAAACTATAAGTTAAAATTAATGTGTATTTGATGCATATTAAAATTATAGATTATGAGAGAAATACAATTGAATATGATTCAAATGTAGGTTAAATTAAATATTTGTTGTTTAATTTGTTAATTATTTAATTTGAGAATTAAATAATTATTTAATTTAATTAATTGAATTAAAACTATAGGTTATGTGAGAGATGTTTCATTTAAATATAATTTAAATGAAATCATTAATTAAATAAGATTTAATTAATTAATTAAATTAATTAAAAAGATAACTTGCATGTGGGTGATCCCATGTTCCCCTCTCTCTGTGTTAATAAAAAAACATCGTGCTTATTGCCACAAACCACACCTCAACTTCTCCTTCTTCAATCTCAATTATTATGTAATTTTGTTTATCATAGGAGAGACACAACACACAGAAGAGTTATGTAATTTTGTTTCTCTCAATTTCTCCTTCTTCAATCTCAATTATTTTCTTATTGCCACAAACCACACCTCAACTCTCAGAGATTAGGATTGTAGCCTTACAATGGTATGGAGTTCAATCCAATTGGAGGATTGGCAAATTCAATCAAAGTTTCTACAAAGGTAAAATCTCTATCATTTTCTCTGTAATTTCAATACATGCTTAACATAGGATCTATTTTACAGTAGGGTGTAATTTTGTTAGTCTCTGTATTTTTTTTGAATTTCCCAGTGTATGGGTATTTCAAAAATCCTAAATCAGGAACGAGTTTAGTTCTGTGATTTACGTTGCACTAGGACTTTCATCTCTTCAATTATTAATATAATATTAATTTAATAATATACCTCCCTGCTACAGGGAGTTATATTTCGCACATACAGGAGGGAGTTATAGAACTCCTCTCCCTCCTTTACTATTAGTTTATTGGGAACAGACAGAAAAAAGGTGATTAGGAAACTCTCCATAAACTCCCTCAAAAAAGTCTCTCACCCTCTCTCAATGCTTCTACCTTTCCTTTCTCCTAAAAACAAGTACAAGGAGACCATACTTCCTTATTCTCTTGTCCTGAGAATAGTAGATGTTCCAAGAGGTGGTGTTCGTTGAATTATTTTCAATTGTTCGTGTAGAAGAATTGGTGTTCATGACATTTGAAGAGGAATATCGTGAAGAAGGCATTTCTATAAGAGTAAGCAATTTTTCTTCTTCCCTTTCTCTGTAGAAATCATGCTTTTAGGTTTTTTATAATCTTTATCCTATTGTTCATTGTGTATGAATTTCTCTGTTTTTGTGTTGTTTCAAATCGAATTACAATTGCATCGCATTCAGGGCTTCCGCAAAGGAATTTTGTTCATTCACATTCATCTCTATCTACATCACCTATTTCTTGTTTATAAGACAATGGATCCTCAATGTTATCATTAGGTATGATGATATGGGCTTCTGTTAAACCCATGTAGCAGAAAAGTTGAGTTATAAGCCTCCCACTACGTCGAGCTATTCTCAACTCTTGAGAAGGACATATTTAACTTGATGTACCAGCATTGTCAACAACTTTTGTTGACATGCTGACATCATCAATATCTCTTGTTGATGTACTAATAGCTTCATTTGAAATGTCACACCCCCTCCCAAATTACCATTTAGACCTGCAAGGAGATGTGACCGCAGCAGTTACCAATCATCTTGCTGGTACTTACTGCCTACTATCCTTCTTAACCTGACTTAGAACCTTGATATGCATATATATATACTCAAACATCAACTTATGATAAATGAAAAACATTAATAGAGTTCTACATTACTCTTCATCAGTACAACTTATACACTTTACATAAGCAGTAAGCCCAACACACTCAACTAGTCCCTACAAGACATAATACATGCGTACTACTTTATACAAAACCCTCACTTAGACTTCTAACATTTTGATCTTGAGTGGCAGAGCAACAGCAGAGTCTTCTTCTTGGGAATGACCGCTACTTGTGGAGAAGACATTTAAACAGAGTGAGCTAGAAGCCCAATGAGCGACTAACCTTTGAAACGTAAAAGACATATATATAAATCATGCTTAACAAAGAGATCATGAACTGAAAAACGTAGCTGAAAACTGAGAAATTAGTCAAGCAAGTAATTACATAAAACTTCTCTTACAAGAATTTAACCATGACATAGGCATCATAGGAATCAACTCCGGAAGGCCTTTAGGCCTTAGCATTCACATTAAATGTCTTTACAAGAGAGTGACTTTTCTAGTTCGCTCTTGAGCGTAACCTTACTGAACCTCGTCCTGGTTGGGGGAGGGACCCTCTGGCTCAACTTCCACTATCACCTTAGTCGAGGTGTGTCACTTTTTACCATTACTTATATCTTTAACTGTAACTCATCGAACAACTTCATAACACTTGAAGCATAAAACATAATAATGTTATGTGGATACTTCCTGAATCTTAGTTGAGAACGAGCATTCATCGCTCAAGCTCCCAACATCTGTATCACGCCAAGAGACCCACATTTCGGCCTCGGTTACTAAAATATGGCCTAGGAGGCCCATACGTCGGCCTCTTAAATATGGCCTAAGAGACCCATACTTCGGCCTCTTCTTTAGAACTTTCTACATGCATGTGGAGTTATTAAGTACAATCAACACCTTAGGTACTCCTTGGACACCTTCCATGCTTTCAGTATCCGACTCACTAAAGACATGATCTAAGTATTCAAATTCACTAATTTCAAGACGATAACAGAAGTACAAGGATCATCTAAGTATTCAAATTCACTAATTTTGGCATAATACAAAGCATGCTTCTGAAAAAAAAAAAAAAAAAAAAAAAAAAGATTTCAAGACTAACCTCTTGTAGAACTTCTTCAAAGCTCCATCTTCAGCTGCTATCTTCTTCATATCTTGTTGTAGACCACCTCAAGATCTTCCACACTATTCTCTTGGTGCTTTAGATTGAGTTGTGGGACTCAAAACAAGCTTGAATCAAGGGATGAAGGAGAATAGCTCACTGCAGTAACCTTTGTTGAAGAACCTTTCTTCAAACCGAATTTTCTCTCAAATTCTGTAGATTGCATGCCCGTTTTTCACTCCAATCTCTTCATTATATTCCAGATCAACATGCAAAGAGAAGAGCTACATGAGTTGCGCTCATACTAGGAGAAGACAAGGCCAAGATGTTGCTTCATGTGTGAGCTACTTCAAAGATAGATAATGGAAAAACCCATTTTTGGGTTTTGTTTTCCAATTTTCAATTTTATCTAAAAATCAAAATTTGATTTTATAAATCTATCTTGATTTTAAAAAATGCAAAATTTAATTAATTTCATAAATTAATTATTAAATAAAACTTAATTAATTTAATATCAAATATTAAATTAATTTTAACACATATCCAGCTTTATATATTTAAATAATATTTAAATATATAAATTCTCCTATTCCGTTTAATTCTAAAATTAAACATATAATTATACCTCATATAAATACTAATTCCCTTAATTCTAATTTGAATATTTCAAACTAACTTATCACGCTATTCTAGAGCTAGTCCGTTACGAGCTAGTAGGGGGACCTCGCGGACCTACAGATCATGGGCTCCAACGATCGAAGATTAATTGGCTAAACTCATTAGACCAAATTACTCCCCATTCGTTAACTAATGGGTCATTCCACTAAAGCCCATAGTTGCATTCCCCTCACTGTAGATATATTATGTCCACATGATTTAACCATAATCAGCAAGTCGACCCTTCACAGTTGTTCGTAATAACGGCTGGGTCAAATATTTGTTTTAGCCCCAAGATTACGTCTTATTTCTCAAGTCCCTACTGATTCTCTAATGAACAACTGGTTTATGATCCAATCACCAAACCAAACTTTCTCAGCCCAATGAGTGGGGTGGGGTCCCTTGTTCAAGACCTGGATTCAGTATTTGAGAGAACAACCTTTCTCCTATACCTAAATCGAGTAGGTGTGAACTCCATCTTGCAAGGCTATGTCCTCAACTATTCATCCGGTCTTATCCCAAAAATGGTAAGCTTATTGAGTAGTGCTGTTGGACTACTCTCACCGTTTGTAAATCAAAGGATAATCCTGAACAAACAGGAGTTTATAGCTAGCTTAGGATTAAGATCGAGTTAACCTAGATCATCTAGGTGAAATAGTCAGTCTTAAACAGTAAACAGTGTTATAAAGTAAGAGTGACTTATTTCTTGGTTCTGATCTCATGTAAACTCATTATATAGGACGCCCCCACTTCTCATGTCATAACATGTACAAATTAGGATCACATCGTATGTAGCACTTTACAACTCTTTATAACAATTACAAAGTAGGTCGCATCCAATGGTGTTACCAGAATAAGTCACCCAACCTCATTCATGTACCATAGTTCATTTTGACTATTACTCAAACCCGATCCACTCTTTTATCTCCACATAAAGTTCAAGTACTCATACAATAGTCATGGGTCTTAGTTTATTGGATTTAGACTTTCATACAATTTATGAGATCAATAACAAATATATTGATAATAGAAAATGTTTATCATTTTACAAACTGCAAGTTTTAGGACATAAAACCCAACAATATCATGCTTTAACATCATATATATTATAAAATTTTCAGAATGTAGTTTTAAGCTAGCATTTGTGGAAACTTAGCCACAGTCTTTAGAACGCATGCTTCAACATAGAATACTTTATATGGAATAAGGTTATCATATTACCTTGGCATGCGATCAAACAAGCACATAGTTAAGGAAAATGCTAAGCAATCTCATGAAGCTTAATTGCTTGAAACCTATAAACTTATCAACAATTATCATTGAATGACATAGTTTATCCCTCTTCATAGTCCTTGCTAATACGGAGCCAACTCAATGCATAACATTCTTCATTACAAGTTTTACTGAAACTTGAATTCATCTTTTGGGGTGTGCATCCTCTGTCCATCACCTTCCTAGTCATACTGACCCTACGTGTACGTAGCTAAGATCCCATCATCAACCATCTCGAAACTCAGTTACCACTTCGAGGTATTGAGCTAAACATACTTTACTAGGAGTCCTTCATCTAGACTTCACACTTAGTTTGTCCTATAGTCCAGTTTTCCTTAGTAGCATACGCTAACCATTCAGATTCTGTTTGGGGCAACATACCTCATAAGCACTAGACATAATTACTTAAGAATATCATGCCCGGACCATAACTATCCATACTCTATAAATTATTAACCTACCAAGAATTCATAAACATCAGTAAGGCAAATAACTAGAAAAACGTTTGAGGCTGGCTATCAATAAGTGACTTTTCATAAAAGCATTACTTGTTAAATAATTCGTAAATATTCGTAAACATTAGAGTCACTCACAACCTTTGAGAAATCCTTTTAAGATTGATGAGCTTCATCTACTAATGTCAACCCCTCTGAACACATAAAATTACTTTAGTTACTAGTCATGGTTTCCCTTTTTAGACTTGCTTTTAAAAATTAAGCTAACATTTATACAATTCGCTTTCAAATATTCTTAACCCACCTTAGGGCATCGGGTACTTAGTCGAATTTAAAAGGGCTTAAACTTCAGTGGGTCGCCTTCTTTCTGATGCCCACACCCAGTACTTAGTAGGGTCTTTTGGGTGCCAAGCCCATGTTTAGCAAGTAGTTGCCTGTTCGCCCAACAAATTCTAGATTCAGATTCTAATGTTAATAACTTGAAATCCAGAACTCATTTAAGAAAAATCCTTCTTCAAACATGCTCATAATTGTCTTAACAATGTTACCACAAAGTTTTAGTGTAAAACTCTTCATGGTTTGATCTGGAGCTTTAAATCTTCCCAAGTTGCCCTACACCACGAGGTTGCCTGCTTGTTCAACACTTTCTAAATTTAGCTTCTAAAATATGTAACTCAAATCTCAGACCTTATCTCACAAAAGTTCCTTCAACAAACTTAGTCATAAGGGTGATAAAAATAGTACCTTAAATTTTTAGCTTGAAATTCCATGTGGTTCAGTCTAGATTTATTTTTCTTTGTCGAGTGCCCAAAAAGGCCCGAAAAATGAACCTTCGACTCTTCCTACCTTCTCTTGCCCTCTTTCCGGTGAGACCCTTCCAAAGGCTTGATTTCAGAAACTAGACTCATAGAGCTTTCCAGTGTTACCAATTTTGTCTGGTTTGCTCAAGCAAATTGTCCAAAAAAAGTCCTTGAATTTCTCTTCCTTTTTATACTATTTTCCAACCCTTTATATGAAATCTCCTTAAGCCACCTCACCCACTAGTGGTGATCAAGGGTCGAGATTAAGTCATCTGTCCAGGTAATTAAAAGAGAAGTCTAAAACTGAGTGTTTAAATCTGAGTGTTTCGAGCAGCTCGATCCTCGCTTGGAAAACTCGATGGAGAGAGGTCCTTACTCGATGGAAAATTTCAAGCCTCTCTGTTAAATACTCGATGGGAGGACTCGCTACTCGATGGGGAAACTCGACGTTAAGAGCTTGCTCGATGCATGTTCCTCACTCAATCTTGAACTCGACACGCGATCCTTCCTCGCTTACCCTCGATGCTCACCTCCTTCCTTGCTCACTTATACTCGACACTTGACAGCCTTTATTCGATGTTCGACCCTTCTCGATTACTTATACTCGACGCTCAGTAGAATTTACTCGATGCTCATTTGGCGCTCCTTGATGCTCAAAACACCCTTTAGCATAACCAACACTTAGCCAGAAATTCTCTTTGTAAGGCTAGATCAGTAAGTAACCGAGGGTTAAGATCCCATACTTAAAACATTTTCCCCCTTCATACTTATCCTTTACCTCAAACGAACAAATCCAATCTAATTTAAAAATTTAACCCAACATTTTGCTTACTTAAGCAATAAACATCATGAAAAAGGGAAAAGTGAGGTACGAGTTTTACATGAAATCTCATTTAACACAATTTTACTTCGTGGTTTATGATCCCTCTTGTGGTCTTTTTCTAAAAAAGTAGCATTTTTCAATACAAATACTTTATTATCTTTAGGATCATAGAAAATACCACCACTCATTTCCTTGGGATAGCCTACAAATAGGCATACTCTTGAACAAGTTTCCAATTTCTTAATGTTTGTCACAAGTACGTGTGCTAGACATCCTCAAATCCTAAAGTGTCATAAACTACTTTTACGACCTTTCATGTTTCAAAAGGTGTTTTAGAAACATTTTTTATGGAACTTGGTTTAGTATATAAACCACAGTCATTATTACTGCATGATCCCAAAACCAGTCAAGTAATTTAGCATAGTTCATCATCAACTGGACCATGTCCAATAAGGTTCTATTTCTCCTTTCTGTTACACCATTTTTGCTGAGGTGTATTAGGTGCTAAAAATTAGGATGTGATTCTATGTTCTATCAAATAGTCCTGAAATCTCAAATATACTTTCCACCTTGATCTGATCGAAGTATTTTAGTTGTTTTACCTAATAAATTTTCAACTTCAGTCTTATACTCTTTAAACTTTTCAAGAGCTTCAGACTTATGTTGCATTATGTAATTATACTCATATCTTTGATGGTAGGAGATGCTACTGTTGCTTGCAAACCCCAACAATAAAATGAAATTTATAATACCGACAAGGCTATTACTAATACGATGGTGTCACGATAGTGGCAAGTCCTGGTCGTCAGTAAGGAAATGCTAGTATGAGTTTTTCATATATATATATATATATATATATATTTATTTAGTTGACTAATTAGAGCAGTAAATGGGTGTTGGTAAAGCTAATTACTCCCCTACACATGTTAAACACAAATCTAAAGAAGTTGGAATCTTGTTCAAAAGTATGCCTCTTTGTAGGTTACCCCAAAGAGACAAAAGGTGGTATTTTATATGATCCAAAAAAGCATAAAGTTGTTGATGCTAGCACATTGAGTTAAACAAATCTTTCTCAAGAGTTGAGAGTGCCTCTATGTGGTGGGAGGGTTGTAACCTAACCTGCACGTTACATGGTTAGCAATAGCCCAAATCACCATACCAAATGATGACATTGAGGATCCACTGTCCTATAAACAGGAAATGGATGATGTTGTCAAAGATGAGTGGATTAAAGCTAAGAATCAAGAAATGGAGTCTACGCACTTCACTTCTATCTGGGATCTTGTAGATCAATCTAATGAGGTAAAACCTTTTGGTTGCAAATGGATCTACAAGAGGCAAAGAGTTGTAGATAGGATGGTACAAACCTTTAAGGCTAGATTAGTGGCAAAAGGTTATACCCAAATGGAAGGAGTGGATTGTGATAAAATTTTCTCACTTGTTGCCATGTTAAAATGTATCTAAATACTCTTGTCCATTGCAACATATTATGACTATGAGATATGGAAAATGGATGTCAAGACTGCCTTTTTGAATAAAATATTGAAAAGAGTATCTACATGAAACAACCAAATGGATTCATTGAACAAGGTCAAGAGAAAAAAGTTTACAAGCTTAATTGGTCCATCAATGGATTGAAACAAACATCTTGATCTTGGAATATAAGATTTTATACTGTGACCAAATCCTATGGCTTTGATCAGCATACTGATGAACCTTGTGTCTACAAGAGAATCATCAATAAGTCGGTAGCTTTTCTAATGTTGTATAGGGGTTATATCCTACTTAATGGGAATGATGTAGGTTTTCTATCTAACATAAAGAAATGGTTGGCTGCTAATTCCAAATGAAAGATTTAGGTGATGAATAGTTTATTTTTGGAATCCAATGCTAGTCTTGTCTCAGGTATTGTATATTGACAAAATGCGCATTGAATATAATGTGTTTGTCAAATATTCGATGCAGAATTTCAAGAAGGTTTTACTACCTTTCAAGCATGGAATTACATTGTCTAAGGATTAGTGTCCTAAGAAATGAATTTGAGAATATGAGACTGATTCCCTATGCATCAGCTTGTGAGTAGCCTTATGTATACCATGTTGTGTATGTTGGGATTGGTGTCCTAATTCTCCCAGAGTCTTGTTGTTTGAAATGATACACATTGTTTCATGAATAAAATAATTGTTATTTCATTACGGCATTTACTCATATCTAATAAACAAAGCTCCATGGTTATCTTATATAAACTTAAGCATGTATATGTGATATACAAGTGGACCATGACTTAAGTGATAACCTAAATAGATATGTAGTATAAGGACTAAGGTGGGATACCTGATCCTAGTGACACTATGGATACGCCCGCTTTGTAGAGGTTTGCAAGTGTTGTAAACTACTACAGATGGTAGATCCTAACCATTCATATGGAGACGTGCGAACGAGGGTGTCCTATACAAAGAGTTTGTTTGAGACTGGACCACGAGATGACTAGACTCTGTATATAACGCCATTGATACTAGAGACTTACATCTCACCTAAACGACCATAGGTGACACGACCTCAATCCTGAGTGTTTTGGAAACTCTTGCCTTTGAGGGGGGTCCTTTGATTAGTATGGGTGAGAGTGGCCAGATTGCCAACTCAACATGCCTACCTCATTGGGGACTTGTCTGATCTAGGAGCTGGGAACTCAATCTACAAGATGGAATTCACTCATTTCCCAAAGTAGGGATAACTAGAGAGATTGCTCCCTTAAGGGCTCATTCTAGGGCTTAAACATAGTGGCCATAGTTTCTCTTTGGAAGAGAAGACTTAGTCATAGTAGTACTATGACTTATGTTCATTAGAGGGATCAGTGGTACTTAAGAAGTTAGATGTAACTATAAGGGCATAACGGTTATTGGCCGAGTTGTACTTATGAGCAATCTGTGAAGGGTCGTCGCGCTGCTGATTGGTTAAGATGGACACATAGTATATCTGTTGTAAGAAGAGTTTAGCTGTCGGTCTTTAGTGGAGTGCTTGGTAGTTAACGGATGGTGGATCCCGTGACTAAAGAGTTTAGTTAATTATTCACGTACCGTTGGAGCTTCAAGCTACAGGTCCATGAAGTCCCCTTGGTAGCTCAATGGATTCAGTTGAGGATCATTTCTTGGTGTTGATTTGAAATGTTCAAATTGACAAGAGGTAATTCGATTATATATGATATGATCGGTATGATGTATGAGATACATCTAGTGGACGATTAACGTAAATGAGATTTACATTAAGTACCATGGAATAGAAAAAGAGCTATGGTTTATATGTTTCATGAGATTAACTATAGGTTATAAATATATTGTGGTAAGTTAGTTATCATTTATACTTATAATAATATTAATTATTCGATAATTAATTTTTTTCTCTCTAATAACCAATTGAGTGAGAGGTTATTAGTGGTTTCATGGTAACCGTGAGATAAAAGGAAAATTATTTTCCTAATTTTAGTATGGTTAAATTTTGTGAATTTGAAATTTTTCTCTCTTGAAATCTCACGGGAAGTTGCCAAGTAAATATGATTTACTAAGCGACAACTTGGATGAGGTAAACGATTGTGTAGTGTTTGTAGGCGATAGACACACAGCTAAGCAATGAGTTAAACGATCGCTTAGCTTTAGCTAGACGATCACTTAGCTTTTGCTAAATGATTGAGCATCGACCTATACAATAGGTTCAACCTTCTCCCACTTGCTCAATCATTTACACAATTGTTGTTTCCTTTATCTTTTGCATCAAACTAAGTCCACAAAGAGCCCACTCCCTGAATTCTCATACCAAGAATACCAAGGTAGCCTTCTTAGTGGTGTCATACTCAACTCGTGATCAAGGTTTTGCTGTTGCTATGTTCGAGCATTCGTGACCAAGGAGCTTGGTGATGAGTCTACAAATGTGTGTAGCATTTCTCCTTGATCATTTGTATTATCATGTTGTAATTTCTGTAATTAAGCATAATCTATGTTTGTGTTTATGACTGTAATTGTAAAGTTAATATATGATTGTAATTTGGAATGATCTTTTCGCTGCTCATGGAAATCCCCGTGTTCGATTTCCTTCAGTGTATTAGGTCAGACATATGCTATATAGTTGGGATTGTCAATAGATATCAATCAAATTCAAGATTTGATCACTAGACTACAGTTAAAACAATCCTAAAGTATCTTAGGAGAACGATGGACTATATGCTTGTGTATGGGGCTAAGTATTTGATTGTTATAGGACATATTGATTTTGATTTTCAGACTAATAGGGATTATAGGAAATCCACATTAGGATTAGTTTTCACTCTCAGTGAAGGAGCTACAGTTTGGTCGAGTATCAAGCAAGGATGCATTATTGACTCCACCATGGAAGTTGAGTATGTAGCTGCTTGTGAAGTTACTAACGAAGCCGCTTGGCTTATGAAGTTCTTGACAAATTTGGAAGTTATTCCAAACATGACTTTGCCCATCACACTTTATTGTGATAATGGTGGTTCTGTGGCGAACTCCAAAGAACCTCGAAGCCATAAGAGAGGCAAGGGAGATTTTGCAACGAGGAGACGTGATCGTTACGAAGATAACTTCAGAACATAATGTTGTTGAGCCATTTACAAAGGCTCTCACAGCCAAAGTATTTTAGGGTCATCTAGTGAGTCTAGGTCTACAAGATATGTACCACATTGTTTAGGGAAAGTAGAAGATGTTACTGAGTATAGAGTATGCCCTAGTTTATTGTTTTAGTGTACATTATTGTATTGAAATTGTTATATTTATTGTTTTGTACACATCCCATTAGCTTTAAGACAAGTGTGAGATTTTGGGGTTTGTGCCCTAAATTTTGTGGTTTAGAATGTATAAACAAAATTCATTTATTTAATAAAATAAAGAGTTATTTTATTTCACCATTAGACGTGTGTAACTCAATTCAATAAACTAAGATTCAAAATTATTTTATTTTATGTAGCTTAAACAATATGTGGTAGACATACAGGTGGGTCATGTTCAAGTAATAATCTAAATGGTTTGTAGTATATGGATAAGGTTGGATGCCTCATCCTGGTGACACTATGAGTATGACTCACTTTGTAAACGAGACATGGGATTGAGAGCATCCTACACAAAGAGTTTGTATAAGACCGGGCCGTAAAATGATTAGTTTCTCTTTAAAACACCGTTGAATGGAAAGATTAACATTTCATACGATGACCATAGGTAACTTGATCTCAATCTTGAGTGAGTTATGAACTTTTATCTATGATGCCGGTCCTTTGATTTGTATGCTGAGTCGTCGAATTTTTCCAAGTAGGGAGCTGGGAACATAGCTACACAAGATGGAATTCGCTCCTTTCAGTCTTTAGGGTAAGTAGATAAATTGCTTCTTAACTGCTGACTCTGGGACTTGAATAATAGGGCCCCTCCCTCTTATTGGCCCGTGAGGGATTTGTTTATAGTAGGACCATAAACAGGTTGTTCATTATAGGATAAGTGAGACTTAAAGAGTAAGACATAAATACATGAGTACATGGTAATTTGACCCAATTGTAATTACGACCAGTTTGTGAAGGATTGACTTATTGGTAATGGTTATATCCATTGACACAAAAATATTCTACATTGCGAAGAGTTCAACAGTATGTCTTTAGTGGAGTTACCCCAGTTAATGAATGTTGATTAATTTAATTAAAAAATGTAGTTAATTTAAACTCGTATCATTAGAGCTTCTAATCTTTAGGTCCATTAGGTCCCTCTACTAGCTCACTAAGGATAAAACAATAATTATTTAGTTTTGGAAGAATTTGAATTGTTCAAATTATAAAGGAATACATATTAATTGTATGTGATACAATTAATAAAATGTATATAGATACATTATAATACAAAGTAAATTTTGAATGAAATTAAAATTAAATTATATAATATGAGAGAATAATGTATTTGAACAAGATTCAAATATTCAATAATATAAATGAGATTCATATTAAAACTTTACGTTAAATTTAATATGAATGAGATTCATTTTATAACTTTATGTTAAATTTAATGAGTGAGATTCATATTAGGTTAAATTTAATGTGAATGGGATTCATATTAAAAAATTATTAGTTAATCAAATTAATTAATATTAGTTAACTAAACTATAGTTAAATTTAATTAACTAATGTTAATTAATTGGATTAAATTAATATTTATTTATTTGATTTGATTAAATTAAATTAAATTAAATTTGATTTAATTTAATAAATTAAATAACAATTCCCCTATAGTTACAAGGAAGATGGCGTGAGCGGGGAGGGAATTAACTCCCCTCATTTGTTATGCAGTATGCAGGATTCTCTGCTTTGAAAGAGCTTACAGAAGAATAATTTTTCTCTCACACTCACTCTCAATTCTCTCTCAATCTCTCATCACTCTAACAAAACTGCAGAGAAAAAGTCTCTTTGTAAAACGTTGAAAAACTCTTACATTGTCTTCTAAAAGAAGTTCCCACAAACCTTTTTCTTGCCAAAAAATAACAGAGAAGACCATGTGGTGGTGTCTTGTTCGAGATCCAAGGAGAGTTGCAGAGTCGGCATCCCAGTAAAGAATTGGAGAAGATTGAAGAAGTTGTCTTCAAAGGTATTTTCTTTCTTCTTGAATTTCTTCATAGTAAAGCATGTTTAGTTTAGATGTGTTAGAGTTAGAAAACATGCGGCGGAAGAAAAAGGGATTATTAAGCATTCCAATTCATTAATTTTGGCTTTGAATCAAGCATACTCATAAACTATGAAGAGGGTTTCAAGACATACCTTTTAAGAAACACTTGAAATACGATTCCAACTGCAAATCCTTTTCACTTCAGCTTGTGAACCACCACAAGACCTTTCCTAATATCCTCTTGGTGCCTTGGATTGACTTGTGGAACTCAAATAAGTTTGGATTAAGGGAACATGGAGAGGAGGTCATTGGTTTCAACAGAAAAATTGAAGAACAATTTCTTCAGCTTTTCTTTTCAATTTAGCAATTGTCTCTCTTATTTCTCAGTCCAATCTTCTTTATCTATTGCATGACTATCATGCAAATACCATTATTGTATGTATTGCAGCATATTCTTTGGAAGATTGACTAAATTTAGAAATGGAAAATGAGTGAGCTTCTTGCTTAGAAAGTGGAAAAATCCTATTTTTAGGATTTTTCCATTTTCCATTTCATTTTCATTTTTTGATTTCCAAATTAACTTTGAAAATTAATTTTCTTTTAAAAAAAAACTTTATTAATTTTACAAAATTAATTCAATAATTAATGTATCTAATAAAATTAATAATAAATAATTAATTAAACAATTTAATTAATTCTAATTAATTTAATATCAAATATTAAATTAATATTTTACAAATTCTACTATCATGAATCCCTATTCATGAATTTAATATTTGAATCGTATTTAAATATTAATTAATTCTCCAATTTCGTTTAATTTTAAAATTAAATGCGTAATTATATCATATATAATTACTAATTCCCTTAATACGAATTTGAATGTTTCAAATCAACTTATCACGCTACTCTAAGGCTAATCCATTTGTGAGCTAGTAGGGGGACTTCATGGACCTATAGATCATGGGCTCCAACGATCAAAATTGGCTAAACTCTTTACACCGAATTAACCCCCATTTGTTAACTGCTGGGTCACTCCACTAAAACCCATAGTTGCATTCCCCTCATTGTAGGACTATGATTTATTGTTCATTAGAGAAATCAGTAGTCGTTAAGGAGATAAATGTAAATATAGGGGCAAAACGATAAATTGGCCCAATTGTACTTACGAGCAATTTGTGAAGGGTCATCGTACTATTGATTAGTTATATGGACACAGAAATATATCTGTAGTGCGAAGAGTACAACTATCAGTCTTTAGTGGAGTGCTCGACAGTTAACGGATGTTGGATCTCGTGATTAAAGAGTTTAGTCAGTTATTCACGTACTGTTGGAGCTTCAAGCTACAGGTCCATAAGGTCCCCTTGGTAGCTTAATGGGTTCAAGTTGAGAATAAGATTTTTGGTTAGTTTGAAGTGTTCAAATTAACAAGAGGAATTTGATTATATGATATAATTAAATTAATTCAATTATATGTGATATAATTGATATGATGTATTTGATACATTAATTGATTAGAGAAATTAATATAAATATGATTTATATTAAATGTCATAGAATAGAAAAAGAACCATGGTTTATATGTTGCATATGATGCAATATTAAAACTATAGGTTATAAATATAATATGATAAGTTAATTATTATATTTATTTTTAATATATTAATTACATAACCGACTTAAATAGTTTTCCAAATCAAGATGATGATTCATTCGTATCGTCTCACAAAAAGAAAAAACTATCGAGTAAAAGAGTTTTACTAAATGATAGTATTACACAACCTAAACGATCAAGTATCGAGTTTACTATATGATAGTTACTCATTGCTACATGATCGAGTAGCAAGTCTATACGATAGGCTTCTTCTTACTACACGATCGAATATCAAGTACGATAGGCTTCTTTCTTTTGTTGTATACTCGATCGTTCATTTCCTCCATTCCTCTATCCAAAGTCATATAGAGCCCACAACTCCTGGATCTCATACCGAGAAGACCAAGGTAGCCTTGGTGGAAGTGTTCAGTTCCGTTCGAGGGTCAAGGATCGAGTTGTACTCGATTGTGATCGAGGATTCTACATTTCGTGATGTTTGTTGTGTTGATCGTTGTGTTCGAGTTCCTATTTGGATGCATTGAAGTTTGATTGAGGGAAATACGTGAAGAAGGAGTTCTTCAAAGGTATAATACTCGATCCTTTATATTTCATTAAGAAGCATGCTGTAATTTACTCGTAATGCTTAATTTGTTCTTCTTGATTGTAAATGTTTGTGTTCTTTCTCAATAGACTTTGGAACGATCCGCTTCCGCACACTGGTTCTCTAATTTAGAGTTCCTTCAATAAAAGCTTTATTGAGTTTTCAGAATAAGTTTAATGTTTACTAACCACAAGTTTTAGGATACAAAACCCAACAAACACGCACTTGGACTAAAACTCTAGTGGTAACATTTAATATTGAGGTTTTGAATTGTATGGAGAAATAAAATAAACTAGGGTATCACATACCCATGGTCTACCTTTCGGTATCACATACCCAGTTTTTCTCCCACTTGCCCTACGTTATATACCTAGTAGTCCTAGTCTTACTAGGAGATTCTCAAATACTTTAGCTGAGAGAATCATTGTAAACACATTAGTATACAATGGACTTCTTATTAAACTGTATAGGGAATGCATCTCATTTACAACACTTGTTTCTCAATAATGGCTAGGAAGTCATACATTCCTCCCACTACATTGAGGTACTCTCAACTCTTTGAGTAAGATGCATCTAACCTGTATAAACAACCTTTTGTTTACAGTGTCAGTTTTAATCAATAACTCTTTATTGATATATGAAAGCTTTTATAGAAACAAGTAATACATGGTGTTTTCGAATATTTTTCCAGAAAAAATTATTCTTTTGGCTTGTCTACAAATAGGCATGCCTTTTGAATAATATTCCAATATTTAGGGGTTCGACATTAACACTTATATCGATCTTTTCAAATTTCTGAACTATGTAAACAACTTTTACATATCATAAATAACTTTTATGAGTTCTCCATATCTCATATGGATTTTCAAAAATACCTTAAAATTGAAATGATTTTAAAAAACAATTAAGGCAACTAAGTGTGAAATTTTTTTACTTCATTTCATGTTCTATCAAATAGTCCTAGAAATATCAAACTGTCTATATTTATTACTTTGATCTAATCGAAGTATTTCAGTTTTATTTTATCTAACAAGATTTGTACACTTTGAACTTTTCAAGTGTTCTATACTTATCACTTAGGTTAAATAACAACTTGCCTTTATTGATTTCTAGTCGTTTTAAATATCTAAACATTTACAAATGACTTTTAACTAGGTTGATTCCAATAGAAGTTGCTTTGCAATAGAACAAATGTAACTTTTGTTAATAAATATTTTAATTAACAAAAAAAAGTTTATACATATTTTCTTTACAAAAGATAACATTTATAAAAAAGCAAATACATGTTTATCTTCCAACAGCAACGACAACATCTCGCATTGGTCAACTAAAGTACATCAAGCAATCCTCAGGAACTAGTTTCCCTATTTTGCTTTCTCTGTTCTTTTCTCTGCAAGGTACTGAGGGCAGTTTCTCTTCCAGTACCCTTCTTCGTTGCAGTGGAAACATTTTCTTTTATTTGCAGCATTTGCCTTGCCTTTTTTGCCAGTGGGTTTCTTATTCCATTTCCCCTTGTTCTTCTTAACTGAAATACTCTTACTCTATGAAGAAGAAGCAATATCAGGCTTTTTGAAGGATGTTCCTCTCTTTTCAGCAGTAGTAGCATTTACTTCTGGTTCCATACCTTTAGCTCTCATCATGATCTAGTAAGCCTGTAGCTCATTGAGTAGAGTAGTCAAGTTATATTCTATTTTATTCACGACTGCGTTCATACAGAACTGCGGAAAACTCTTTGGAAGAGATTCTAGAATAAAACCAACTTGACTTTTCTCGTCAATGACAGCCCCATTTACTTCTGCTACGTTGAAATGAACCATCATGTCCAGGACATGTTCTCTAACAGAGGCCCCTCTTTTCATATGGTAGTTGTAAACGTATTTGATAGCATCATGCCTTAGGGAGAAGGACGGTTGTCCAAACATCCCACGGAGAGATTCCATAATCTCTTTAGCAGTACCCATACTCTCGTGTTTCTTCGCCAAGACATCAGATTTGCTAGCAAGAATATAGGCATGAGCTTTGTTATTAGTCTTGATCCATCTGTCGTATGCATCCCAAATATTTCAGTTTGCATTTGAGCCAGGAATAGGAGGACACACATCTATTAAAATGAACCATAGATCATCTATCACCAGTATAGTATTCAAGTTTGTTTTCCAGGTGGTATAATTATCCCCAATAAGTTTATCATATGCCAACAATTGTACTAATGAACTCGTCATTCTGAAAAATATAAAAAAAATTTATCAGTGAATTGCTTTTTAAATCTAATCAAGTTTTAGCAAAATAATAATGTATCCAAGATTATATTTTGCAACGATACTACAGTAAGACATTCATGACTAAATACTATCCCCAGAATAACTCATATTCTGATAGTCATTTAGCTACCATTTTTTGTCAGAAATTACTAACACTTTAGTAATTTTGTAAGTATAACCCTCTGTTTTTAGACCTCAGAAGTCGGCCCCAATGATGCTCCCGAATTGGAAATTCAAAGTTGAAAACGACTTTAGAAATCCTATCCATTTATGGAGTTTGAGTTGTTCCGAATCCTATGTTAAAACCTTTCGAGGGGATAGTCGTCCATTAAAACGACTAGCGAGGTTGACTTAAAGACGACAAGCAGGCGCAACATAGGAATCTCACGCTCCAAACAAATAGAAGAGACCACAGGATATGTTGACACATATCCTTCACCCATTTACTATGATCTACTTCCCCCATTCACTTTGATCTTGACCTCATGACAAACACTTTCTGGATGGAGGTCACTCCCAGAGTGAACACGAAGTGTTGCACGGATCTCACAGTGGGAATATTCTCGAGACATGAGAATTGAAATCAATATATAGTATATTTGATTTTCCATTGAACATCTTCCCCCCATTCACCTTTATATTGATTTATGCAAACACTTTTCGAATGGAGGTCACTCCCAAGGTGACACAACATGTTGCATGAACCTCACAATGTGAACATCTTAGGACGAATTAAAATCAAAACATCACATTTGATTTTATGGTGAACAACTTCCCCTATTCACCATCTTCGATTCATGTACTCACTTTCTGAATGGAGGTCACTCCCAGGGTGACATGAAATGAGATATGGATTGAGATTATGAACTCTTAGGGATGCGAGAGCTAAAAATAACATATCGCATATGTTATTAATCTCTCACTGAAGTGTTCTAACATATCATATACATTATTTTATTCTCATTGAAGTGTTCTAATAGTATATCATATATGTTATTAAACTCCCACTGAAGTGTTCTAACGTTAAACTGGGTATTTATTTTCTTAGGCTCGTTCCGGCTAATTAAACAACCTAAGTCTAGGTGTCTATCAAAGTATAATGTTTATATTTGGATTTAACCTACAATGTCTAGGTGATAAACCAGTTTTAAAACCTCACACCGCTCACATATTGCTTATGAACATGGTTAACAACGCTCAATAAATCAGCCATAATCCCCAGGTAGGAGGTGTTCCGTAGACCGTCAACTTAAATACCCCCAGCTTTAGACAGGATTATATACCATTTGAGTTTGTAACCCTAGTTTTACAAGATAACGACCTATTTTAACTATTTAAAACAAGTGGTTAACCTATGCGAGCATGCAACTGTTCTTTGTTATGGATTTTAAATGTCCAAGCCAATTTTATAACAACTTACAAAATTTTAAACATGCTAAACATCCACAACATACATCAAAGGCATTCAATATTTAATATAACACCTATATTAAATAATAGAAACCCTAAACATGCATACTAAATATCATAACATTTTATAACATACTTTTAATGCATGTACATGCTTCCTATGGTGGGATTTTAAATCAACATAGCATACTTTATGCACATACAATATTTATTTAATTATAACATACATCATATGCATAAATAATTAAACATAAACTAATATGGTTTTTGTTTTCGTATTATCACAAAAACCAGAAAAATCCGGCAATAACACTTCTGAATTGCTCGAACCGCCTTGAACCAAACCTCCAATGCTCAAAACTGTGGTAAATCGGTCAAAGAACCATCGAATACCATCAAGCGTCGAGTATGCTATCAAGTATTGAGTATGCCATCAAGCACCATCATGCATCGAGTATTTCATTAAATACCATCGAGTATGAACATCGAGTACCATCGAGTATGGTATCATGCATTGAGTATTTCACGAAATACCATTGAGTACCAACGAGTATGGCATCGTGCATCGAGTATTTCACAAAATATCATCGAGTTGCTCATCGAGTATGGCATCGAGCATCGAGTATTGGGTAGATGCTGAAACTCTGGTTCCTACTGCTCGATCTTCTTCACTTCTTTCTTCAATTACAACCTAATTGCAACTCTAGTGATTCCATACGAATTAAAGACACTTAAACACACATTAAGGCTCATTAAACAAGAGCCAATTACAAGAATTGCAACATAATTGAAAAAACAAAAAGAATGCCAAAACTCAAAGAAACCATATCAGTTCATTATTTTCATATATTTCATAATTATTTTCATACAACTTATGAAAAATACCCACCAAGCCAAAATTAAACCAAATTGAATGCTTAAATAATGCTTTGATACCAATTGTTAGAGTTAGAAAACATGCAACAGAAAAATATGGATCATCAAGCAAATTCATTAATTTTGACTTTGAATCAAGCATGCTCATAAACTATGAAGAGGATTTTAAAACATACCTTTGAAGAAACACTTGAATCACGATTCTAGCTGCAAATCCTCTTCAATTCAGCTTGTGAACCACCACAATACATTCCCTACTATCTTCTTGGTGCCTTAGATTGAGTTGTGGGACTCAAAATAAGCTTGGATTAAGGGAATATAGAGAGGAGGTCACTGGTTTCAGCAGAAAAATTGAAGAACAATTTCTTCAGCTTTTCTTTTCAATTCAACAATTGTCTCTCTTATTTCTCACTCTAATCTTCTTTGTTTACATGACTATCATGCAAACACTATTGCTGCATGTATTGCAACTCATGCTTTGGAAGATTGACTGAATTTGAAAATGGAAAATGAGTGAGCTTCTTGCTTAAAAAGTTGAAAAATCTTACTTTTGGGATTTTTCCATTTTCCATTTGATTTACATTTTTTTTATTTCCAAATTAATTTCCAAAATTAATTTTCTTTTCAAAAATGAAATTTTATTAATTTTACAAAATTATTTCAATAATTAACTTATCGAATAAAATTAATAATAATTAATTAATTAAATAATTTAATTAATTCTAATTAATTTAACATCAAATATTAAATTGATATTTTACCAATTCTACTATCATGAATCTCTATTCATGAATTTAATATTTAAATCATATTTAAATATTAATTGATTCTCCAATTTCGTTTAATTCCAAAATTAAACGCATAATTATATCATATATAATTACTAATTCCCATAATACGAATTTGAACGTTTCAAATAAACTTATCATGCTACTCTAAGGCTAATGCATTTGTGAGCTAGTAGGGAGACCACACGAACCTACAAATCATGGGCTCCAACAATCTGAGATTAATTGACTAAATTATTTACACCGAATTAACCCTCATTCGTTAACTACTGAGTCACTCCACTAAAGCCCATAGTTGCACTCCCCTCACTGTAGATATATTGTATCCACTTGATATAATCATGATTAGTAAGTTAACCCTTCATAGGTTGTTCGTAATAATGGCTGGGTCAAAAGATTGTTTTGCCCCCGAGATTACCTCTTATTCCTTAAGTTCCACTGATCCTCTCATAAACAATTGGTTTATGATCTGATCAACAAATCGAGTCCCTCTCGAGCCAATGAAATGGTGGGGCCCCTTGTTCAAGACCTAGAGTTGACACTTAAGGGAAAACCTCTCTACTATTCTTAAAAGTGGGTAGGAGTGAATTCCATCTTGCACCCTATGTCTCTCAACTATCTATTTAGTCTTACCCTTGAAATGGAGGTTTATTGAGCCGGTGCTGTTGAGCCAACCCTCACCTATGCAAATATAAGGATAATCTCGAGTAAACAGGAATTCATAGTTAGCTCAGAATTAAGGTCAAGTTACCTAGGACATCGCTTTGAAATAGTTAGTATTAAACAGTAAACAACGTTATAAAGTAAGAGTGACTTATTTTGTGGTACGATCTTGCGCAAACTCATTGCACAGGACGCCCCCACTCCTCATTAGAACATCTAGTTGATCCGATCTTGATAGTTGTTTGTAGTTCCTACTAGTATCTATTAGTAAGCTATGAAAGGCAGGCAATCCATTCAAGCAAGCGAGCTTTCTTACTCGTGAGAAAATTTGCTATTGTATGTTTGCATGTATGGGAACCCTAGTCAAATTTACTACTTATGCTTTTAGAAAAAGAAAGACTTATTCGTATAAATATGCTGAAAATTTTGTTCTTTCCTTACCCCCCCCCCCCCCATCTATTTATTTATTTTTTATTTAGTTATTCACTAGAGCAATTATGATCTGGAAGTTGATGCGGGGCAAGAACTCCCTTTATATGAAGTTCTTTCGTACGTCTTGGATGTCCTTGATGCGGGTTCAGTTAGATACACAGATGAAAGAGTAACGCTTGAAGTTCATTCTCCCCACATATACTCAATGGATGAGGTAGTAGTAGATCCAGCCATGACTATCAAAGCTATTGGACATCAATGGTATCGGACTGGAACTGGGATAGCATCGGGTCATTCTATTGTTTCAGAACTAGGCTTTCTTTCGGTGGATCATGACATGTATGAATTAGGATCACTTCGTTTATAGCACTTTACAACTCTTTGTAACAACTACAGAGTGAGCCGCATCCAATAGTTTTACCAAAATAAGGCTTTCAATCTTATTCATATACTATAGACCATTTTGACTATTTACTCGAACTTGGTCTACTTTTATGTCTCCACATAAAGTTCAAGTACTCATGTAATAGTCATGGATCTTTTAGTTTATTGGATTTATTTCTAAAACAAAATAAGCAATTCATATATTGAATAACAACTTTATTGAATTTTCAGAATAAGTTTAATGTTTACTAACCAGAAGTTTTAGGACACAAAACCCAACAAGATGTTTAATATTCTCTATATTTTCTGTTTTTCAAAACAATAATTAAAAGTATAAGCGATCAATCTCTTCCACACGAGATTTGATCCTTTTAATGGGGCGTTTGGTGTGGATAGTGATAAGTGCGTAACAAAAATAAAAGCAATGGGTTGATGTAATCTAGGGTTGGATTTATCTAGTTTGGAGAGCTAAAAGGATTTCTGTGTAATTTTGATCATCAATTTTCGTCAATTAAACATGCATTCAATTTATGCCTGAACAATGACCTACTTAGCCTAACCTAACTCAATGATGCTACAGGCAGTCAAATCGTTCGATTAAACTAAGCAAGCACCATAATTAATAATTGAAGCTTGAGACTCTAATTAAACTAAATAGTTTTAGTCCTATTAGGTTCGATAGTGGCCATCTAGGATTAAACTATTCGCATTAAGGTTAAAGGTTTCCATTGTGTGATTAACCAATTGGATAATCTAACCACTTAATCAATTTTATCTTTGAACCTAGTTAAAGAATGCATTCTAGGTTAGCTATAAAATACACAATAAACTATTGTCATTTAGGTGATTATAGCTAGACATTCGAGGGCGAACATGATGAAACTATAAATCGATTAGCAAGGGCGATACATATCTATGAGGGAATAGCCAATACATAAACACACATCTAGAAATTAAAGAAGACTTACAACGAAATACATTACAACCACAGAAACCCCAAGATATCGTATAGGTTCTTGCTTCCTAACTAGATAAAAATCCTTACCTCATTGATCCATAGACAAAGTAAGGAGGAGGAGCATCTAATCTTCAATTACAACCTAAAAGAAACTAAAATCTAACCTAAAGATGCTGAAAGAATAGAGGGAGGAAAGAAATTTGGGGTTTTACTTCGTCCTTTATCAAAACTACCATAAAAAAAGCCCTAAAATTCAAAAAGATCTTTATAAACAATACGCGCAGTGCCATGGTTCTCTAGGCCTTCTGGCCCCCTTTATGGAGCACAGACCTCGCGCGCAGCAGTGCTCGTGTGCTGCGCTTACGCACATGCGAGCACCTTGCTTTTCAGTCAACATTTGGAGCGTTGTGATGCTCTTGCCTTGATGGGCATTTTGCCTTTGTGTGCAACATACAGTGTCGTGAATGGCGCCATTGCACCGGCTTTAGAAGCATTTTCGTTATGTCACTTCTTTGAAGCTTCAATTACTAGATTTCACTTTCGACAGCTCCAAATCAACCCCAAACAGCCTGTAAAGCTCTAAAATGCATGATATGCTTGAGAATCCTACAAAATGGACCTTTTAACACATTATATCTAACAAGCAAAAGAGATTAGAGACATAAAAATAGTTCTTTTCGAGATCTATCAAACACCCTCAACCTAGACTTTGCTCGAACTTAAGCAAGACAAAATTTAATATAGATATGAATCATGTGGTGCAAATGAATAGCTCTAATCTCAAGGCTAAAGATAACAACAAAATTCACAAAGATAGAACCATTCAAATGCATGCACTCAATTAGGAAATTTAAAATTAATTCTCCATCTCCTATGTGTGTGTGCTTAGCCAATCATATCCAGGTCTTTACTAGCTCAGGAAGGTTTTATTCAACCCTCAACTCATTTTTGCTCTACTCTGGCTCGAAGGATTAGGCATTAAGCTTCCTAGATTCAAAGTGGTAATGGAACACTTAAAGGAATCAAACTTTTCTTCTTTTCATAACTTTTTTTTTACTTGTTTTACTTTGCACAAAAAGGAAAAAAAATTGTCTAGACACGATACCTTCATTTTTGCTTGTCCACACGGTTTACGTGAAAGACATCCAGCTATGAGCAACGTGTCCTTAGAAAGCACCAAAACTTACTCATTTCTCAATGATACTTTAGCTTAGAGAGAAACTACAGATGTCATAGTTGCCCCAGATTAATCACACCCCTAAGAAAGAGGAGTAATCCCCTTCAAAAGTAACATACAAACTTTCTTTTGCTCTACAAAACACTTTCCTTTTTACAATTTTATTATTTAAGCATTTTTTACTCTACAACAAGAGTTTGGCAAAAAACCTAAGCATGCATTACTAGGTTGAGTTTAAGAAATCTTAATGAACATCACCTAGCCTTTCGGGGTGACAACAAGAATATGGACCAAATAACTCAATCCTAAGCATTCAAGATCCTAAATAAGATGGCTATGTGCTAAAAAATGCAAGTGAATAAAAAAAATTAAAATTTTGGCCAAAATCATGCAAAGATTTTCATGAATACTAAACAATATGAATAGAAAGTTATCCATAGCCTATCATAGATTTTCATCATCATAATACATGCAAAAAAATCATCACATCATCAAATCGACCACAAAGTCTGAGCGCAGGTGCTCAAAAACTTACCAGACATGCATACATAACTACCACTCACAACCTCAAATAATACATTATCTCCAATGTATCTCTAATCTAATACCAATAAAAATAAAAGACAAGGGAATAGTCCTCCCCTAGATGTTTTCGTGGATGATCTTTGAGGTTTGGTCAAGGGCTTGCCGCTCAAAATGATCTCTTTCTCTTTCTAGGGTGGTTCTACAAAAGAAAAGCTAACAAGAAAGCAATAAAGAAAAAAGTAAGTAAATTTTTCACCTAGCTCCCTCTAAAAAGAGAAAATTTTTAATGTTAGTAGCTGGACATGACCTATCCCCTGCCAAGGCACAAAGAAATTCTCGTATTTCTTTGGTCCCTTCTTAGATGAATCGGTATAGCCCGATAACGCTATAAGGCTTTTCATCTTTTGAAGAGAATCAAACATGTCAAATTTGGTATTTTTGAATTTAGGCAACAAAAGGAAAAAGAAATAATTAAAGGACTTAAATGGCTCGATCGAGCATAAAGAAATAAAAGACTCAACAACTGACTTTTGAGAGCAAAAAGAAGAAAATTAAAAAAAAAAAATACAAAATGCCAGATGACAGAATAGGGTGAAGAATTTCGACCTCTAACTATATCATTTTGTTATCATTAGGATTAGGTGCAGGTTCTTCTTCTGCCTCAACTACTAGTTTCGGGCATGGCATGCTATCTTTCAACTCGTCCTTAGTATGGACATACGTTACTTCATCGTTGCACGCCTCAATACTATCATAGGATGTGAGAATTAGGGATTCATGTCCTCTCTCAACTAATTCAATAAATTGATTAACCAGGTCTCTCAAACACTAAATGTCAGTTTCAGGCTCCGTTTGGGGATGAAGACTCTCTTATTGGAGGCAACGGATCTCCTACTCGAAAAGAGTATTTTTATTAGCACTCTACTTCATCCTTGGTTCTCGTAGCCAACGAACTCCTCCCATCTAAGTTGATGGAAATCATTACCCAAATGACTAGGAAACCTCCCATCTAGTCTCGTGGCAGCGGGCTCCACTACAACCTTGAGCATGCTTGCTCAGGTGGCTTAAGAACAAGCAAATCCTACATTCTTGCACTTGCTACGATCTCTCTGTAACTATTGATTAACCAAAGAAGTTACTCAGAATGTTGACTTCTAAGGACATTAACCTCGTTTCTAGGCTGAGCCACTCCACTAGATTGTCCCCGTCCTCATTGATGATATCCAGCCATGCTTAGAACACTAACACAAAGAAAATAAAACAAATCAAAAGTAAAAGAACGCTCTAACTAGAAATTTAGCTAAAAGAAAAACAAACTGGCTTCCCTAGTAACAACACTAATTTGATGGTAGGAGATTTTTCTATCGCCTTCAAACCTTAACAATCAAATGAAATTTAATACCAAAATAGGCTACTACTACTACAATAGCATAGTAACAATGGCAAGTCCAAGTCGATCCGTAGGGAAGTGCTAGCATAAGTTTTTCGTAAAGCTAATTAACTAATTAGAGCGGTAAATGGGGAAGGGGGTTTGGTGTGGATAGTGATAGCTGTGCAAGAAAAATAAAAGTAGTGGGTAAATATAACCTAGCATTGGATTTATCTAGTTTTGATAGAAAGAGGGATTCCTATGTAATTTCGATCATCGATTTCCATCAATTAAATATGCATTTGATTTATGCATGTCACAACGACCTACTTAGCCTAACCTAACTCAACGACACTACAGACAGTCAAATCATTCGATTAAACTAAGAAAGCGCCCTAATTAATAATTAAAGGTTGAGACTCTAATTAAACTAAATAGTTTTAATCCTATTGGCTTCGATGGCTGATGGAACAAACACATGCGCAGCAGAAGAAAAACAGATCTAAAGTACTCTAATTAGGTTAATTACAAAGATAAGCATACAAATCAAACAAAGAAAAGGGGGAAAAGAATACAACCCTTGTAAACTTTAAATCTTCTCCAAATTAGCTCCAATCTCCTCACGAACGATTCGTAGACCACCATGAGAGTCTTCCTGACTATTCTCCAGCCTTAGAATGGGATGGTGGGATCTAGCGAGTGACTAATTTGGAGAGGAAAAAGGCTAAAACTTTTAGAGAAAAAAAAAGGGATGAGATTATCACATAATCTCATCAATTCTCACTAAGGCCAAGAGTTTTAAAATTTATTAAACACTCCCTTTTAAAGACCATTACATACAAAACATGCAGCTTTGAATTTGATGAGAATTTGACACTAAAAATCCACTAACACACATGAAAAACATGCAACTTTGAGTTTGATGAGAATATAACACTAAAAATCCACTAGCTCAAAGTGGGATTTAGTGGGACAACTGTCTTCAAATAAAGACAAAACTTAGTCATGCAATAGTTGACATTTCTCACTCACAAATGTTGGATCTTTCCACTAACTTGGTCAAAGTTTAACTCTCAAAGTCCAAAATCAACAAATTTGACTTTTTGAATTTCAAAAGTCAAAAGTCAACAATTTGACTTCCATTGCATTTTTGACCTAGTCAACAATTTGATTTTTAATGCAATTTTGACCAATTTCATTTAATTTCAAAATTAATTTTAATAATCAACTTTGAAATTAAATTAATATTAAATAAATAATTAAATAATTTTAATTTAATTTAGTATTAAATCCAACAAAAATCCCAATCAATATGAATCATTATTCATAATCTTGATATTTAAATCTTATTTAAATATCTTCTATTTTCTCTCTCTTTATGCTTAATTCACAATTAAACATTAGGTTAAATATATCGTATATATTTAACGCTTTGCTCCAAAAATCAAATTTGAACATTTCAAATTCGTTCGTCACATTGTTCTAAGGTTTAGTTCGATATGAACTAGTAGGGGGACCTCATGGACCTACAGATCATGAGCTTCAACGATCCGCGATTAACCGGCTAAACTCTTTAACCTAATTAACCATAATTCGTTAACTACTAGGTCACTCCACTAAAGCCCAGTAGTTGCATTCCCTACACTGTAGATATATTATGTCCACTTGATATAATAATGATTAGTAAGTTCTTCACAGGTTGTCCATAATAACGACTAGGTCAAAAGTTGTTTCACCCACGAAATTACATTTTGCTCCTTAAGTTCTACTGGTCCTCTAAGGAACAATTGGTTTGTGATCCAATCACTAAATCGAGTCCCTTTCAGGCCAATGAGAAGGTGGAGCCCCTTGTTCAAGACCCGAAGTCAGCACTCAAGGGACCAACCTCTCTACTATCCTTAGAAGCGGGTAGGAGTGAATTTCATCTTGCACCCTATGTCCTCAACTATCTACCCAGTCTTACCCCTGAAATGGGAGGCTTATTGAGCTAGTGTTGTTGAGCCAACTCTCACCTATGCAAATTTAAGGATAATCCTGAATAAACAGGAGTTAATAGTTAGCTCAGGATTAAGGTCAAGTTACTTAGGTCATCGCTTTGAAATAGTTAGTCTTAAACAATAAATAACTTTATAAAGTAAGAGTAACTTAATTCTTGGTCCGATCTTATGTAAACTTATTGCATAGGACGTCCCCACTCCTCATGTTAATACATGAACGAATTAGGATCACATCGTTTCTAGCATTTTACAACAAATTGCAACAACTACAGAATGGGCCGCATCTAATAGTGTTACCAGAATAAGATACCCAACCTTATTCATATACTAACCGTTTTGGCTATTTACTGAAATTGTTCCACTCCTATGTATCCACATAAAGTTCATGCATTCAAATAAAGCCATGGATTTTTAGTTTATTGGATTTAGTCTTTATAAGTGCAATTCACATATTCAACAACAGTTTTATTGAATAAACGTCAACAACATCTTTATTGATAATAGAATATGTCTAATATTGCAAACTGAGAGTTTTAGGACATACAACTCAACAATAGCGACCATCTAAGATTAAAATATTCACATTCAGGTTAGGGTTTTCATTGTGTGATTAATCAATTGGGCAGCCTAACTAATTAGTCAATTTTATCTTTGAACCTAGTTAAAGCGTGCATTCTAGGTTTGCCATAAAATACACAATTAACTATTTCTACTTAGATGATTATAGCTAGACATTCGAGGGCGAACATGTCAAAGCTATAAATCGATTAGAGAGGGCAATACATATATATGGGGAAATAGCTAGTACAAAAACATGCATCTAAAAATTAAAGAAGATTCAAATAAGACATAAAACGAAATATATTTAGTCCAACCACAAAAAACTCAAGATATTACATAGGTTATTGCTCTCTAACTAGATAAAAATCCTTACCTCATTGATCCATAGACAAAGCAAGGAGGGGGAGCATCCAAACTTTAATTACAACCCAAAAGAAGCTAAAATCTAACCTAAAGATGTTGGAAAAATATAGGGAGAAGAGAAATTTTAGGGTTTTACTTCGGCCTCCATCAAAACCACCATAAAGAAAGCCCTAAAATTCGAAAAGATCTTTATAAAAAACGGCCAAGCATCACGGCACTGTTAGTCCCCTTTCCGAAGTGCAGATCTCACACGCAGTGGCATTTGCATACTACACTTGCACGCATGTGGGCGCCTTTCCTTTCTGTGAACATCTAGAATGTCACAACGCTCTCACCTTAATGGGCATTCTACCTTTGGACTAGCACATAGCGCCATGCATGGCATTGTTGCGCCAACCTCAGGGACATTTTCGTCATTTCATTCTTTAAAGCTCTAGTTGCTTGTTAGTTCTAAAAAAGAGCTATTATTCCTAGCTTAATTCAGGCTTGTTTTTGCATTTTATGTGTTTATTTCCCTATTTTGTAGGTACCAAGCAACCAATAGGTAAAATTAATCATTTTGTGAAGAAGAAGGTTAATTTAAAGAAATTTGGAGTTGATTTGAATATCCGGGCTTTAAAGGAGTTGAAAAGACCAAAATGCCCTCGAGTTCCACCAAGTGTGATCAGCCATCGAGCACCGTCGAGTACCATCGAGTAAAAAGCTGTCAAGAAATCAAGAAAATGATACTGAGTCAACGAGCATCGAGTATCGAGTCATCGAGCATCGAGTAGCGAGTATCTGGCAATGGATATAGCGTTGCAACGCTAATCCAAGTGTCGCGATGCTCCGAAGTTGCATCACCGCCAACATCCCAACGCATCTCAACGCTAAACTCCAATGCTTGAAGGTAGAAGAAGCATTGCAACGCTGTGATGAATGATGGACATAGAGCTGAGTGTGCATGAAAATGAGCATTGGCCAAGTGTTAGAATTCTTGCTTGACACTTCTCTCTCGCCACATCAGCATTGCAATGCTACTCCAAGCGTTGCAACACTTCCTTGATCATTATAAATCTCTCTTTTCGGCCCTAGGTTGAGATATACTGAAATTTGGAGCTGAATGCATGGAGGCTGAAGTCAGACTTACTTCTTCTTCTATTCCCTTCAATTTTTAGTATCCTTAGGTTAGTTTTGCTTTTTATGTTGGGTTGCAATTGATGGATTGAAGGTTCGTTCTTGATTTGTCTATGAATTAAGAGGTAATCTCTATCTAGTTTCTTTGAGCAAGAGTCTTATATTAAATTTTGGAAGGTTTTCTAATTAATTTAACTGTACTCTTGTGAATTCTTTGGATGGATTCGTTTTTATATTAATGGAGTTTCGATGAATTCTTCTGAAAAATTAATTTGTTGAAATTCTTATTTGCAAAATCGTCATAGTCTGTGCAATATTGATTGATTTAGTTGCACATATTAGGATCACATGTGTGAAGCCTAGACTTTTTCTGACCTAATGCATGTATGTTCTAATATAATATTTTCCAAATAAATCATGCTATAAGATATAGCTTTCCGGCTTGTAGTATATCTCAACAATTGAACCATTTCTCAATGTTTTTCAGTTTTAACTTGTATATCGCTGAGAAGGAAAAGCTTTAACTAAATTAAGGCTAATTTGGTTTAACATCGAATTTGACTAATTGGGCTATTAGAATTTCTAATAGGATGAGGGGTTGACAGATTCAGTGTAATTAATTGATGCTTAATGAAAGAAGTTGCATAAGAACTCTCTCTTGCTCTAGAAATTAAATATACTCATATCCTAGATTACATTTATCCTTTTTATTTCAATTTCACGCATTTATCCTTTCCACATCAAAACCCTCCATTTATCGCTCTAGTTAAAAAGCTAACTTAACGAAACCAATCGCGCTTCTCTACAGATCGGACTGATCACTGTTACTACGTCTTTTTAGTAATAGGATTAGTTCGGTACTAAAAATTTTCTTTTGATCAGACTCGAAGCTTATTTACGACCTAAGTTTCGAGCTCTGCCATTGCTCGATTTTATTTTCAATAGCTCCAATAGACCCTGAACGGCCTACAAAGCTCCAAAATGCATGATATGCTCGAGAGTCCTAAAAAAATAAAATTTATACATATTATACTTAACAAGCAAATGAGATTAAAGATATAAAAATAGCTCTTTTCGAGAGCTATCAATCTTGAATAATCATCTATGAAAGAGATGAAGTATCCATAACCTCTTCTTGCTTTAACATTCATCGGACCACAAAGATCTAAATGCACAAGTTTTAAGGGCTTTTTGACTCTATAATCTTTTCCAGTAAAAAAAACCTTTTAGTCATTTTGCCTTCAAGGCAAGACTCACATATTGGTAAACTATTTTAATCTAACTCTTCTAAAAGTCCACTTTTAACTAATTTCTCAATCCTATTGAGATTAATATGTCCTAATATTAGATTCCAAAGTTGAGTATTTTCTTTAGGAGAAATCTCTTGTCTTTTAGTATGTGTTGTTTCTGACTTAAATAATTCAATATTTAGAATTGCTTTAATTACCATTGACCTTAATACATACAAGTTATTTTCTAAGTTTGCAGAACAAACCTCAACACTATTTCTAGAAGTAAACATTTTATTTACGTGAAAAACAATTGACATAGATTGTTCTAAAAGACAAGAAACAGAAATGAGGTTCCTTTTGAAATTAGGAACAACATAAATATTTTCTAATAAAATGAAACGTTTCTTGTCATAAAATAACTTTATGTTGCCAACGACAGAGACGATGTTCCCGATCCCAACTTGCAATGTCATCTCTCTAGCCTCTAATTACCTTTAGGAACTAATTCCCTACAAAGAAGTGCAAACGTGGTTAATGGCCCCTGAATCTATTATCTAGGCAAAATCATCATTCTTCATTAAACATATTTCCAAAACTAGTAAATCATATTTATCTTGTTTTGCCTTCTTCTTCTCGATCAAGTATTTCGGGCAATTCCTTTTCCAATGCCTGTCAATATTGTATTGGAAACATTTTCATTTATCAGCAACTTTGGCCTTCTTTCCCTTTGGGGCAGTAGCGAGAGCAGCTTTATTCCCCTTTTTACCTTTTTTCTTCTATTAACTTTTAGTGCTAGAAGATGAAGCTCCAGGCTTACTCCCAGAGGTCGAACCTTTGTGATAATTCTTAAAGAAGCTGGCAACCTTTGCTCCCCCTTATTGTCCTTTGACTTTCATTAAGGACTTATAGGTCTGGAGTTCGTTAAGGAGGGTGGTAAAGTTGTAGTCAATTTTTTTCAAAACAACATTACTATGAAATTGGAGTAAACTCTTCGAAAGTGTCTCCAGAGTAAAACTGACTCGATTGTTCTTGTCTATGGTAGCAATCATTTTTAGTCACATTGAAGCGGACCATCATGTCAAAAACATATTCCCAAATAGAAGCTCCCTCCTTCATTTTTGCATTGAAAATGAACTTAAAAGTGTCATGCTTGATCTTTGTGGACTGTCGCCCAAACATCACGCAATGACTCCGTGATCTCGCGTGTAGTAATCATGTTTTCATATTTCTTAGCTAATATATCAATTATGTTGGCTAAGATGTAGACTCGGGCCTTGTCATTAGTCTTTGTCCACCTGTCATAGGCATCACGGACATTTTTTTTATGTGTTCGGGCCAAAGACTTGAGAGCACTCCTCGGTCAAGAAGAATTTTAGGTCATCAACCACCAATATTGTGTTCAATTTATTTTTCCAGGTTTTATAGTTCTCTCCAGCTAATTTTTCATCGGCAACCAAAAAAAAATTATATAAGTAGATAATAAAAAAAATTATTTGTATTAGAATTTGCATAACTCTTTAAACCCAATCATGTTTTAGCAAATGAAATAAAAAAATACCCTTAAAAGTATTAATTTTGTAATGATACTTCAATAATTTAGAACAAAAAGCTACTGAAGGCTAGTTAGTTATTCTTTCACTGAATTGAGATACTCTTAACCAATTATTACTAGAATATCTCTTATTTCTAAGAAAAATTAGTTACCATTTATTCAGTCAATAAACCATTAACTTGCTTAATGGTTTCTGTAAGTGTAACCCTTTATTTTAGATCCTAAAGTTCCACCTCAATTAAGTCTGTCGAAAGAAAGGATAATATTAATGCAAAAACTAAAACGACCCTATCCATTTCTACAGTTTGCCTTGATATTGACTCCATGCAAATACCTTTTGATGGGAGGACACTTCTAGGGTGCCACGAGATAGAGCATGAAGTCTCACGTTGCAAACTAATGAAGGAGATTGTAGGATATGTTAACACATGTCCTTCTCCCATTTACTATAAATACTTTCTCCATTCACCTTAATATTGACCCATGCAAATACCTTTTGAAGGGACGACACGTCCAGGGTGTCACGAGGCCGAACATGAGTCTTACGTGTGAACTTTTCTCGAGAATGTGAGAGAAAAGATATATTATATATATTCTTTTTCCCACTAAGTATTTTATAAATTAGGGTTCATTACTTAGGTAAATTAGGCTAAGTCATTAATCCAAGTGATATTGATTTCCCCAACATTTATATTGGATAGTTATGGCATAATGTTTTAATTTATAAAACACTTTAATAAATTAATACATTATTCACTGCTTAATAAAATATTGACTAATTCAAACTCCAGGTCCATTCCTAAGAAAGAGTGTTCCCTTACAGTCAGTTTAAATACCCCATGACATAACCTTATTTGACAGAGTTCCCTTATAGACAATATTTTATTAATAATCTTTTATTTTCTCATTTTAATCCTATTAAAGTAAAATAAAATATTTATTTAAATCTAATATAATTAAAAATAAATCAATTAATTATCATATTTTAAACCATCTAAAATAAGTTAATTAATATTATCCTAATCTCATTAAACTAGCATGCAATATTATCCTAAGTCTTCATTCATTAAATATACAATATAATAATTATATTTATATTAATGAATTCAAAATTATTATATGCATAACATTATTTCATTATTAACTAAATATAACCATTATAAATTAATTAATAAAAAATCATATTCCATGTATATTATTTCATTAAACATGCATAATATAACTCTCATAATAAAAAATAATGAAATATATATAGTATACATGATTTTGATCCTACACTAAAACATAATAACACTTATATTATATTCATGTAAACTATATAATAAAATCATGCATATTCATGGGCGCCAGAGCACTACAGCATTGTTGCCAAAATCGCTAGAGTGTCGCAATGCTATTTACAGACTTCTTCTCTCTGTTTTCAATCCTTCTTTCACAACAACTCTTGCCTCAATGAACACGAATTTACATACTCAATTTAAAGGATTTAAATGCTCAAGACAAATGGACACTTATATTGATCGAATCAACATAAATTTTAAATCTAATGTCAAAACCGAAATTATCTAATTTGCAAGACACACATACATAAAATGCAGTGAGCTATCCACCTCTTTTTTCTGTTTCAATTCAAAACAAAAATTACTAGCACAATTGGATTCTGAATACCAATTGAATAGATCGAACCCTAGACAGAAACATGTGATCACTTTGTTATTGATCATGTTTTATTGATCATGTTTTAGAAATACAAAAACATAGAAAAGAGAACATACAAAATTATTCAAGTTTTTCTACAGGTTAAGCAATTAAGGAGAAAATTATAGGGAAAATAAATTTACCCTCGAAGACTATTTCTTAATATTTTCCAAATCTAGAAAATGTTGTACTATTTCTTTTTTCACGAACAAGACACCACTACCAAAGTTTTGAGAGAGAGCTTAAAATCACACAACCATTTTTAGACATTCTTCATAGATTTAAAGCATAGAGTCCCTCTACTCACTCCCCTGCATCACGCAAGAAAGTGATTTAATTTAATTAATTAATTAATAATAATAATGAATTAATTTAATTTAATATCATATATTTAATTAAACCCACATTTAAATCATATTGAAATGCACATTTTTCTTATATTATATAATTTTAATATGAATCTAATTCATATTATTTATTATTTGAATTTTATTAAAATATATTATATCTCTCATATTATATAGATTAATTTTGAATCTTATCCAAAATTAACTTTGTGTATCTATATACATTATATTAATTATATCATATATAATTAACATTAATTCTCTTAACCAATTTGAACATTTCAAATTCTTTCAAAACTAATGATGCTTGGTTTATCCGTTGTGAGCTAGCAGGGAGACCTAATGAAAAGGTTATAAGTTCCAATGATCCGAGGTTAATTAACTAAACTCTTTAATTAAACTAATCAACATTCATTAACTATGGGGCACTTTAATAAAGACTCATAGCTACACTTTTATGAACTATAAAATATTTCTATGTCTATTGATTTAATCTTTACAAGTAAGTCAATCATTCACGAGTGTTCATAATTACAACTAGGTCCAATTACCATTTTATCCCCGTAATTACCTCTTACTCTTTAAGTACTAGTGATTTTCTAATGAACAATTTGTTTATGGTCCAACCATAAACTAAATCCCTCGAGCCAATGAGAGGAAGGAGTCCATTGTTTAAGACTTGAAGTCAACACTTAAGAGAACAATTCATCTACTTTCCCTAAAGATGGGAGGGAATAAATTTCATCTTGTGTAGCTATGTTCTCATCTTTTCACTCGATTTCATCCCCAAAATGGTAGGCATATTGAGTCGGTGACTCAGGTCACTCTCACCCATATAATTCAAAGGACGATTCCTCACAGAGAGGAGTTCATAACTCACTCAGGATTGAGATCAAGTTACATATGATTATCATTTGAAATAATAATCTTTTTCAGTCAACTGTGTTACAAAGAGAGATTATATCTTTTGTGGTCCAGTTTTTTACAAACTTTTTGTATAGAATACCTCCACTCACATGTCTTTACATGAACGAATTTGGATCAAATCGTTTGAAACGTTTACAAAGTGGGTTGTACTCGTAGTGTTATCAAGATGAGGTACCCAACCTTATTTGTATATTATAAACCTTTTAGGTTATTACTTGAACATGATTCACTTGTATGTCCATCGCATACTACTCAAGTTACATTAAGTAACCTTGGATCTTAGTTTATTTGATTGAGTTATGCAAGTCTAGATGTGAAATTAATATCACTTTGTTTACAAATTACAAACCACGAATTTAGGGCATTAACACCAACAGTATCTTCTTAGCTTATTATGACTGTTACATCATAAAATAGTTTTTTTTTAATCGGTTAAGTTTATTATTCCATTGTATGAGTCCTATCTACAACTTTATCTCTAATTGTTGTCTCCACTTAGTTAGGAGTAGGAGTAGTGATAATATTAAATATTTCATCATCAACAGCAATCTAATTAAAAAATGGATGGTATTCAATGGTTAAAAATTACGTGGAACTCACTAGCTTTATCATTACCATTATAGATATTGCTATTGTAACAATATGGAAATTATAAATCTACCACATTTATTGTTACCTTTACCTTTACTGCTATTGTTATCATTAGGGTCAAGTAGTAACGGTAACAATAAGAATATAATAGATTCATAATTTTATGTAAATGCAATCAAAAGCAATCAAATTATGTATGCGATTTAGACCTATTATGAATCATTTGTCAATGAAATCTCATTCTAATTACACTAATTTTCATTACAGTTTGGTAAACGTGGCCTAAATTTAATGAAACATTTAATTTTATAAAGCAATCTAGTCAATCCTCTAATGTTGTCATACAGATCTTACAACTTATTCGACATAACATCGATTTGACATAGAACATAAACGACCCAATACACATCACAACACATGAAACATGCACCATTCATCATCATCATGTCTTCATACATTCTCCCACAGTATATGGGGAAAAAATAAATAAATAAAAATAAATCTCAACCTCAATTAGTGCCATTTGTTAATCTCTCTCTCTTCCTTCCCTTTCTCTATATTTGGTAATCAACAAATTGAAACCAATCTGAAATCCCCATTTTTCCTTCACCGCTTCAATTTTCCCCCAATCCATAATGTTCCTTTTCTCCTTCCTGTTCATCCTCAATCCTCCGATTTTCAATTCCTTCTGATTTATCGGTTTTGGTGTTGCAATTAATCGATTGTTCTTCGCAGCAGAGAGAGAAATCCAACCATGGGATTCAGATCTCTGTTCCGTAAAAAGAAGCCGTTCTCCTCCGTCAATTCTCCTCTCGTTTCCTCATCCTCCACCCTCGGAACTCGATCCTCATCGGACGATTTACAAGCTCAGATCGCCGAACTCGAGGAAGTATTCAAGAAATTCGATGTGAACGGCGACGGAAAGATCTCCTCTGCCGAATTAGGCTCGATTATGGGAAGCCTAGGGCACAACGCTACGGAGGAAGAACTCGCGAAGATGATCGAGGAATTCGACGCTGATGGTGACGGATTCATTAATTTGCAGGAATTTGTGGAGTTAAATACTAAAGAAATCGATCCGGAGGAATTGTTGGAGAATCTGAGAGAGGCGTTTTCAGTGTATGATATCGATGGAAATGGATCGATCTCTGCCGAGGAATTGCATAAGGTTCTGAGGAGTTTGGGGGATGATTGCTCGGTAGCGGATTGCCGGCAGATGATCAGTGGCGTCGATAGCAACGGCGACGGAATGATTAGCTTTGAGGAGTTCAAGGTGATGATGTCGACGGGACTCTCCGTCGCTGGCGCCTGAGATTTATCGTCCGGCGGCGGATTTCAAGAGGAATGTGCATATAATTTGCCAGAATTTGGATCCTTTTTTTTCCGTTCTGTTCTCTGACAAAATGTATTGCAAGTTCTTCCACTATCTTTTTTTTCTCTTTCGGGATTTTATCATCATTTTTTTCATTTTTTTAAAATAAAGTCCCTATTTTGTTTTTCTTTTATTAAAATGAGATGTTGTTCATTGTTGCATTGATTTATTAGCCACATGTAATGTTTTATATTATTTTTCTATGTAAAACTTTTACCTACAATTTCATGTTTAGTAAAAATTTTACATTTGATTTACTAGTGCCAAGCAATAATAAATATTTAGAATATATTTATTTGGTTAATTTATCTTTTTATTTTTTAGAAACAAGTTAAATTATCGTTTTAATCTCTAGAATAGTCTTTTGTTTCAATTTAATTATTTTAATTCTATTCTTATGGCTTGGTAAAAATAAAAAGATTTTTATTATTTACCTAATTAATATCGGATGTTTTCACACATTCACCCTTTTATTTATGGGTAGATTTTGTTTTTAGAGGAATAACAACAATCGGATTAAATCAAAGGCAAATTTGCCCCCACATATCCTTTTCAACCCCCACGATGTGGGTAAGCCAATCAGGAAAACTATGAGTCCAAACCACAGAAGTTATATCTCTAATGGCATAGGCAACCAGATTGAGGCCCTCTACTTGAAGCCTAATCAACAAATGATGAATTTCAACATAAATAACACCCCAAGGGGAAAGGACAAAGGTTGAAGGGAGAAATTTCTTGACAACCACCACTGTATCAGACTCGATCCTCAGTCAAACGGGCGGCAACACCGCACAGAAAATCACCGATTGGAAGCTATCAACCAAATTACAAAACGTAGGTACAACCCAATTCCATTTCTTAGAACCCCTTTTACAAACAAAAGCACGATAATTGTGAGTTGGTCTAGTGGTGGTGGAAATATCAAAAAAATTGTCAAAGGTCAAGGGTTCATGTGTTCTCGATCTATGGTGGTCACCTACCTAGGATTTAATATCCTATAGATTTCCTTATACCAAAATATTATAGGGTCAGACAGGTTGTCTTGTGAGATTAGTCGAGATATACGTAAGCTGAAAAAGCCTCCCTATTTGTCTGCGCAAATAGCTTATAAATGCTACTCGTGGAAAAAGAATCCTTGATTTAGTGTGTGATGCCAAAACCAAGAATTTGGGATCATAGTTAGAAATGTCCAAACAACTCGTGATTAAGGGGAATTCCCAATACACAAGTAATGGGAGAGGGAGTGAGAATTTTTTCCCATTTACAATTCGGGGCCGAGAATGGGGATTATATTCCCCATCCCTGGCCTCGGCCCCGTCCTACCCCGCCCCGCTTTTAGGGATAGCAAATAAGTTGTTCCCTTAAGTACTGTTTCCTAGTCTTGAACAAGAGGCCCTACCCTCTCTATAACTGAGAGGGACTCGGTTTATTGGTGGAACCATAAACCAATTATTCATTAGGGGATCAGTGGAGACTTAAGAAGCAATATGTATTACAAAGGTAAAATGGTATTTTGACCTAGCTGTAAATACGAACAACCTGTGTAGGATCGACTAACTGATTATGGTTAAATCAAGTGGACATAAATATATCTACAATGAGGAGAGTGCAACTATTGGGTTTTAGTGGAGTGTCCCAGTAGTTAACGGATGTTGGTTAAGTTGGTTAAAAGTGTTTCGCCGATTAGTCTCGGATCGTTGGAGCTTTAGGTCCCTCTACTAGCTCGTAAATTGATTAAAAAGAGTGTTGAGAGAATTTGAAATGTTCAAATTCGAATTAGGGTTTGGATTATTATATTTGATATAATTAACGTTTAATTATTGAATTAAACAAAATTGGGGATTTATAAATATTTAAGTTTAATTTATATTATATGAATAAGGATTCATTTTATGGAATATGTGTTTTATTAATTTAATATTAGATATTGAATTAAAATTAATTAAATTTGTTTAATTAATATTTTAATGAAACTAACTAATATTAATTTTATTTTAAATTAAAAATTATTTTTATTTAAAATCATTTTTTATAATTAAAAATAAGAAAAAGTGAGAAAATCCAACTTTTCTCACTTTCATTTGTTAATTATTATAGTAAAACACCTATAATTTCACTATTTGGCTAGGTGTCAATTTGTGATTAATTTTATTTGCATGATCTCATTGTATAAATAGTTATTTTAATTTATTTTTTATCTTCATGCAAATTTTAGAATTGTGAAGAAAATATTTGTTTTCTCTCAATTGATCTCTCCAAAGTTAAACCCTCCTCCAATTTGCTCTCAATTTGGGTTCCACCACCCAATTTAAGGCCAAGAGTGTAGTTGAGAGGCTCTTGTGGTCGTCTATATCACGGATACTTGAAGCAATTTGCAAAGGATTTGAGCTACTTAGGGATTCTTCAAAGGTTATACCTTAAACCCTAATTAGGTTTAATTTTTTTTTTTTTGAATGTTTTTCCATGAAATTAATGTAATTAGAGTGTTTATAGTCCAATTAGCTTCTGCTATCATGTTTGTATCTCTATCAAATGTAATCTCGGGGTAAAACAACTTAACCGTTATTACGAATAAACTTGTGAAGGGTTGACTTACTAATTATAGTTAAACTAAGTGGATAGAAATATATCCACAGTAAGGGGAGTGCAACTACTGGCCTTTAGTGGAGTGACCCGGTAGTTAACAAATATTGGTTAATTAGGTTAAAAAGTTTAATCAGTTAATCTCGGATTGTTGGAACCCATGATCTGTAGGTCCATTAGGTCCTCCTACTAGCTCACATCGGACTAAACCTTAGAACAGTGTGACAAACGAGTTCAAAGTTTTTGAATTATATTTTTGGAGTAAAGTATTGAATATATCTAATATATATTTAACCTAATGTTTAATTATGAGTTAAACATATAGAGGGAGAAAAATATATTTTAAAAGATATTTTTTGGTTAATTTTTGAATTGTTGGGTATTTATTCATGTGATGAATATTTGTGTACTAAATTGGATGTTTGGTTTTTGGCATAATTTATTTCCTTCTATTTTGTAATAATTATTATAATTGTCAGGTGTTTAATGGGCATTAATGCCTCTAGAACGGTCCGTAAATTTGCTAGAGTCGTTAGAGTTGTTTTAAGATTGTAATCGAACAGTTTCGCAAAGAGGGCAGCTTCAATCTTAAAGAGAAAAGGCTTCCAGACCCATTTTCTCCTCCCATACTCAAAGAGCTACTCCAGACCTGACCTGTGACTCATGACTTGACTTGATTCATGAAGACTCCCCACCTGCGCGTGCCCCAGATCTGACCCCCGATCCGACTTTCAACCCATCAACCCACGCATTCCTCGACACATGATCCGACTTCTAATTCGTAAGCTCACGTGTGCCCAGATAGAGACGGCTCAGGCGGTTCAGATGGTCTAGATCGGTTCAGTTTGCTAGTTTTGGTTGGTTTTGGCTAGTTTTAGTCAGTAATGGCTTGTAGAAATACAAGCTATTGCAGCCTTTTACTTAGAATAATCAGGGTTGATGAGTAGAGCATGCATTGATATTGCTAAGAATTCATGTGAATAATGAACTTGCGTTGATCTGCACTAAAAATCCCTACTAACCCCATATCATGCATTATCTTGCGTCAAAGTGTCTATTTTGTAGTTATCGCAGGAGTCGACCACATGCGTTGATCTTAATGAAGCAAAGTTGATCGCATGCGTTGATCACAATGAAGAAAAGTTGGTCGCATGCAATTGCGCAACTACAATAATAGCCATGATAGAGGTATGATCGCAAAGAGGGGGTGGAATGCGTTGATCCTTCAGAAGAAACGATTATGAATGCATACCTCGGAAGCATCAAAGCGATAAGATCATGATGACATTCTCACCTACCGCGTTAGTAATGGTAGTGATTCAGAGCAGGATTATCAAACTTGTCAATGTTTGGCTCTATAAATAGAGCCTTAGAGCCCGAGTTCAAGCATTCGGGATCTTCTACCTTAGGCAGATTCCTATGATAACAGATGAGAGCATGAGCAAGATTTTCTTTCAGAGTTCTTCATTTCCACAACTTCCTCTGATTGATAACCGAATCTTCGCTGGAGATAGAGCTTGAGAGGGACTACTCCACCATCCATCCATTGCACCAACGGCAGCCTTGACATACATCTGATAGAAGCAAGAGATTGCCTACATCTAGCCTTCCATCTCTCTTCTCACCTCTGTATTGTATTACATTTTGGCTTAAGACATTAATACACTTTGTAATCAATGCATATCTTTAGTTCCTTCAATATCATTTTCATTATCTTTTTCTTTCAGCGCCATGAGTTAATTGCAGATTATAAGAGTTATCACATACTTAATCATGCGTCATAGAGATATAACGCATGTAGCGGACCACCGAGAGGTGTGCAACGTGTGAGTGTAGTGAGTCTATCCTGTTTTCTTAGTGTGAGGCTATAGCAGTGCTTGTCTATGATCACTCATAGAAACAAGTAGCTATAACCAATTGTCCAAGAGGGTAAGTAGTTATGGAACTCACTAAACAAAGTAAGAAGTATTCTTAGAGATAGGAATAACCTTATGCTCAATGCAACATCAATCATGCGTTATAGAGATATAATGCATGAAGCTGACCACCGAGAGGTGTGCAATGTGCAAGTGTGGTAAGCTGGGATTACCCTTTGCGACCAAACTTAGGGACCTGGCGATGTCTCCTCCCCAACCCTGCTTCTCCATGCATCTTATCATGCGTTAACAGCTGCCACATTTCTATCGATTCTTATAGTTAAACTTCAATTGTTCAGTCTATTTAGCTAGAAGTAGGAGTAACGCATGTTAATTAGCTTCTTTCCTTTTATTTTTATTCTTCGCCTCAAACACATCACTTTACATTCATCTTTTAGTTGCAAGTCCCCGTGTTCGACCTCAGATCGTCCCAATAAACTTGCGATCTTGTTATACTTGACGAGAGAGTAAGAAAACTTGTGACAAGAATGCATGATCATTGCATATACGCTTAACGCATAATGTATATTTTTCAGACCATCGCATGATTATCGCATGACAATTAACGCATATCAACATAATCAATTTATCCACAATAGTCGATTTTTGGTGTCCTTGAGCTGGTTCAAGGGGTATTCAAGCAGTTTGAGCTGGTTTGAAGTGTTCGGGTCTGATTCAAGACTATTTTTAAATTATTATTATAATAATTTAGTTGTTTGCTAGTTTTGTATGCCAAAAACCAATCCATTTTAGTGTATGATTTATTTAATTATACATTGTGAATGTATGGAATAAATAATTTATCTTTTGTGTGCACATTGTATGTCATGTAAATTTAAAATCCCACCATAGGATAAGCATGTAGTACGCATTGCAAGTATATTATAAGTGTTATAATGTATAATATGCATGTTTAGAATTCCATGGTTTATGATATAAGTTGTTATATTAATGCATGGAATGAATGGTTATATAATTGTTATATCAAGCATGTCAGATATGAAGTAACTCTAATTACAGAGGACCTATGAGTGGAAGTGGATCGTCTAAATTCCATTGTGAAAGAACTCATATATTGACAGTCATACTAAACAGATTATGCATTAAGTCATAAATTATAGCATTCTTTGAATCAAATATAAAGGATGAAAGACGTTAACTTTAAAGAACCTTTCTTCAAGTGTATCCCTCGATCGTTCGCCAATGCATCAAAAAGCACCAACACAACAAGCAAGAAAATCTCCCTCGAACAGCAATAAGTAGAAACTCGATCCTCGAAAAAATCAAACACAACCACAAGATTACCTTGGTATTCTCGGTGTGAGAATCCAGAAGTTGTGGACTCTGGCTTATTTTGGTTTGAGGAAAGGTTTAGAGTGGAAGAGGATACAATCGAGTAAGTGATCACACAGTCGTGTAGAAGATGAAGTCTATCGTATAGACTCGATACTCGATCGTTTAGAGTCTCAAGCTATCGTCTAGTAAACTCGATGCTATCATATAGTCACTCGATAGTTAATAATGTCAATCATATGAGATTTTGAAATCAAATTTCATTTTATCTCAATCTTGATGATACAATATAGTCACTCGATAGTTAATAATGTCAATCGTATGAGATTTTGAAATCAAATTTCATTTTATCTCAATTTGCCATAAAAATCGTATAACTACCCACTAAGGGTGGTTATTGTGAAAAATATTTTTAATTATCAAATAATTAATAAATATAAATAAATATGATAACTAACTTATCATATTATATTTATAACCTATATTTTTAATATTACATCACATACAATATATAAATCATAGTTCTTTTTCTTTATTTTATGGCATTTAATATAAATCATATTTATATTAAATTTAACAACTATGAATCTAATTCATAGAAATTATATTTGAATCATATTCAAATATTAGTTCCTCCAATCAAACAATAATGTATCAAATACATTATATCAATTATATCATATATAACTGAATTAATTTAATTATATCATATATAATCAAATTCCTTCTTATTAATTTGAACATTTCAAATTAACCCAAAAACTGATTCTCAACTTGAATCCATTGAGCTACCAAGGGGACCTTATGGACCTGTAGCTCCAACGGTACGTGAATATCTGACTAAACTCTTTAATCACATTATCCACCTTCCGTTAACTGTCGAGCACTCCAGTAAAGACCGACCACTGTACTCTTTGCACTACAGATATATTTCTATGTCCATTGGATATAACCAATCAACAGTACGATGACCCTTCACAAATCGCTCATAACAGTTGGGCCAAATTACCGTTTTGCCCCTATAGTTACATCTAACTCCTTAAGTACCACCAATTCTTCTAATAAACAGTAGATCATAGTCCCACTATGACTAAACCCCTCTTGGACCAAGAGAGGGTATGGCACCACATTGTTCAAGACCCAGAATCAGCCCTTAAGGGAGCAATTTATCTACTTACCCCTGCATCGGGGAAGGAGTGAATTCCATCTTGTGTAGCTGAGTTCCTAGCTCCCCAATTATACGAATCCCCAAAATGGTAGGCTTGTTGAGTCGGTGATCTGGCCATTCTTACCCATGAAAATCAAAGGACCGCCCTCATAGGTAGGAGTTCACAACTCACTCAAGATTAAGGTCATGTTACCTATAGTCATCCTAGTGAAATAAAAGTCTCAATTATGAACGGTGTTATATAACGAAACTAAAAATTTTGTGGTCCGGTCTTATACAAACTCCTTTGTATAGAATATCCCCACTCGCATGTCTAATACACGAATGATCAAAATCAGATCATTTGTAGCACTTTACAACATTTGTAACACCTACAAAGCGGGCCATACTCGTAGTGTCACCGGGATAAGATATCACTCCTTATCCATATACTATAGACCATTTAGGTTATCACTTAAAACACGATCCACTTGTATGTCTCCACATACATGTTTAAGTTACAACGATAACCATAGATCTTAGTTTATTTGTTTGTGGTTAATGCAACTAAAATATCAAATATTTCATAGAGTATGTGAATAAAATATCATATATTATAAATCACAAAACATTTGTTCATACAAGTATTTACAAACTACAAGACCCTACGAGATTTAGGGCATCAACCCCAACAAGATTCATGTTATAGGTTTATTGTCTATGTTATAAGTGTTATAAAAAGAGATAGACTTTTAAATCCATAAAAAGATAAAAGCATGCTCACTTAGGGTTAACGGAATCCAAGCAATACTGTTTGAATAGTCAAAATAGATCAATATCTTGTAAGCCTAGTGGTTACAAGAATAGCTCACCCAGTGAGATCTTGTCTAAGGTTAAAGGTATTTAAGTTGACTGTTTATAGAATACCTGCTACCTGAGGATCGAGCCGGTGTATGAGTTAGTTTAACCCAGTTTTATGTGCATGTGTGAACGATGTGAGGTAATAAATTGGTTTATCACTTAGACATCATAGGTTAAATCCAAATATAAAAGTTATACTTGGATAAACACATAGACTTAGGTTGTATTTATTAGCCGAAATATACCTAAGTAAACATTTACCCAAAACAAATAGAACACTTCAGTGAAAGATTAATAATAAATAAAAATATATTATTTTTAGCTCTCACGTCCCTAAGAGTTCACACCATGAGATCCATGCTCGACTTCATGTCACTTTTACTGCAACTGTTCCATTCGGAAAGTGTTTGCATGGGTCAATAGCAAGGTGAATAGGGGCAGTTATTCATAGTAAGTGGGAGAAGAAAGTCTGTCAACACATCCTACGGTCTCCTCCATTAGGTTGGACCGTGAGATTCCTATGTTGCACCTGCTTTTCGTTTTTAGGCGGCGTTAGCTTGTGATTTGAAATAGCGTTGAAGTAGAGTTTAGAGCTCTACGTCATAGTATACGTGAAGGCATATACATAAAAAATATTATTGGAAGAATTGAAAGTCTCTCAAAAGACATATATACATGTATACTATAACAACAAAGCTATTATTTGATACGCGCAAGCGCACGTGTTGACTAATAATATAGTTAAAATGTTTAAGAGACCGAGTATCGTCCTCTGAAAAATTGGTTTTTAATAATTTTAGCTACTCGGAGATTTTTCTAATTTTATCTAGGAGACTGAACTTTAATGAAACTAATCTAATTTAATTCTAAAAAGAAATAAATGATAAACAACCGAAACGAAACTAAACAAAGACACATCCTAGGGTAATGGTTTTGTTGATCGATTAACTAGATAATTATTTTAACCTTAGAATGATTTTATGCTAACTGTAGACCTATAAATCTTATATCCAGGTATCCTCTTTCGAGCTTAACCCTTTTTAACACTTAATTATCAATTCACTTTCATGCAATTAATTGATTAAGCGCTACACTAAGTTCCTTCATCATTAATCTCTATGAATCTTCTATCATTTTCATGCATAATTGATCAACAGTTTAACATGTTAGATCTAACCTAACACCCACTCTCTTAAGAAAGATATTAAGTAATTATCATCTGAATAATGGCCAGTTGTTTGAAAGCAATAGACACAAGCATATCAAAATAGTTTATGCATCAATCTAAACTAAGAAACAATAAAAAATAGTTTGCAACAATCCATAGCTAGATCATAAACCCTAAGAACTACAATCTAGCAACTCATGGCTATGATATAAATAAAGACAATCGACATTGTTCCAAGTACATAAAAGTATAGGTGATGAAGCCTAAGTAGTCTCATGGAGTAATTCTCCAAGAATCAAGATTGTGAATCTTTTTTTAGAATGATAATGTGTTTAATACAAGAGGGGAAGGTTCCTATTTATCTCTTTATTATAAGTGGGGGTAAAAAGGGAATTAACCTAGAATATTACCTAATTACCCAATTTACCCCTATTCTTCTTACATCATTCTACCCCTCCAAAAAGAAAACTCGTCCTCGAGTTTTAAAAAGAAAAAAATTATGAGCAAACATGGAATGCAATAATCTTGTTCAACGGAGTATGACCAAACCAACCTCCTACATTTTGAACAAAAATATTATGATCCAAGGGATAATTTGAGACAAAAATCCAATATTGCCACCAACAGATGAACTTCTCCATCGATCATAAACCCAAAAGTGATGTTTCCTTCAAGCTCATTCAAAATCGTATTCAAATGACCATTCACTAAAAAACCACCTTCCAAAGAGAATCGTTCAAGAATCACGTCTTCTTTATCATGTGCTTCAAGTTCTTCGACAATTTGATGATCCATTTTCACCGCAATCAATGTGTCATTGTTCTTGTTTAGTTCTTGATCGATGTTTGATACTTCTTTTCCATCTTCTTCATTGGATTTTTCTTCTTCACTTGTAACTATTTCAAAATCAACATCTTTAAATTCTTGATCAATTTTATCTTCAAGATTTTCTACTTGAAAATTTTTCAATCATGATTTCTTTGCTTTTTCTTCAGTATATGAAATCAATTTGTTCTTGAACTCTTGCAAATGAATTGATAGTTAAACAATATGTTGAGTCATTTTTCCCAATGAATGTTGGATTTCTTTTGTTTTTGTCTTTATTTCCTCCAATGCTACGGGATCAAAGTAGTCATTTTGTTAGATTCTTGGACTTGTTTCAATCTTGTAGTGGGTATTATCCATTGATTTTCTTGAATCAACCTTTCTTCATCGTGTTTCATAATCAAAAGAGTAATTTTGAGTCTTGAACGTTTTTCTTAGGATGTAAAAGTCCATTCTTGATAATTCTAGATGATTCTTTAATTCATCTAACTCCCAATCTTCATGTTGATTTCTTGAAAAGTGGGTTGATTGGATTGTTGGGCTTTTTTTCTTTTTATATTGTTGCCTTCTTATTCTATCCCAAACTGGCTTAGATACATCATCGAAGTCACTAAAATCACTAGAATCACTAGAATCAAATTTTCAATCTGGATAATGATAGGTTCTTTGAGAAAATCGAGCATGGGCAAAACTAGTATGTTGAAATTCTTCTTCTGAATCACTTGGGTCAGAATTTCAGCACTGTTTTTGGAAGTAAAATTAATTTTCTTGCCTATACCAACTGCTGATTTTTTTCTTGGACGTCCTTTGTGATCGATAATAATTCATTCTTGCAAAATCTTGATAAATCTTCAATTTTTTCTCTCTTTCTTGGAATTTCAAAGGTTCCCCCTAATTAGATGTGTGTTGTTTAGCAATGAGCACAACTCACAAAGGTCTCTCTTATGATCGGCGTTGCCAAGAGTTTTTTGGTCTTCCACCGACGGTAGTCAACGTTTGTCCAAACGGATGCTCTGATACCAAATTGATGTAGTGTTAGTAGTCTCAAGGAGTAATTCTTCAAGTATCAAGATTGTGGATCTTTTATTAGAATGATAATGTGTTTGATACAAGAGGGAAAGATTCCTATTTATAGAGCTTTATAACAAGTGAGGATAAAAAGAGAATTAACCTAGAATATTACCTAATTACCCAACTAACCCCTATTCTTCTTACATAAGCAGGACTAAAGAGGGAAAGAGAAGCAAGTCGGGCTCTTGAATGTCATCCTCAAACTCGAAGTTATCCTCCAATTGTAAACCCCGAACCCTATTTGTTGGGTTTTATGTTCTAAAACTCGTAGTTTTTAAACAATACAACTTATTCTGAAAATTCAGTAAGTTGTTATTGAATATATGAATTGCTTATTTCGTTTTAGAAATAAATCCAATAAACTAAAAGATCCATGACTATTACACGAGTACTTTAACTTTATGTGGAGACATAGAAGTGGATCAGGTTCGAGTAAATAGTCAAAATGATTTATAGTATATGGATAAGGTTGGGTGCCTTATTCTGGTAACACTATTGGATGTGGCCCACTCTGTAGTTGTTACAAAAAGTTCTAAAGTGCAACAGACGATGTGATCCCAATTCATGTTATGACATGAGGAGTGGGGGCATCCTACGCAATGGATTTGTACAAAATCAGACCATGAAATCAGTCATTCTTACTTTATAACATTGTTTACTGTTTAAGACTAACTATTTCAAAGCGATGACCTAGGTAGCTTGACCTTAATCTTGAGCTAACTATGAATTCTTGTTTATTCGGGATTATTCTTAGATTTTCATAGATGAGGGTTGGCTTAACAGCGTCGGCTTAATAAACCTCCATTTCAGGGGTAAGATGAGGTAGATAGCTGGGGATATAGGGTGCAAGATGGAATTCACTTCTACCTGCTTTTAGGGATAGTAGAGAGGTTGTTCTCTTAAGTGCTGACTCTAGGTCATGAACAAGGGGCCTCACCCTCTTATTGGTCCGAGAGGGACTCAGTTTGTTGATCGGATCACAAATCAATTAGAGGATCAGTGGAACTTAAGGAACAAGAGGTAATCTAAAGAGTTTAGCCAATTAATCTCGGATCGTTGGAGCCCATGATCTGTAGGTCCGCTAAATCTCCCTACTAGCTCGTAAATAGATTAGCCTTAGAGTAGCGTGATAAGTTAATTTGAAACGTTCAAATTAGAATTAAGGGAATTAGTAATTATATGTGATATAGTTACGCGTTTAATGTTCGAATTAAACGGAATTAGAGAATTAATTAATATTTAAATATGATTTAAATATTAAATTCATGAATAGGAATTCATAATGGAGGAATTTGTGTTAAAATTAATTTAATATTTGATATTAAATTAATTAGAATTAATTAAATTGTTTAATTAATTATTTATTATTAATTTTATTAGAAAATTAATTTATGAAATTAATTTTGTAAAATTAATAAAATTTCTATTTTTGAAAACAAAATTGATTTTGGAAATCAATAAATTGGAAAAACTTAAAAAACATAAAATGGAAAAATTGGATTTCTTCACTTACCACCAAGTAGCTAACTCAAAGTTCACCTTCTTCTTGAGTCAATCTCCAAGCATGTGTTACTTTTCATGCAGATATCTATTATGCATGATTGTCTTGCAATAAATAGAGGATATTGGGTTGAGAATCGAGCATTGATGCACTTCATGAGTTTTTTGCTGAAAAGGTTGAAGAATGTGTTCTTCAAGTTGCATCGGTGAGCTTCTTCTCCAAATTCCCTTCATTCAAGCTTATTTTGAGTCTCACAACTCAATCTAAGGCTCCAAGAGAATAGTAAGGAAGGCCTTGAGGTGGTCACGAGAAGATTTGGAGAAGATTTGCAGTTGAATTCGAGTTTCAAGAGGTTCTACAAAGGTATTCTTGAAACCCTCCTATTATTGTATGAGCATACTTTATTTATAGCCAAAATTAATGAATTAGAATGCTTATTGATCCTTGTTGCTTCCACTGCATGTTGATATACTCCTAACACTATTTTTCCCACTTAAGTAAGTTCATTAATATGTTAATGATGCTAAGCATGAATTAATGTTATGTTTGTAGGGAAGGGCATGAAGATATTAAAGAATAAAGGAAAAGTCTTGAGTATTGAGAAATGAGGTCTCGGGTAATAAGGTGTTTGGCTTCAGCAAGTAGAAATTTGGCAAAGTGTAGAAGCCAAGTGTAGCCTTACAATGATGCTTGTGAAACATGGGTGCATGAAGCATGTGGTGTGCGGTAGCAAGGTTGTGGAAGTTGAGGGCAGCCATAGGGCTAAGTGTTGGCCGAGGATTTACCATGCGTTCGCAAGGAGCATGCGATGATCAAGGCCTTGAGAGGTTATTGTTGCATGCGGTAAGGAAAGTGCGTGTATGCATTAGGCTGGCTAAGCGTTGAGGCTGGGCGGGCATGTTGATTAATGTGCCGGCTGTGAAGACTACGCATTGGCCACAAACTTATGCGAGAAAAATTTGAGATGCACCAGAACATGCGTCAAGTGATAGGCGGGGCGCAGCATAAAGGCCTTAGGCATTGGGAGGCTATGCGTGTACTTGGATATGTGTTGATAGCGTTGGCGCAAGGCACATGAGGCATGCGCTGCTCGGTGAAGTATGCATTGAGGTTGGCTAGCACCCAGGGGGTAGTGCGATGAGGTTAAACTATGCATTGATTAAAGCTATGCGATGCTCAAATCAGGGCCACAGCAAAGAAAGATTGGGCATTGGACAAGACGGTATGCGGTTAAGAAGGGGTAGTATGCGATGGTGAATATAATAGGCCTTGTGTTGATAAGTGCCATTGACAACAGCCTTGCGTTAGTGATTAAGGGAAGACACTCAGTTAAATCACGGTTTAAAGATAGTTAGCTATCATGATCAGATGAGTTATTCCTACTTAAGGGATGAGGTGGCAGCTTAGAGTTTAAAGGAGTCATGCAGTCTATGGTATAAAAGGGAAGGACAGATTCAAAAGCTCGGTTTGAGCGATTCACTCGTGCGATCAGAATGATTTTAGAGCCATTCAAAAGCCTTGTGAGTCAAGTTAATGATCTAGGACTGCCAGAAGAAATATCCATAGGAATCAAGCTGAAATCTAAAGATTTTGCAAGTAGGCCAGGCTCTCAAGTGCATCTGGGCCAAAGGTAAAGATTGAAGGATTTTGGATAAAATATGAAAACTTATGAGCTCAAAATTTAAGGTAAGCTAGCTAAAATAATTTCAAACAAGTTTGTAGAAGGAAATTTTCCATGATAAGGTCTGAAAAATAAGTTAATCGAGCTCAAAGTTGAGTCTTGAAATTTTGAATAAGTAGGCAGCTGCTTGAGAGGAACAAGCGGCAACTCAAGAGGTTGACGCACGTGGAATGCTAGGCTGAGCGCAAGAATTCTTTGAGCTATGAAATAGGCATTGCAGGCATGTGCCGATGTTGTGAGTGCAAGGTTGTGCGAGGTGTGCGTTGGTATGTGGCTAATTGGAGCGCCTAGGATATGGGTTGACACATGGTATGTGTGTTGGTGAAGCAAGTTGGTCGCATAGCTAAGACTTAATGTCCAAAGAAATTTCTAAGTGTTGAACATTTAAGGTATGCGTTGGGATGAAAGAATCCTATATAAAGATTGAATTTGAGCTTATGTATATAAGTTAATCTTACAAGGAGATCTATGCTAGTAGCTAAACATGATATTTATGTCCACAGGGTTAATACCAATAGGAGAAGCCTATCAACCCTAGGACGAACGCCAAGATAGTGAATGACAATGAATGTTTTCTAAATGTTTAGTAAAATTTATTGTTTTACTCAAAGTTCTACTCATGCTAGCTTATGTTAAAGTATGTTTTCCCAAGCAAACTAAGTTTAGAATAGTTGATTAACGCATGCTATTTTAAAGAAAGTTTCTAAAGCACGTTTTAAATTAATAAGGTTGCTTGTTTACATAAAGTATGTGTTGGAAGCTTATGATTTCAATGCTAAAAGCTTATGTTCATGATTAGTATGTTTTCAAACATACTTGTTTCAATAAATTAGTTTCTAACGCATGCCTAGCTAGTGTATTATAAAAGCCTGATTTCAGTATTTCAAGTCTTTATGTTCAAGTAGTATGCATTAGTAGTTTCAAGCTTTGTGATAAAGATGTTAAGCATATGATTGTGATGCTCATGCTTCCAGAATATGTTTTATAGTGATTATTATCAACCCGATATTGAAGGACTTGGAGAAGGTATCTAGGAATGTTTAGTAACGGACCGATACTGAAGAACTCTGAGAAGGTATCCGGGCCATAATACCTAAGACATGATGGTACTTAGTGATTACCACGTACACGTATGACGTCAAGGGATTGAGCAAAAGAGTTCTCTCTTGACTAAAGTTTGATGTTGAGGGATCGAACAAAAGAGTTCTCTCTCAACTCAGAATTAGCTTAGCTATGTTTCAATCATGATATGATTAAAAGTTTTTATGCATGTTGCTTGGCAAGTTTCAGTATTCAGTTTTCCAGTTTAAGATTTTAAGCATGAGAACTATGTTGTAATTAAATCACTCACTGGGCTAGTAGCTCACCTGTTTTTAAATGTTTTCCCTTCCAGGCAGTAGTCAAATCTCCAGAAGATAACTCTGTTGCTGCTTTGCCATTCAAAGACTCTGATTTGGAAATGACTAGGTGTTTATTCTGTAAAATATGTGTGCACATGTTTTGTTCGTACAAGGACGAGTTTAGCAAGTTGGGGTCCACAAGATCTTGTATGTACATATGTCGTGTATATATAAATTTCCATGAAATGCTATTAATGTTGGTTACTCAGTACACGTATGTTTGTTAATCTAGGGTTTCTAAGACAGATTAAGCAGGCTAGTAGGCAGTAAGTGCCAACAAGAAGTTTGGTAACTGCTACCATCACATCTCCTTTCAGGTTAAGAGGGTAATCTGGGAGGGGATGTGACACCAATGATCACCTTGATTGCCAACTTTTTAGAAGTTCCAAATCATAGTCTTTGTCTAGAATTTGTCCCTGGTGGAGGCTCTTAACGAACTCTTGATAACCCTAAGAAAAACTCTTTAAAAGAGCCTCCCCAAAAATTCTCGATAAACATCAATTTATAAACATTGTGACATCGTCGCAACGCTGATCTAAAATTTGCAAGGACACAACACTGGAATTTTCTTTATGCCACGACGCTACCTTGTTCTGCTTCTTATGTTTCCAGCACCATGTACGACGCCGCAACACGCCATGCATGCTCCCTTCTACGTTTTTTTCACTACTTGTTACCTATTTTCAGGTCTCATCTTGTTAGCTAAAAAATGTTGGAGGATTGTGAGAAACCCCAACAATCTTCTAGCCCAAGTCCTTAAAGGGAGATATTATAAAGATGGAGACTTTCTTTATGCATTGTTAGGGAATAATCAAAGCCTAGCTTGGAGGAGAATTTTATAGGACAAAGAGTTTTTTTTTAAGGGGTATAGATGAAAAGTAGACAACGATGCAAGTATTACATCCACAAGGATTCTTGGCTGGTGGATGATGGCTCTAATATCCTAGTGTGCTTAAATAATAGCTTGGAATCAAAAAGAGTTCAAGATCTAATTGATGTGGATGGGTTGTGGAATGTCAAGTTGATCATTGATAGCTTTCTTCGCAAAGGAACATATTTGATTATCAGTATCCCTTTAAGAGGCGAGAGGAGAGCAGATGAGATTATTTGGAGTTTAGACCCAGAAGAGTATTTCTTAGTCAAGAGTGCTTATAAGAATGTAGTTAGTTTGGTCTTAGCGTCAGGTACTCCAGCCTAAGTGGAATTTGGTGTGGAAGCTCAATGTGACTTCAAGGGTGAAATTGAATATGTGAAAACAAATTAGTGATATTCTCCCCCACCTCAAGCAACATCATTAAAAAAGGAATTGATACTAATCTCCTTTGTTTTTTTTTTTATGTAGGAAATTCTTGAAAACATATGTGCATGTTTTTTGGGGGGCTGTAAGTTCACTAAGGAGCTGTTTTATTTAAGGTTTTAAAGATGTCTAGGAATAAACGATGCATGGGAATATGATGTCTGGGAATAAGATGGTTGGGACTATGATATCTGGGAATAAGATGTCTGGAAATCAAAGATGATTGTGTTTGGTTGTGTATAGAAAATGCTATAAAAAAATTATGAACAAAAATAACGTTTGTATATAATTTATAAATTAAGCATGACAATCTTATATAATTGTAATAGATTAATTAATTAAAAAAATAAATATCATTCAATATATTGATAAAAGTTAATTAATTAAAAATCAATGATAATTTTAATTACAAATATGTATTAAAATTAACCAACTAATATATTTAATGAACGTCATATTAATTATAATCTAATACTTAATCTTTTATAATTAATTAAGTTCAATATTAGAAATTTTAATTTTAATTAAATAATATAAGAAAATATCTGTTAATAAACAATATATTCTATAAAAATGACAAATGAGATAAAAATATGATTTATTAATAGAGAATATTTAAAAAGTTTTATAAATAGGATACTTCAATAATGAATGAAGCAATAAAAATTAATCACAAAGAATAATTAACTGATTGTAAATAATCAATAATGATTATATGTTTATATTGAAACATCAAATTAAAATTAATTTAAAAAATAATTGCTTGATTATAAAAAATAAAAATAAGTAATCAATTATTATTATTAAAAAATAATTTTTTGTACTAACTAAATTTAACAAATCCTAGTTTACTAGTTAAACATATTTGAGATATTGTTAACTAATTAATTATTTATTTATAAAAAAAATAATTGCATTAATTTAATAAATTTTTATTGTACAAATAATTAAGTAACTATTTTAATAGTTTATTATTCATTTATTAAAATAAATTTTTATATTAATTTTGTTAAATTAATTAACTATATTCAAAATGAAATTATATATAAAATAAAAAACAGATGGAGAGAGAAAATGAGAAAATCCACAGTTTTGAGAGGAAATAGATGTAACACCCCGCATTTTTTTTTTAGTAATAATGTAATTTCAGTAATTTTTATTATTAAAGGTCATTTTTGGAATTTTGGACTTCAAGTGTAATTGCGAGAATTTATTGTTGGCGTGAAATTATTTAATTTAGAAATTAATGGCAGAATTAATTTCATTTTGGAAAGGAAAGGAATTTAATAGTATAAAGTGGAATAAGTAAAAGAATAAAATATAGTTTATTTTTATTTCATTTTTAGTTTATTATTATTATTATTATTATTATAACCCCAAATCCCCTTCTCCCTCACGCGACTGACCCCACCCTCCGATTTTTTTATTTCCGCCGCTCGCCGCCATCCCTCTTCACGTCTTAGCACTCCGGCGCCGCCCAGATCCGAGCCGCGACCAGTTTTTCGCCAAAGCCGTTCGCGTCTCAGCACTCTGGCGCCACCCAGATCCGAGCCGCGACCAGTCTTCCGCCGAAGCCGTTCGCGTCTCAACACTCCGGCGCCGCTCAGATCCGAGCTTCGACCTTCCACGCCGACCGCGCCCCAGTCCTCTGCCACCGGCTGCCTCCAGTCACGCCGATCTAGCGCCGCCCAGCCCTGTTTGTCGCCGAAATCTGCCTGCATCACTGGACTTTTGTTTTGATTAAGGGATTGATTAATTTTGGGCAAGACTTTGATTTGTCTTTGACGGTTTGATTACCCATTTGGTATTGGGTTAAATTTGTTATCTCTTTATTTTTGGAATTTAGATCCAAGATTGGAGTGCTTCAGAGTGCACAGCGGGCTGATCAACGGATTCGAGTTCAAGTATTTTGGTAAGCGTTGTGAGTTGGTTGTTGGGCACCTATTAGTTATTGGACTAATTGAGGATTTGGTTGTTTGTTGATCAAGTTTCGTAGGGTAAGTTCATTGATGATCGTTGAATTAAATTTGTATGTTTGGATCTTGGTTCCAAGGATTGAAATTTAGTATTATGTTCTGTACTAAGGTACTTAATTCAGGAATTATTTGGTTGGAGATAATTAATATATGAATTTGACTTCGAGCTAAGTAATCTTACTACTGGAACTACCCATGGGCCAGACACTAGATGTATGCTAGTATGATAGATGAATATTATAATAGAACGATGGCATGATAGACTGATAGTATAGTATAATCGATGCATGTTCTTGTATGAGGAACTGAAAGATTTATTTGTGCACGTAGATGCCTGAATGCTAGCATGAGATGACATTTGATTCCATGAGGTTGTATTTAATCTGTGGATATTGAGGCATATATGTATGTTGTAGAGCCATGATGTTGAGGTGTATATGCATGTCATAGGGCCATATTGTGATAATTATGATGTTGAGACTATGATAGTGATTTTACTGATTAGTTAGATGCCCACTAGATATTGTGTTTCCTTCGGGATTTACCAGATTGTGTTTTCTTCAGGATTCACCAGATATTGTGTTTCCTTCGGGATTCACCAGAGGTAGTGGGTGGGTATATTTAGCTACAGTAGGATAGAAATTCGTTTTTTTCATGTATGTATGTGTCCCATGAGGACTAGGGCGGTTTATATGTTCCACCAGAGGTAGGTATCTAGAGGACATAGATGCCTAACCTGACCCCAGTAATGGGGTTACTTACTGAGTATTTTATACTCATTCTTTCTCATGTTGTTGTTTCAGGTAAAGGTAGAGATGTACCGGCGATGGACAAGCGAAATTCGTGATCCCACTGGGACCAATTTTATATTTCCGCTCATGAGACTTACCTTTCATGTTGTTGTTTCAGGTAAAGGTAGAGATGTACCGGCGATGGACAACGGAATTCGTGATCCCACTGGGACCAATTTTATACTTCCGCTCATGAGACTTAGATTTCCTTTCATGTTTTGCTTAACTTTTAGTTTTGATATTTCAAACCTACAATTAAGAATTGTTTTCAGACTCATTTATTAACAATTATGATTTATGGATACCCTATTGTTGTTTTTAATATTTGCATTTAGTAAAGGACTTGTGAACTTATCTTATTTATTTATCATTTATTTCACCATAAAAGAGTGTCGTTTTAAGTTTCATGCATACATGTATTTAGTAACGGCCTAACTTAAGTCCTAGGGGTCGGGTCGTTATAATAGAAAACCTTGTTTATAGGAAATGAGGATGCTTAGGAATAGCTATTCTGAGGCAAAGTGTTAAAAACTATGAAACAAATATGGATTTTGGATGACTGTGTCAATTCTTATGCAAAAAACCTTCAACCAAGCAACCCTTAGAGGTATTTGGCTTTCCTTCTTCCCCAACTTACGTTGCTTTTAGGTTCTTAGAGGGTTGTTGGAGCTCGACTGATTTCTACGATGGTCTGATGGATCGTCAATGGTTTGGATCGAGAGGCCTCGATCATCCTTTTGTGGAATGTGTGAAATTTTAGAAACCTTATTAAAATCCCGTGTCTTTGTTCCAGATGGTGGTTCCTTCTCCAAAAAAAATCGTTTGCATGTCGTAGAATTTGGGGTTGAAGCTTATGAGTTGACTTCCCCTTGCATGATGGAGAATCAAGTAGTTCAAGTGTCACTGGATGGCTTTTGAAAGTTTAATGTTGATGTGTCCTAGAACAATTAAGAGGGTGTAAGTGGGATTAGTTGGATCGTCTGTGACTCCACTAGGTCTCTAGTCCTTGCAAGTTGTGGGAAGGTGGTGGTAAATTGGGCTATCAAAACCTCGAGGTCCTTGCAGTGATTATGGGTTTGTCAGATTTTTTTTGCTCAAGTTGGTGATTATTCTTCTCTCTCCATGATTGTGAACTCTAACTGCGATGATCTTACAAATGTCATTAATCATGTGGGTTGCGATCTATCTAAGTTGACTAGCTTAGTGGAGGAGATTGTCTCCTTGTTCGAGGCTGCTCGGGTTGTGTCTTTTGCCTAATGTCTAAGAGCGGCGAGTGAAGCGGTGCACCATCTTTCTCGTGCGGCGATGTCTTATGGTAATTCTGGTCTAGTTTTGTTAACCTATCCTCCAGTTTCTCTAAAGTAATTGGTAGATATTCTTTTTATTTGCATGTGTAGTTCTCTTTTATTATTTATGAGAAGGCTTATGTATCAGATTTTGGTTAGTTTCTTTATAATATTCTTTCTAAAAAAATAATAAATATTGCAACATAATCTTCAATTGAAATATTAAAGCATGCAATCTTCAAAGCACAAAAATATTTTGTCAAGTATCCTGATATCTAAGGATCAAATAGTAATTAGACTAAAAAAATAATTTTTCCATAAAACAATTATTTTACCTAAGCATATACATTATCTTTCCATATTAAGATTGATGTTTTTCTTTAAAAAAAAAAACATTAATGTCAACGATGATAATTTGCATAAATATTGGTATTCAATGTGATGTTCAATATTATATAAATAGTTGATAAATTAATGAGTATATAATCAAAATTAAATAATTTCCATCATCACTATTATAAAATTAATAAAGTAATATATATTTCGTCATGGAAAAAAATAAAGTAGAGAGACTAAATATAATTATATTATTTTTTGCATTAAACTGAGTTTTGAAAATTTAACTACTGAATATATGCTAGGGTTAACATTTAAGATCTAGAGGTGTAATTTATATTAAGTTTTAATTTGTTTTCTTAAATAAAAATAAAAGTACAAGAAACACTATAATTTCTCAATGAGCTTAACTAAAATATATATTAAAATAAATCTAAATTAGAAAGACTATGTATGAGAAATTTTGAAAAATCACTTATTACGACTTCATAAAAAAGAATATAATGTATGTATATAAATCCGAGGGAATCAATCTTTTTAACATCGAGGGTCCTCCTAGAATCATTTGTCAAAGAGGATCCAACATTCCTACTAATCATGCATTTAGACTTGTAAATATTGATCTTTCTCCTTGATGCCTCCTTGTAGATTTTAAGCACATTTTCAATTCTCTTACATTCACCAATTGAAGCCTTAAAGAAGATTAAACTGTCATCAACAAAGAAAAAATAAATGAAAAATAGCAAGGGCAATAATAATTAAAAGAAAATGAATGAAAGAGAGAGATTTTTCCATTCTAAGCAAAGCAGATAATCCTTCAGCACAAGTCAGAAATAAGTAGGGAGACAGGGGATCCCCCTAACGGAGGCCTATTTGAGGGTCATGCTGAGGAAAGCCATTGATGAGCACTAAGAATTGAACTATCTCAATGCAGTTCATAATTCTTCGTATCTATTTCATTCCAAACCTGTAGAAATAAGCATAGAAAGAAGGAAATATCATTCAACTCTGTCATACACCTTGCTCATGTTGAGCATAAGCACCACCCAACCCTCTTTTCCTTTCTTCTTGCAATTGATCGCATGGATGCACTTGAAACCTACAATAGCATTATCAGTAATAAGTTGAAGACTATGTTTGTCACACACCCTCCCAGATTATCCTCCAAATTCGGAAAAGAATGTAATGGCAATAGTTACCAACTCTTCATGACATTTACTACCTAATTGACATCTTTAACCTGCTTAGAAAACCCTGGAAACTCATACAAAACATACAACATACTAATAGAACTTAAAATAGCTTCAACAACACCAAGGTTCAACATACAACATATTTACATCACATCAACAGTCACAAAGTTCAGTGGGTCCCCACACTCTTTCTTAGTACCTAACATGAACAACACATATGTACAAACATTAACAAGGTAACCACTAAAAACTTCTTTACAACTTTTGAGCCTTTACTAAAATCCTTGAGTGGTAGAGCAGTAGGGCAGCTAACCTCTGGGGAGATGACTACTGCCTGAAGAAAAGGAAAACATTTGGAAAGAATGAGCTACTAGCCCAATGAAAGACTAATAAATCATAATCATCATGCTAAAAACTGAAAAACTGCCAAGAAAACTCATACTTAAAACTTTTAAAACATAGAATCTTTGAATGAGCTAACTCATCGTAATCTTTAGTTGAGAAAGAACCTTTTTGATTAATCCCTCAACGTTAAACCTTAGTTGGTGTGGAGTACTCTCAACACATCCAACATCAACACTACCTACGTTCACGTGATATTAACTAAGTGTATTATATAAAGAGACTAATCATTTCATGGTCCGATCTTATACAAACTCTTTGTATAGGATAACCCTGCTCGCGTGTCTCCAAATGAATGATCAGGATCAGATCATTTGTAGTACTTTATAACACTTGATACACCTACAAAGCAGGCTGTATCCATAGTGTCACAAGGATAAGGTACCCAGCCTTATCCATCTACTACAAACCATTTAGGTTATTATTTAAACAAGATCCACTTGTATGTCTCTACATGCTTGTTTAAACTACATGAAATAACCTCATATCTTAGTTTATTAGATTATGTGCTTATAAAATAACACTTATTTTATTAACAACAATATGTTTATACAGAGTTTACAAACTATGAGATTACTAGGAAATTTAGGACATCATTCCCAACAATCGTTCACTTGTCCAAAAGCTTAGGGAGACTAATGTAAAATACAAATAAAGTACAAAATACAATAATCTAGGGCATACATTATACCCGAGTAACATTATCTCCCACTTGTCCTAAAGCTTAGGGAGACTAATGTACAATACAAATAAAGTACAAAATACAATAAACTAGGGCATACACTATACCCCAGTAACATCTTCCACTTGCCCTAGACAATGTGTAGCATATCTCATAGTCCCAGACTTTCTAGATAACCCTCGTACACTTTAGCCGTGAGAACCTTTATAAACGGATCAGCAACGTTGTGCTCCGACGCGATCTTCGTGACAATCACATCACCTCGATGCACAATCTCCCAAATCAAATGATATTTTCGTTCTATGTGCTTGCCTCTTCGGTGACTCCTAGGTTCCTTAGAATTTTTCACAGCACCACTATTATCACAATAAAGTGTGATGGACAAAGACATATTTAGAACAACTTCCGAATTAGTAAGGAACTTCTTAAGCCAAACAACCTCTTTAGCAGCTACGTATTTGGCTTCCATAGTGGAGTCTGCGATGAATCCTTGCTTGATGCTTCGCCATATTGTAGCTCCTCCATTCAGAGTGAACACTAACCCTGATGTGGATTTTTGAGAATCCCGGTCAGTCTGAAAGTCAGAATTTATGTATCCTGTAAGGATCAAATCCTTATCTTTATACACGAGCATATAGTCCATCATTCTCCAAAGATACTTGAGGATCGTTTTGACCGCCGTCTAGTGATCTAACCCTGGATTGGACTGATATCGACTGACAATCCCTACTGCATAGCAAATGTCAGGTCTAGTACATAACATTGCATACATAAGGCTACCAATAGCCGATGCATAGAGAATCTGTCTCATTTCCTTAACCTCTTAAGGACTCCTGGGACACTGTTCCTTAGACAAAACAATTCCATACTTGAAAGGTAATAAACCCTTCTTGGAATTGTGCATCGAATATTTGACAAGCATCTTGTCAATATATGATGCTTGAGACAAGGCAAATCTTTTGTTCTTACAATCCCTTATAATTTGGGTCCCTGGAACAAACTATGCCTCTCTCAAATCTTTCATCTGGAATTGGGTGGCTAGCCATTTCTTAACATCAGTCAGAAAACCTACATCATTCCTAATGAGTAAGATATCATCCACATGCTGTTGGGGCTGATGCCCTCAATCTCGTAGGATCCTATAGTTTGTAACACTTGTATGAACAAACATTCTATGAGTTATAATATATGATATTTTATTCATTTCTATCTATGAAATATATGATATTTTAGTTGCATTAATCACAAACCAATAAACTAAGATCCATGGATATTGTTGTAACTTAAACATGTATGTGGAGACATACAAGTAGATCGTGTTTAAGTGATAACCTAAATGGTCTATAGTATATGACCCGCCTTGTAGGTGTTACAAATGTTGTAAAGTGCTACAAATGATCTAATCCTGATCATTCGTGTATTAGACATACGAGTGGGGATATTCTATACACATGAGTTTGTATAAGACCGGACTACGAAAGGTTTAGTCTCATTATATAACGCCATTCATAATTGAGACTTTCATTTCACTAGGATGACCATAGGTAACATGACCTTAATCCTAAGTGAGTTGTGAACTCCTACCTATGAGGGCGGTCCTTTGATTTGCATGGGTGAGAGTGACCAGATCGCCGACTCAGCAAGTCTACCATTTTGGGGATTTGTTTGATTGGGAGTTGGGAACTCAGCTACACAATATGGAATTCACTTCTTCCCCAAAGCAGAGGTAAGAAAATAAATTGCTCCCTTAAGGGCTGATTCTGGGTTTGAACAATGTGGTGCCACACTCTCTCTTGGCCCAAGAGGGGTTTAGTCATAGTGGGATTATGATCTATTGTTCATTAGAGGGATCAATGATACTTAAGGAGTTAGATGTAACTACAGGGGCAAAACGGTAAATTGGTCTAGCTATATTTACGAGTAATTTGTGAAGGGTCATCGTACTGTTGATTGATTATATCCAATGGACGCAAAAATATATCTGTAGTGCGAAGAGTGCGGTTGTCGGTCTTTAATGGAGTGCCTTGCAATTAACGAATGGTGAATAATGTGATTAAAGAGTTTAATCAGTTATTCACGTACCATTGGAGCTTCAAACTACAGGTCCATAAGGTCCTCTTGGTAGCTCAATGGATTTAAGTTGAGAATCAGTTTTTAGGTTAATTTGAAATGTTCAAATTAATAAGAGGGAATTTGATTATATATGATATAATTAAATTAATTCAATTACATATGATATAATTGACATAATGTGTATGATACATTATAGTTTGATTGGAGGAATAAATATTTGAATATGATTCAAATATATTTTCTATTAATAAGATTCATAGTTGTTAAATTTAATATAAATATGATTTATATTAAATACCATAAAATAGAGAAAAAGAACTATGGTTTATATATTGTATATGATGCAATATTAAAACTATAGGTTATAAATATAATTTGATAAGTTAGTTATCATATTTATTTATAATTATTTGATAATTAAATCATTTTTCTCCATAACCACCTTTAGTGGGTAGTTATTTGGTTTCATGGAAGAAGTGGAAAAAGTAAAAATTGGTTTTATTATTCCATACATGAGACATCAAATATACGATTGAGTGTAAAGAGAGTTACTACACAATCGATTCCTTTGAGAGACTAAACGATCGAGTAGGAAATCTATGTGATAGACTAGTTCGTCTAGACGATAGTGTTGTTCACTACACGATCGTCTTCCTCCTCCAAACACAAAACTTTCCCTCTAACCAAAATTAGTCAAAGCCCACCACTCCTGGATTCTCACACCGAGAATACCAAGGTCGTCAAGTGGTAGTGTCCTGTTGGTTCAAGGATCGAGTTTTTGCTTGTTACTTGTTTGAGGAGTGTTCAAGTTGTTCAACGCGTTCGTGAATGAGTACAATCGAGGGATTACTTGAAGAAGGTTTCTTCAAAGGTATAGTCTCTTGATTCTTTGTTTTTATTTCAAAGCATGTTGTAATTTAAAATTTATGCATAATTTGTTCTTGTATAACTGTAAATGTATACGTTCAATCACAATGGGATTTGGACGATCGGCTTCCGCTCAAAGGTTCTCTGTAAATAGAGTTCCTTCACATATAGTACGAGGAAAGCTACTGAGATGTTGATAATTTTCTTGTAAACACAAGGCTCATCAACATTCTGATCAAAGCCATAAGATTTGATCACAGTACCAGATCTTATATTCCAAGATTGAGATACTTGTTTCAGTCCATAAATGCACCGATTAAGCTTACAAATCTTTTGCTCTTGATCTTGTTCAATGAATCCTTATGGTTGAATCATGACATGGTCTCTTCAAGATTACCATTCAAAAAGAAAGACTTGACATTCATTTGTCATATCTCATAGTCATAATATGTGGCTATGGTCAAGAGAATCCTAATAGACTTTAACATGACAACAGGTGAGAAAGTTTCTTCATAGTCCACTCCCTCGACCTGGGTATAACTCTTTGCCACAAGACTAGCTTTAACTATCTGTACCTTTCCATTTACACCTCTTTTCCTCTTGCAGATCCATTTACAACCTATAGGTTTTACCCCCATCAGGTTGATCTATAAACTCCCAGACATAATTGAAGTACATGGACTCCATTTCTTGATTCATGGCTTTAATCCATTCATCCTTGTCAACATCTGTCATTGCTTGCTTATAAGACAATGGATCCTCAACGCCATCATCAGATATGATGTTTTGGGTTTCTGTTAAACCCATGTAGCGTACGGGTGGGTTCATAACCCTTCCACTACGTCAAGGCAATCTCAACTCTTGAGATGGATGACTACATGAACTGACATCAACAACCCTTGTTGATCTATCAGTCTCTTCAACAACTCTTGTTGAAGTCTCAACAGTCTCATTAGAAATCTCACTTAAAACAAGTTTACTTCATGGTTTATAATCCCTTATGTGGTCTTCTTCCAAAAAGGTAGCGGGATACAAACACTTGGTTCTCACTTGGATCATAGAAGTATCCATCTCTCATTTCCTTGGGGTAACCTACAAATAGGCACACTTTTGAACGAGATTCCAACTTTTTGGGGTTTTCCATCAACACATGGGCTGGACATCCCAAATTCTGAAGTGGCATAAACTATCTTTACGACCTCTCCATAAATTAAAAGGTATTTAAAAAAAAAACTCTTTGAGGGGACGTTGTTCAAAATATAAACTTCAATCTCTACTGCATATCCCCAAAACGAGTCAGGAAGATGAGCATAATTCATCATAGACCGAACTATGTCCAACGGGTTCTGTTTCTCTTTTCTGATACACCATTCTACTGAGTTGTACCTAGAGCTGAGAGTTCAGACATGATTCCATGTTCTATTATATAGTTCTAGAATCTTAAGTCCATATACTCTCCACCATGATCAGATCATAGTGTTTTTATCTTTTTACCTAATAGGTTTTCAACTCCAGTCTTGTACTCCTTGAACTTTTCAAGAGCTTCAGACTTATGTTGTATTAGGTATAGATACCCAAATCTAGAATAATCATCTATGAAAGAGATGAAACATTCATACCCACCCCGTGCTCTTACATTCACTGGACCACGGAAGTCTGAATGTATAAGCTCCAAGGTTTCTTTGGCTGTATAACCTTTTCCAGTAAAAGGTCATTTGGTCATTTTGCCTTCAAGGCATGACTCACATACTAGTAAAGAGTTTTCTTCTAAACCATTTAAAAGTCCATTTTTTACCAACCTCTCAATCTTATTGAGATTGATGTGACCTAACTTTAGATGTCAAAGATGAGCATTTTCTTTTGGAGAAATTCTCGGTCTTTTTACAATTGTTGCTGTGTTGAACATTTCAATATTGAGCACAACTTTTATGACTAACCGCTTTAGTACATATAAGTTATTTTCGATTGAACCAAAACCTAACTCCATTCAATTATTAAAAATAAATATTTTATTCTTAGAGAAGGATATAGAATATTTTTGTGCAATTAGACAGGAAACAGAAATTAGGTTCCTCTTGATATGAGGAACTGCATATACGTCATCGAATAGCATATGTCGTTTCTTGTCCAAAAAAATAACATAAGTTTGCCTACAGCAACAACTGAAACGGCCTCACTAGTATCGACTCTAAGAGTCATCTCTCCAGTTTCCAACTATTTCCAAGAATTAAATTCTTGATGGGAAGAACACACGTGGTTAGTAGCTCCTGAATCAATTATCCAGGTAGAATCATCATTCTCTACTAAGCACGTCTCCAAGACAAATAAATCAAATTTATTTTCATTGGAGTTCTTCCTTGTTTGAAGAGTAGGGGGATCAGCTCCACAACCCAAGTCATAAACTCTAAGTTTCATCTCAGAGGACAATCCTTGTCGATGAACTTCATCAGAGTTGGCAACGATTGCTTTCTCTATTAGTCCCTTGACGTTCAATATGGACTAGAGATTATCTTGGGAACTGACACTACAGATTTCATTGTCATCAATCCTTTTTTGCTTGAATCGTGAGAACTTTCATTCAAACAATTCTTGCATTGATTCCATGATCTCAAGTGTAATGACCATGTTCTCAAACCTTTTGGCCAACGCATCAGGTATGCATGCCAAAATGTGAACTCGGGCCCTTGAATTAGCCTTCATCCACACCTCAAATGCATTACAAAATTTTCCTAGTGCATCAAGGGTTAGGACTTGAGGACAATCCTCATTCATGACAACTTCGAGGGCGTTTACCATGAAAAATGTTTTAATGGATTCTTTCCACGTCATGTAATCAAAACCGGTCAAACTAGAAAAGGAAACTAACGGAAAATCACTATTTGACATATTTGCTGAAAAAACAAACATATTGATCTACATTAGATTTTAGCATAACTCTTTATAAAAAATCCAAGCAGTTTTAGCAAAGTCTAAATGAACCCCATTTAACATCTAATTTTGCAATGATGCTTCAATGATTTAGGACAAAAGCCATCGAAGAGTAGTTGGTCAAGAAATCATTAACTTGCTTAATAATTTTTAGGACATCAGTCATCATTTACTTGGTCAAGAAATCATTAACTTGCTTAATAATTTTTCGTAAGTGTGACTCTTCATTTTAGATCTTAGAGTTTCGCCCCAATGAGCCAACCGAAGAGAAAAACCGATTGGGGCAAAAACTAAAGTGATCCTATCAATTTCTAGAGCCTATCCATTTCTGGAGTTCGCCTTGATATTGACCAACTGCACAAACCATCTGAAGAGGGACGCTCCCAGGGTGCCTCGAGTTTGTGCAAGAAGGTCTCACGATGCAAATCAATGAAAGAGACTATAGAACATGTTGACACACATTCCTCTCCCACTTACTATAAATACTCTCTCCATTCACCTTGATATTGACCCATGCAAACACCATCCGAAGAGGGACGCTCCCAGGGCACCTTAAGGCCAAGCATGAGCATCACAATGTGAATATTAAGGGAGAAACATGAATGACATATCATATACATCTTTTCCTCCCACTGAGTATTTTAACAACCTAGGGTTTAATTTACTTAGAAAAAATACGACTAATTATTTTTACTAAATGATTGTTTAAGTTTACCCAAAAGTGACACTTACTTTGGAAAGTTAAATAATTTTGATTAACATTCGTTAAACACTTTAACAAATGTTAATCAACAATTGCATGCTTGTAACAAATCTATCTAATTCACCTTTCCAAGTAGATTCCCAGGTAAGGGTATTCCGTTTCCGTTAGCTTAAATACCTCATCCTAGCTAGAACCCGCCTTAGACAAAAGGTCCCTTATAGATATATTTGCTACAAATTTAATTTTTTATTGAAATCAATTTAATCATATTAAACTAATTTAAAAGATTAATCTAATTTCTAATCTCATTAGAAATTTGTGAACTTAGGTCTATCTCAATCATATTTTAAAACTATTTTTAAAAAAATGATTTTACCTAAGTTTGCATGCAACTCTTGGTTATTGATTTTAATTTCTTATTTCATTTATTTATAACACTTATAAAGTAAATGAAACAAATTAAAACCGACATTGCAAGCATTGACATACTTTATAAAATTATAACGTTTATAAGATTACGTAAAGTAAGATCATGCATCATGCAATGTTCATTCATTACTAATATATAACATTAATATAACTAAATAATGAACCATGCTATAGCATACATTCCATACAACTATTTAATCTTATATTATAACACTTATAATATAAATGATGCATGGATATACTATAATGCATTCAGACATATACTATAACTCTTATATTATATGATGCATGAGCATGCTTAATGTAATTTAAATCATGCATACTAGTATATTATAACACTTATAATATAAAAAGATGCATGAAAATAAATGCATAACCTATGGTGGGTTTTAAAACTATTTGGCATACATTATGACATATAATAAAAACATACATCACATGTATATTTATACTAAAAGTTGATGAACCGGGATAGAAACTCTCCAAACAAGAAAAAGTAAGGCTAACTATTACAAATATGAGTCCACTGGTTCAGAACAAATGAATCGAGTCTTGAACCACTCACCTCAAACCGCTCCACAAAGAAGCCTTACATCTAATCATGTGGCAAACGCCTAATCGTCGAGCAGCGAGACGTCAAATATAAAAATCGTTTATATGCGATTGATAACTAGCAGAAATGTCAGTTATTATAAGCATTTTATTTAGAATTATGAGAGCTAACAAGTAGAAAATGTGGTGAAAATACTTAGAATTTGCGAAAAATTGAGTTTTGCGTTGATTAGCACCTAAATCCTCACTGACCCCAATATTATGCGTTACTCCATGCCAAAGTGTCTATTTTTGTAGTTATCGCAGGAATCAAACGCATGCATTGGAAATAAGCAATCAAAGATAAACACATGCGCTGAAGCCAGGCGATCACAAAGACAAATGCATGCACTGAAAGTTGGATCGCATGCGTCCATCGCATGGAAGTTGCGGTGATCGAATGCTTCTGTCGCATGAAAGTTGCGGTGATCAAGCGAATGTGGTGATCAATTGGAAATTGTGGCCACGGAGTGACAACCATATTAGAAGGACGAACGCAAGATGAGTAGAATGCATTGATACTTCAGCTGAAGCAAGCTCGGACGCATACCTTGGGAGTATCAACAAGATAAGACGATGTGACATTTCCCATACCGCGAGAAAAGTAGTAGTGAGCCATAATGCAATCATGATAGTTGTCGGCGTTTAAACTCTATAAATAGACTTTTTGACCTTCATTTCAAGACATCCGAACTTCTGCCTCAAGGCAGAGGTTTGCGATCACAGATGAGAGCTTGAACAAGATTTTCAGTGAGAATTCTTCACCTCCACAAACTAGACCGAGTGACGACCGGAGCTTTTGCCGGAGATAGAGTTCGAGAGAGATATCTCCACCATTCATCCATGGCACCAACCGGCAGCCTTGACGCAGAGTCCTTCATTTCTCTTCTAACCTCTGTATTGTATTACATTTGAGCTTAAGATATTAAGACAATTTAAAATCAATGCATCTGTTGATTCCTTCAATGTCATCTTCTTCATCATCTTTATCTCTATCATTGCTTATCTTCAACGTTTATTTATCAAAGGCGATCGCATACTTAATCATGTAGCCTAGAGATAGGACGCATGTAGCAAGTATAGTGAGTTAATCCTCTTTGTTTGGTGAAAGGTTGTAGCAACGCTTGTCTATAGGTTGTTGCATTGCTTGTCTATAAGTTAAATAGTTGCGTCTAACTGCCTAAGAAGGTAAGAGATGGAACGCACTAAAGCAAAGTTTGCATCGTTCCTAGAGATAGGCACAATCTTATGCTCGACGCAACCATGCACTATAGAGATATAGTCATGCGGCTGACCACTGAGAGGTGTGCGATGCGTTAGTGCAATGAGCTGGGATTACTCGGGCGATTTAAGATAATAACCATTTACTATGCGTTAATGGTTGTTGTGTATCTATCTATTCTCATCGCAAGTCTTCTATTGCTCAATCTATTTAGTTAGGGGTAGGAGTAGTGTGTAAATTCATTAAACTTTCTTCATTTTATTTTTATTCATCGTCTCAAACGCAATGCTTCACGAGCATTATTGAGTGACAAGTCCTTGTGTTCAACCTCGGATTACCCGAGAAACTTGCGTTTGCGTTATAGTTGGCACGAACATAAGAAAACTTATGATAGGAACGTGTGGTCATTGCATACTAGATTAAAACATTTTCATTCCGACGCATGACCTCAGACGCATGGACGTAAACACATAGCTTAAACCATGTCTAACGCATGATTGCGTGCGCAACCCCACCCCTAAATTTTCCTTCCAACAGCGATCGCATAGCTTATGACTATGCGATGAGCGTAAAAGTCTACGCAATCGTGTATTAAACATCCATATGTCAACTATCATATACTATACAATCGTGTAGCTAATGACTATGCGATAAGCATGATAGTCTACAAGATCGTGTAGCACGCAAGGATGCATCGAGTATCTAATACCGCGCGATCGTCCGCCAAGAAAACCCCTACACGATTATGCAGCCAATGCAACATGATCGTATAGAAAACTCTACACGATCTCATAACAAAAGCTATCTGATCGTTTAGCTCTAGCTACACGATGCGGTAACCTTTGTTTCATCTTCTCCATCGAAACTCTTATCTGGAACCCTTCTGTGAAACTTCATGAGTGACTCAAAACTAACAAATACATACTCGATTGTAATGTTTAATGCTAAAAAAACGTAGGGGCATGTTTAATGCTAAAAAACGCAAGGGCCCTTTACAAACCAACTTTGTAAAATGATAAAAAAAAAATAAAAAAAAAAGCCTTAAAATAAGATTTCTATCCCAAAACATCCATCAACAATTCATCCACAAACATTTATCACATAAACGGAATGAAGATTATGAAACCTACCAGTACTGTAAACGATTCAATACAAGAATGCAATTTGGAATCAGAAACCTACAACCTGGCTCTGATACCAATTGAAAGAAACTCAACATGAGGAGAACCTTGATCGAATAAATTCCATTGATTATTGAATATAAAATTTACAGTAGCATACAAATAGATATTCATTTAACATTAAATTATAGCATGCTTTTACAAAGAAAATAGGTTTCAAGGAACCTCACCTTTGAAAAACCTTTCTTCAAGGAATCCCTCGTACTAGCCACGAACAGAACTCCTTCTTCGCGGATCTCCTTCTTCACGCATGGACACTACCAGTCGAGAACCCTCTGTATTCTCTTTTGGGATTAAAGGGTTCAAGCAGGAGTTGTGGACTTTGCTTGAATACTTGGAAAAGGGAAAGATAAGGAGAGGAGGAGAGGGAAGATTTTTCAGAGAACCTTTCTCTTTCAAAGAACTCTTCTCTATGTATTCTTGGAAGAAGATGATCCTCTCCAACCCACTTGAAAATCATGTTAGTTATTGAGATAATGAGGAGGGAGTTATAACTCCTTCCCTTTTATTAATTTTAAATAAATTAATAAATTAATATATATATATATATATATATATGAAGGTGTATATCAGCATGCAGCGGAAGCAACAAGGATCAATAAGCATTTTAATTCCTTAATTTTAGTTGTAAATCAAGCATGCTCATACAATAATAAGAGAGTTTCAAGTCATACCTTTGTAGAACCTCTTGAAACTCGAATTCAGCTTCAAATCTTCTCCAATTCTTCCTATGAACCACCTCAAGATCTTCCCTACTATTCTCTTGGAGCTTTAGATTGACTTTTGGGACTCAAAATAAGTTTGAATGAAGGGAATTTGGAGAAGAACACACTGCACCATCTACTTGGAGAACACCTTTCTTCAACTCGAATTTTTCAGCAAAAAAAAACATATTGATGCATGCCTCAATTCCACTTCCATCTTCTCTATTTATTATAGGACATTAATGCAAAGAAGATGGTTGTATGAGATGTAGCTCATGTTTGGATTATTGAAGCCAAATTTAAGTGGGTTTTGTGTGAGTTAGTTGATGGAGTTAATGGAAAAATCCATAATTCCATTTTTGTGTTTTTCAAACTTTTTCAATTTTACAAAATGATTACAAAAATCAATTTGATTTCAAAAATTAAAAATATTATTAATTTTACAAAATAAATTTCGTAAATTAATTTTCTAATTAATAATAAAAAATAATTAATTAAAAATTTTAATTAACTTTAATTAATTTAATATCAAATATTAAATTAATTTTACACAAATTCCACCTTCGTGAATTTATATTATTTCTCCAACTACGTTTAATTCTAATTTGAACGTTTCAAAATTAACTTATGACGCTACTCTAAAGCTAATCCATTTACGAGCTAGTAGGAAGACATCGCGGACCTACAGATCATGGGCTCCACTAATTCGAGATTAATTGGCTAAACTCTTTACACCAAATTAATCCTCATTTGTAAACTAATGGGTCACTCCACTAAAGCCCATAGTTGCACTCCCTCACTGTAGATATATTATGTCCACTTGATTTAACCATAATTAGTAAGTTGACCCTTCAAGAGTTGTTCGTAGTAACGGTTGGGTCAAAAATCTGTTTTACCCCCGAGGTCACGTCTTATTCCTTAAGTACCTACTGATCCTCTAATGAACAATTGGTTTGTGATCCAATCACTAAACCAGATCTCTCTCAACCCAGTGAGAGGGTGGGACTCCTTGTTCAAGACCTGGATTCAGTACATAAGACAACAACCTTTCTCCTATCTCTAAATCAGGTAGGCGTGAATTCCGTCTTGCACCTTATGTCCCCAGCTATCTACTCGGTTCCCCAGTTATCTATCCAGTCTTACCCCTGAAATGGGAGGTTTATTGAGCCGGCGCTATTAAGCCAACCCTCACCTATGCAAACCTAGATCATCTAAGCGAAATAGTCAGTCTTAAACAGTAAATAGCATTATAAAGTAAGAATGACTTATTTCTTTGTCCGATCTTATGCAAATCCATTGCATAGGACGCCCCCACTTCTCATGTCATTACATGAAAGAATCTGGATCACTTCGTTTGTACTATCTTTACAACAACTTGTAACAACTACAAAGTAGGCCGCATCCAATAGTATTACCAGAATAAGGTACCCAACCTTAATCATGTACTATAAACCGTTTTGGCTATTTACTCGAACTTGATCCATCTTTATGTCTTTACATAAAATTCAAGTATTCATGTCATAGCCATGGATCTTATTTTATTGGAATTAGACTTTTACGTATGCAACTTATAGAATCAATAATAAGTTTATTGATCATGGAATATGTTTATCTTTTACAAACTGCGAGTTTTAGGACATAAAACCCAACAATATATATATATATAAGTATATTAACTACTTTATTATATATATATATATATATATATATATACACTATATGTTATATCAAATATAACATATAGCCTACAGTTTTATATTGCATTAAATATTGTTGGGATTGTTGTCCTAATTCTCCTGGAGTCTCGTAGTTTGTAATTTGTACACATTGTTATGAATAAAATAAGAGTTATTTTGATAACCTAAATAGGTTTGTAGTATAAGGATTAAGGAGGGATACCTGATCCTGGTGACACTACGGATACGGCTCGCTTTGTACAGATTTGCAAGTGTTGTGAACTACTACAGATGGTAGATCCTGACCATTTATATGGAGACATGTGAGCGAGGGTGTTCTATATAAAGAGTTTGTATAAGACCGGACCACGAGATGACTAGTCTCTGTATATAACGTCGTTGATACTAGAGACTTACATCTCACCTAAACAACCATCGGTGACATGACCTCAATCCTGAGTGTTCTGGGATCTCTTGCATTTGAGGGCAGTCCATTGATTAGTATGGGTGAGAGTGGCAAGATTTCCAACTCAACATGCCTACCTTTTTGAGGATTTGTCTTATTTCGGAGCTGGGAACTCAATTACACAAGATGGAATTCACTCCTTCCTCAAAGCAGGGGTAAGTAGACAGATTGCTCCCTTAAGGGCTGATTCTGGGTCTTGAACATAGTGGCCACAGCTTCTCTTTGGAAGAGAGAACACAGTCATAGTAGGACTATGAATTATGTTCATTAGAGGGATCAGTGATACTTAAGGATTTAGATGTAACTACAGGGGCATAACAGTTATTGGCCCAGCTGTACTTACGAGCGATCTGTGAAGGGTTACTGCACTGTTGATTTGTTGATATAGGCACATAATATATCTATAGTAAGGAGAGTTCAGCTGTCGGTCTTTAGTAAAGTACTCGGCAGTTAATGGATGGTGGATCCTGTGACTAAAGAGTTTAGTCAGTTATTCACGTATCGTTATGATACTGGGGTATGCCCTAGTTTATTGTATATTTCAATCTCCCACTTGTCCTAATGACTCGGGAGACTAATGCACAATACAATATAAAACTATACATTAGTCTAATGCTAAGCAATGGGGTAAATCGTTTACCATATCGTGTGGCGTTGATTGTGCGATCACGTAGGCGCTGGAGATAGGCGATCGTAGTGAGAGCATGCGATACTCGTCGTTTAGTAGAAGGCACGCGCTAGACGATCGCGTAGTTAGCAAGCTTCATCGCTTAGTTACTACCTATGCGATCGCGCGTATATGATACGGAGACTCTAGCTAAGCGATCGCTTAGGCGATGGTGCTTCGCAACATCGTAGTCGCTTAGACGATCACAGAAGGCGGGCATTGTGTGGAGCACGCAAAACGATCGTGTACTTTAGGCTTCATCGCTTAGTAAAGGTACACGATCGTGTAGTAATAACTAAACAATCGTTTGGATTTTTCTAGACGATCGTATAGTAAATGCTAAACGATCGTTTAACTCTGGAGCGTTGGTAAGCGATAGAAAAAAGGAGTTTGTTTTATCGTGTAGACGATCGCAGGGTGCTTAGTATACGATGGATGGTTGGAGAAGCGCTGCTTTGCCAAGCGGTTCAAGACCCGATTCGCCTATTTGAACCAGAGACGCCTTGCCTTTGTAATAGTTAGCTTTGCTTTTGTGTTTTTATGGAAATTTTACAAAGTTCATCAACTTTTATTTTTTATACATGTGATATATGGTACTTATATGTCAAAGTATTTGTCATATAGTTAAAACCCACCTTAGGTTGTGCAATTATTCATGCATCATGTATTATAAATGTTATAATCAAGCATGAAGAAATTACGTGAAAGCATGCGCATGCATCATGAAATATAAGAGTTATATTTTGCATGCAGTGAGCATTATCATGCATCATCCTTTTCTTATAAATGTTATAGTCTAAGGGTGAATGGAAGCATGTTTTGCTTGTTTCATTGCGGTTTTTGTAAGTGTTATATAAAAGAAGTAGCAATGAATGGACAATGCATTGAGCATGACATTTAGGTTGTTTATAAGCATTATGAATACCTTGCATGTGTTAGCTTAGCATTATGGTTGTTTCCATTTATAAGTGTTATAAAGGAAACTAGACCTAAAATCAATAATCTAGAGTTTCATGCGGACTTAGGGTGAACTCAAGTTTTTTAAAAGGGTTTTAAAATTGGATTGATTCACCTACCACGCCGTTAGTAGCAGAGATTCAAAAAGGGACCATCACGTCGCGAGTGTCAGAATCAGAGCAGGTCCATTAATGTTGTCGGCGATCAAGCTCTATAAATAGAAGCTGTTGAGCAGAATTTCAAATCATCCAAGTTTCTACCCTTGGGTGGATCCTTGTGATCCAGACCAAAGCATGAGAAGATAGTTTGAAAGTTCTTCATCCCCTTAACCATTCCAAGTGACGATCGGAGCCTTCGCCAGAGTTAGAGCTCGAGAGAGTCCACTCCACCGCTCATCCATGGCACCACTAGCAGCCTTGACACACATCTATTGGAAGCAAGACATTGTTTCCAGCTGGCCTTCCATTTCTCTTCTTTCCTTGTATTGTATTACATTATGCTTTAAGAGATTAATACATTTTGTGATCAATGCATTTCTTTATTTCCTTCGATTCCATCTCCATCTTCATTTACTTAGTATCTTTTACTTTCACTGCATCACTGAGTAAGATTGCTAAAGAATCACATACTTAATCATGCGACATAGGAATATGAAGCATGTAGCAAACCACCGGGAGGTGTGCGTTGCGCGAGTGTTGTGAGAAAACCTTATTTGCTTGGTGTGAAGCTATAGCAACGCTTGTCTATAAGTAGACGCAATGCTTGTCTATGAGTAGAATCATCAACAACTAACTGCCCGAGAGGGTAAATGGTTGGTTGCATTAAGCAATGTAAGCAAGTGTTCACTAGAGATAGGAATAATCTTACGTCAGCCAGGTTTATGCGATTACCTTGTCTTATGAGCGCATCATTCATCATTTAGGCATACTTGGGAGAGTAGTCTAAAAACCAAATCTAAGTCTTGGGAGAGAAGATTAGATCGCATAAGCAAGAATGGGGAACTTAGGAATAAGCTCCATTTGCTACTACACAACGTATGCACCCTTTAAGTAGGATATGGTGATATGCGGTCATCTTGCTTATGTGTGAGAGCACGTGAGCGGGATATAAAGGCTTAGAAATAGGCTTTTCGACACTATCGCATATACATCGCATGCGTCTACATCAAGTGTGTATAGCATGATCGCATAGCTTGTGTTGACTGGGGTTGCCCTTGCAATCAAGCTTAGTGTTGCAGTGAAGAAATCCTCGCCTTTTCATCTATTTTTCCATGCATTTTACTACGTGTTAACAGTTGTCGCTTCTCTACCTCTCAGTCATACTTCCATCGCTTAGTCTGTTAGTTAGGAGTAGAAGTAGTGCTTAGCCCATAACCCTCATCATTCTTTTATTTATTTGCTGCAAACACATTACCGCATACCATTCAGCTACAAGTCCCTGAGTTCGACCTCGGATCACGCAAGAAACTTGCGTTCTCGTTATACTTGGCGAGAGCGCAAGAAAACTTATGACAGGAACGCATGGTCATTGCATCGATCAACACATACACTTCATTTCAACGCATGACCACCGACACATGAGAACAAAGGCATAACTTAAGACATGCATCGCATAATTGCATTCACCAAAAACTTGGTGATGTAAATCGCCGACAACATTAATGGACCTGCTCTGATTCTGACACTCGCGGCGTGATGGTCCTTTTCTGAATCTCTACTGCTAACGGCGTGGTAGGTGAAATGTCAACATCATCTTTTTTTATAATCCAAGTGTATGTGTTCATTCTTGCATTCCACTAACCTTGCGATCGCCCTTCTATTGTGGTTATTCTCTGTAGCCGCAACTTCTGTGCGATGACCGCATTCGCTTGATGACCGTAACTTCTATGTGATGGATGCATGCGATTACTGGCCGCAACATCCATGCGTCGAGCGTATGCGTTCGCCTCTGCGATGGAGAGATCCCCGCATGAAGTCATCTTTGCAATAGCCTGGCTTCCGCGCATGCGATCACTTTCTGCGGTTGCTACAAAAATATACAATTGAATGCATAATAACGTATAATAGTGGATTAGCCGAGATTCTTAATGTTGATCGACGCAAACTTGTTTTCTCATGAATTCCTAACATAATCGCCGCATATTCTACTTAACATACCTCATAATTCTAAATAAAAGGTGTATAATGACGTGCATTTCTGCCCATCATTAGATAGACCTAAGTTCAACTGGTTCTAAAGAGTTTAGAAACCTAGATTAATCTTTTAAAATCTGTTTAATAGGATTAAATTAGTTGAATAAAAGATTAAATTTGTGGTAAACCTATCTATAAGGGACCTTTTGTTTAAAGTGGGTTCTGGCTAGGCTGGGGTTCTTAAGTTGACGGAAACTTAACACCCCTACCTGGGAACCTACCTGGAAAGGTGAATTAGATAGATTTTCAACAAGCATGCAACATTTTGGTCAAAGATTCCATTAAAGAGTTTAATGGATGATGATCAAAAGTTGTTTAACTATCCAAGGTAAAAGTTACTCTTGGGAAAACCTAAAAGTCATTTAGTTAAAATCCTTTGCCGTGTTTTTTCTAAGTAAGCTAAACCCTAGGTTATAAAATACTCAGTGAGAAGAGAAGGCGTATCAAATATGTCTATGATTTCACTCATGTTTCTCCTTGTATGTTCACACCGTTAGATTCATGTTTGGCCTCTAGATGCCCAGGATGCATCCCCCTTCGGATGGTGTTTACATGAGTCAATATCAAGGTGGACGGAGAGAGTGTTTATAGTAAGTGGGTGAAGGGTGTGTGTCAACACGTCCTATGGTCTCTGTCATTGGTTCACACCGTGAGATCATTCTGTACGCCCTCGTGTCACCTTCGAAGCATCCCCCTTTGGATGGGTTTTGTGCAGTTGGTCAATATCAAGGTGAACTCCAAAAATGGATATGGTCGCTTTAGGTTTTTTTCTATCGAATTTTTCCCCTTCGGATTGGCCTTTTGGGACGGACCTCTAGGGCTTAAAATAGCAGGTCACACTTACGGGAGATTTTTAAGTAAGTTAATGATCTCTTGGCCAAATCAATGATGGCTTTTCGTTATGGGAACAAGAGTTATTCTGGTATTAATGACTGGTTGAGAACTTCTTAATTCAAAGGAGGGATAACTGACCTCCCTTCGGCAGCTTTTGTCCCAAATCTTTGAAGCGTCATTGCGAAATTAGATGCAGCACGGGGTTCATGTTAGTTTTGCTAAAACCTTATTGGATGTTGTTTTGTTTTACAATGGGTATTTGCTTACAACCTAACGTAGGTCAATGTATTTTTCTTTTCAGCAACTTGTTAGTATTTCCGTTTAAAGCTTTTAAAAATGACCGATTACTTACAGTGGAAAGAATCGTGTGAAATGAATTTCGTGGCAAATGACCTCCATCCTACTACTCTTCAAAAGAGGAGACAAGACAGTAAATATGATTTATTGGTCTTGGAGACATGTCTGGTAGAGAATGATGATTCTGCCTGGATCCTTAATTCAGGTGCTACCAATCATGTCAGTTCCTCTTAACAATGATTCAGTTCCTGGAAAACGTTGCCACAGGGAGAGATGACTCTTCGAGTCGGTACTGGTGAGGTTGTTTCAGCTGTTGCTGTAGGCAGGCTAAAGTTATTTATTGACAAGAAACGTTATCTATTACTGGATAATGTTATTGTAGTTCCTCATATTAAGAGGAACTTAATTTCGGTTTCTTGTCTCATTGAACAAGGCTACACCGTCTCCTTTTCTGAGAATAAAGTGTTTATTTTCAAGAATGGAATGGAGATTGGTTATGGTTCAATGGAAAATAACTTATATGTACTAAGGTTGTTAGTCATAAAAGCCTTGTTTAACACTAAAATGTTCAGTACGGCAACAATACCTAAAAGACCAAAAGTTTCTCCAAAAGAAAACGTCCATCCTTGGCATCTTAGGTTAGGTCACATCAACCTCAATAGGATTGAGAAGTTGGTGAAAAATGGACTTCTAAAGAGTTTAGAAGAAAACTCCTTGCCGGTATGTGAATCATGCCTCAAAGGCAAGATGACCAAACGACCTTTTATTAGAAAAGGTTACAGAGCCAAGGAAGCCTTGGAGCTTGTACATTCAGACCTCTGGGGTCCGATGAATGTTAGAGCTCGAGGTGGGTATGAATATTTCATCTTTTTCATATATGATTATTCAAGATATGGGTATCTCTTCATAATGCAACGTAAGTCTGAAGCCCTTGACAAGTTCAAGAAGTATAAGGCTGAAGTTGAAAATTTGTTAGGTAAGAAGATAAAAACATTACGATCTGATTGTGGTAGAGAGTATATGGACCTCCAATTCCAGAACTATATGATAGAACATGGGATTGTATCCCAACTCTTGGCCCCTGGTACACCTTAGCAAAATGGTGTATCAGAAAGGAGAAACAGAAGCTTGTTGGACATGGTTTGGTCTATGATGAGTTATGCTCATCTTCCAGACTCGTTTTGGGATTATGCAGTGCAAACTGCATGTTATATCCTGAACAACGTTCCCTCGAAAAGTGTTTCTGAAATACTTTTTGAGTTATGGAGAGACCATAAAGGTAGTTACGCCATTTTAGGATTTAGGGCTGTCCGGCACATGTGTTAACGACTAACTCAAAGAAGTTGGAACCGCGTTCAAAGGTTTGCCTCTTTGTAGGCTACCCTAAGGAAACGAGATGAGGTACTTCTATGATCCGAGTGAGAACAAAGTGTTTGTTTCCACTAATGTCATCTTCATGGAAGAAGACCACATGAGGGATCATAAGCCACGAAGTAAGCTCGTTTTACGTAAGATCTCAAGTGAGACTGAGACTGCTAAGGGTTCAACAAGAGTTGTTGAACAGGCCGACAGATCAACAAGAGTTGTTGGGGTCGAAACGTCTAGTCAACCAGCTCAAGAGTTGAGACTGCCTCGACGTAGTGGGAGGGTTATGAACCCACCGGATCGCTACATGGGTTCGGCTGAAGCCCAAAACACCATTACAAATGATGAGGTCGAGGATCCGTTGTCTTTTAAGAAAGCAATGAAGGATGTTGACAAAAATGAATGGGTTAAGGCCATGAATCAGGAAATGGAGTCTATGTACTTCAACAATGTCTGGGAGCTTGTTGATCCACCTGATAGGGTAAGACCTATTGGGTGTAAGTGGATCTATAAGAGAAAGAGAGGTGTAGATGGAAAGGTGCAAACCTTTAAGGCTAGACTTGTGGCAAAGGGTTATACCCAGGTTGAGAGAGTTCACTTTGAGGAAACTTTCTCACCTGTTGTCATGTTGAAGTCTATCGGGATTCTCCTATCCATAACCACATTTTATGATTATGAAATATGGAAAATGGACGTCAAGACTGCCTTTCTTAATGGTAATCTTGAAGAGACCATCTATATGACTCAACCAAAGGGGTTCGTCGTTCCAGATCATTAGCAAAGAGTTTGTAAGCTTAATTTGTCTATTTATGGGCTGAAACAAGCATCTAGATCTTGGAACATCAGATTTGACATTGCTGTCAAGTCATTTGGCTTTGACTAGAACATTGATGAGCCTTGTGTTTACACAAAGATCATCAATAGCTCAGTAGCTTTCTTGGTATTGTATGTGAATGATATTCTATTCATTGGGAATGATGTAGAGTATCTGACTAACATTAAGAGTTGGCTAGCTGCCCAGTTCCAAATGAAAGATTTGGGTGAGACACAGTATGTTCTCGGGATCCAGATTATTTGGGATCGCAAAGACCTATTGGGTGTAAGTGGATCTATAAGCGAAAGAGAGGTGTAGATAGAAAGGTGCAAACCTTTAAGGCTAGACTCGTGGCAAAGGGTTATACCCAGGTTGAGAGAGTTAACTTTGAGGAAACTTTCTTACCTGTTGTCATGTTGAAGTCTATCAGGATTCTCCTATCCATAACCACATTTTATGATTATGAAATATGGAAAATGGACGTCAAGACTGCCTTTCTTAATGGTAATCTTGAGGAGACCATCTATATGACTCAACCAGAAGGGTTCGTTCGTTCCAGATCAAGAGCAAAGAGTTTGCAAGCTTAATAGGTCCATTTATGGGCTAAAACAAGTATCTAGATCTTGGAACATCAGATTTGACACTGTTGTCAAGTCATTTGGCTTTGACTAGAACGTTGATGAGTCTTATGTTTACACGAAGATCATCAACAGCTCAATAGCTTTTCTGGTACTATATGTGAATGATATCCTACTCATTAGGAATGATGTAGAGTATCTGACTGACATTAGAGTCGGCTAGCTGCCCAGTTCTAAATGAAAGATTTAGGTGAGACACAGTATGTTCTCGAGATCCAAATTATTCGAGATCGCAAGAACAAATGGTTAGTCTTGTCTCAGGCATCGTACATTGATCAAATGTTGATCAGGTACAGGATGCAGGATTCCAAGAGGAGTTTGTTACCCTTCAGGCATGGAATCGTTCCGTCTGAGGATCAACATTTGCTTCTGCTATAGGAAGCTTGATGTATGCAATGTGTACTCAACCTGTCAGTCAGTATCAGTCCAATCCAGGATTTGATCACTAGACAGCGATCAAGACAATCCTCGAGTATCTTCAAAGAACGAGAGATTACATGCTTATATATAGAAATAAGGATCTGATTCTTATAGGATACAACGTTGTTAATCCCTTTACAAAGACCCTCACAACTAAAGTGTTCAAGGGTCACCTAGAGAGTCTAGGATATATTCTAGTTTATTGTATATAACCTAGCTCTGATACCAATTTAAAAAAATCGGACACAAGATTTCCATGAGCAACGAAAGAACGATAATTCCAAATTATAAATAGTAAATACTATAATAAAGAGAATTGAAATAGTAATATTGTAGTTCATTATAGAATATAATAATTAGAAATACTATCAATTATGATTGATGTCCCAAACATAAAATCTATAATATTCCACTCAAGTTAATGGCCCAAATATCCTTTTCTCCGAAATTATTACTTTATCCTTACTTTTTTTCTCTTTTGAAAGGTTGGAAGAATGACCTCAAACTAAAACATTATGAGGTAATCAAAATGCACAATTAACACAAACAATATTCTAAGACTAGTTCTCTTTTAGAAATTACATAATGACAATTTTACCCCTGCTGTATAAAAAAACATTAGCCATGGAAAAGGCAAAGTTCTCACACAACTGCGTGGAAGAAGCATTGTTTGAGGAAAACACCACCCACAGACTGTCTGTACATGAATTAGCTTTAACTTATTCTGGAAGATTGTTACAAGACGACGACGAACAAGCAGAATGATGAAAGGAAGGAAAAAAAAAAAAAAAAAAAAGGAGAAATAAGCAAACGAACTGAACCTCCATCTAGGTACTTTCCCCTTTTTACCCACTATGGCTTCAACAAAAAAATAACACAACCACATGGGTAAAAATGTTCCCTTTTACAAAATGGAAAGAATAGCTCAGCCAAAAACTGAGCTCATCTCAATTTTCTTTTATAAACCAACCGTCCCCAACCACACAGCTAATTGAAAAAAAAGAAAAAAAGTCTTTTAGACCAAACTCTACTATGATATACAATTTTACAAACTACACAAAATCTCATCCATAACTGAGAACCACTGTATATAATGGAGAGCATATAATCATAACTGTAATTGCCCTGGCCCTCTCCTTGATCTTGAAGGAGGCCTGTTTATCTCCGCTACTGCAGCTGAGGCTGGTGCCGGAGCCGAGGCCGGGGCTGACACCGGCCACTTTGTTTCTTCTGGGATTTCAACCCCCTGCATAGTAATGGGAGATTTTTAACTGAAAAAAATTTAAGCATGTTTATGAACGGAAAGAATTTTTGGGAGTAAACTTATCGAACAGAGCAAAATGTGGTGTTTTTTTATTTGATGTGACATATGAACTTTAGACCCCACTTTAATATAGAGAGATGGTTCTAAAACATTTTACAGAGAAAGAAAACTGTCACGGTACTTTAAGCAGCAGTATCCTATTGCCACTCTCTCATGCTCAATCTCTTAAGTCATTACGGATAACCCAATTTTTACACTCCATTCAGTAACCATTCGTTTTTTTTTTTTTTTTTTTTAAATCAAGTCTATTTTCTCTTATTTTCTTACAATGATTTGCATCTTTCTTTGAGTACCAAAGATGAATTCTAAGCCAAATTCCAAAAACAAGAACAAGTTTTTAAAAACTACTTTTTTTTAATTTTCAAAATTTAACTTGGTTTTTAAAAACATTAATAAAAAGTAGATAAGAAAGCAAGAAATTTAGGTGGAAGGAGTATTTGTAGACTTAATTTTCAATAACTAAAAACCGAAAAGGAAAAAATTACCAAAGATGAATTCTAAGCCAAATTCCAAAAACAAGAACAAGTTTTTAAAAACTACTTTTTTTTAATTTTCAAAATTTAACTTGGTTTTTAAAAACATTAATAAAAAGTAGATAAGAAAGCAAGAAATTTAGGTGGAAGGAGTATTTGTAGGCTTAATTTTCAATAAAGGAAAAAATTACCAAACAGAGCCTAATGTTTCAGTTTCTAATGAAACCTCACTTTTGTTTATGGTAGTATAAGAAGGTATGAATTATATTCAGTACTTTCCAGACCATCACTATAAAAGCTCCACTCGATAGAATTGAAAACTTCAAACAAAGCTGGTAAATGACAGGAATGCTAGTAAAGCTAAAGGAATTAGAAAACAATGCATTTATGTCAACAAACCGTTATTGGTAGCGGAGGTGGAGTACTGGTCCGTGACAGTGTCTGCTCTTTTTCATGTAAGCGATGTTGATGCTGCATGTGCTCGAATTGTTGTAGCCTAGCAGCAAAGTTAATTCCTTTACGAGAGTTCCCAGCATCCTGGCTTACATCACCATCTTCGTTTATATTCAACCCAGACATCATTACAGAGTAGGAGTTCCCGGATGATAATTGGTTGAAGTGCTCACCACTAAACGAGTACGGAGGCACTGTTTTGAGACGTGTTCGTAGTATCTTAAAGGCAGCACTTTGCTGTGTTTGTACGTCAAACCATAGGTAAAAAAGATCAATTAATGCATCACAAGAATATCACTATTCATCATTACAGAAGCAAACATTATGTAATTTCGACAACATTTTTTATGTCTCCTTTTTAGAATTGCACAGGTAAAGTTCAGAAGCAAAGAACCTATTCAAGTATTTACTAGTATATCAAGTTCATCAGCTCGTAAATTTACATCGCTAATTTTATTCTCCCACTAGAACCTCTTCTTTTTATATATAGGAAGCAAAAGGAATATATTCTAAAAGAGAACAAGAACATCCTATTCCTAATGACTGGGTAGAGAGACCCCTCTCGTCCCCCACCAAGGGGAAAAATACACAATTCACAAGTAATCATTAGGAGGCTGTAGTTACAAAAGAATTTTGTATGTAAAAGATCTACCAAGACGCATTATGTACTAACACCTTTTTTGGATATGCATGATTCGAAGACTAGTATAAACTTCAACACCTGAAGCTTACGGAGAGTTACAGCATATTACTTTTTTCAAATATAGCATAAGTGTGACTTTTCTAATTGTATCATATATTATATTCAAATTTGAGTTCAATTTGGATTGTGCTATTTTTGTAAGATTTCAAGCTCTCTACTATATTTGAAAATGCATATTTATTTTTCGCTAATTATGCAAATGCAAATGTCTCTTAAAATAATGCCCATTATCATAAACTATGAAAATGGCAAATCCAATAACGAGAACACATCTTGTAATTAAGAAAAAGAATATGAAATAGATATTGCTGGGCAAAGAACATAAGCCAACATCATCCTAGCTCAAGAATCAATTCTAAAGAGAAATTGGAGCCTTTCTTTTCACGACAGATATACTAGCTATTAGGGAGCCTTGCCATTTAGATCACGTAACTGTTCTGCCACCCATCACACACACACATACACACATACACTCATACATACATATATATAGACATATATATACATATATATATATACATAAAGGAAGGAAAAAAAAAGAAAGAAAAAGGAGCGACTGAAGTAACAAGGCATACCTGGGGAAGTAACATTAGAAGACCGTATAATGCTTTTAACAGCCACATATATCTTCCAGGTTCAAGAAGCTGCAAGAATCCCAAAGATATATCCAATTTAAGAAGAAATAAACAATGCAAGATACCTAAAACAAAAATATTGCATTTCCCAAAAGACAAAACAACCAAGGAAAACATGAAGCCTGCTTTACAAAAGAACATCCAGTTGGAATGAATAACAAGAGGAATGTTTAAACTGCATTGATTGTGAGAGTATTGTTGTGTTCTTTCCGTTGCATACTTCCAAAAGTTTTTTCTTAACCATGTATGACTTCTTTTTCTCATTCGAAAAGTTTTATGAGAAATTTTCTACGAGAAGGGGTAGGTGAAGGGAAGGGCTCTCATTTGGTTAGTTGGGAGATTGTTGGGCGATCCGTTAACAAGGGTTGGAGATTGGTAGTTTAAGGATAAGAAACAAAGTTCTATTGGCCAAGTGGCTTTGGCATTTTGCCCTTGAGCCCGAATCCATGTGGTGTAGGATCATTGCGAGTAAGCATGGCAACCATCCCTTCGATTGGGTGGAGAAAGGGGTTAAAGGCACACACCGAAATCCGTGGAAAAATATTTTGCTCGAGTTTCCCTCTTTCTCATTTGGTCCGTCGTATCGTGGGGGATGGCAAAGAGTCGTATTTCTGGGAAGATAAGTGGATGGGGGATAGTCCTCTATGCACTGCTTTTCCTCATCTTTATCATTTGTCTTAAAAAATCGATCGGTCTCTGATTTCCTAGTTTGGTCCAAGAACTTCGTGTCTTTTACTTTCGCAATCTGTCATAATTTGTCCAATAAGAAAACGACAGAGGTTGTCTCTCTTCTTTCTTTACTGGATGAGTGACCTTTAGGGAGAGGAGGGATATTCGTATTTGGAGTCCTGGCCCTTGTGAAGGCTTTTCTTGCTGGTCCTTCTTTAGGTGGTTGTTGGACCTTCCCCCACTAGGGATTCAGTATTCGATGTGGTTTGGAGGATTAAGATTCCAAAGAAAATTAGGTTCTTTACTTGGCCAATTTTGCTTGCTTGGGTGAACACTTTAGATAGGTTTGCTAGGAAGATGACTTCGTTAATGGGGCCTTTCCATTGTATTCTTTGTCAGAAGTCAGGGGAAGACCTGGAACATCTCCTTTAGGACTGTTAGTATGCCCGGGTTATGTGGAGTTACTTTCTGCAGGAGTTCAATGTTCAAATTGTTGGCCAGAGGAATCTACATGCTATGGTCGGGGAGTTCCTCCTCCATCCGCCTTTCAAAGAGAAAGGCCGTTTTTGTGGTATGCTAAGGCGTGTGCTATGTTGTGGGATACTCGAAGGGAGAGGAACAATAGAATGTTAAGAGGTAGGAATAGGGACCCCTGGGAGGTTTGGTCCTTAGTGAGATTTCATGTGTCACTTTGGACTCGGTATCAAAGGTCTTTGGTAATTATTCTCTTGGAAACATCCTACCTAGTTGGAATCTCTTCCTTTAGAATGGGTGTTTTGGTGGGCTTGGTTTTTTTGTATGTCCTTGTATTCTTTCATTTTTTCTCAATGAGAGTTGTAGATTCCATCAAAAAAATGTATGACTTCTTTTTCGTTTCTTTTCTTTCTTTTTTTCTTTTTTTTGCAGGACCTAATTAAACTACTTTTTCATAAGTTCATTTGGCTTTAGGCCGAAGGACAACTCATCTCACCATCCTCTTTCTTCCATACGAGTATTTCTTACCCCAAAAAAGAAAGGAAAAAAAACACAACCAACAACAATTGTCATGACATTGTACTATAATTTCCAAACCTTTCCCATCACATGGTACAAAATAGCTGTAATGTACAAGTCCAAGAATGCATGCAGAGTTGATGGATCAAATGCATATTTATATAATATGCATACGCTACCTTTTACACCATAATAGTGTCCAATCAAATGTCAGACAAATGAAGAAATACAAAACAGGTAAATCAATAGCAAAAACCCAAGATATTAAAAAAAAACACTACGCAACGCGATACTACAAGATGATAGCTAACTTCAAAATAAAAATAATAATAATAAATAAATAAAAACTAAGATGACAACAAATTACAAAAATGTGTAACATTTTTGTTTTTTAAATAGAAATTAAAAAACAAAAATGTAAAAAATAATAAATAATAGATATATAAATTAATCCCAAAAAAAAAAAAGGTGAGCCAAGGTAGCCCTCAAAAACCCAAAACTAACCACTACAGTTTTCCTATTGAATCATCATTAAAATAACAGTTTCTGATTTTAATATTCATACAATCTCTCAGCGTGCACCAATTAAACTAGGAGACTTGTGACTAGACTGCAACACTACATACTCCGTAAATAATAATATTGAAACAGAAAAATAAATTTAGAACAAATTGATGATGTCATTGACATGGCATTGACTCGACTACAAACAAAATTATGTAATTTTGTCAAAAAGAATTGTGATAGGACATAGCCAGGACACTAAAAATGTTTTGGAAAATCTTTTGATATACTTTTACACATACTAATACTATAATAAATTATGTGATAAAAATTCAACATACACAAGTTTGATTCATTCCCAAGCAAATGTAAACAAGTAACAACACAAATGGATCACATCAGTTTTCTTCCTTCCCACCCCCATTCTTTCTAAATGTAAGAATAAATGTGTAAGAAAAACAAACGAAGCCTATTTTCTGTAAATGTTTTTGTTTTGCGTTGCTCCTGTGGTCAGGCTTGCCTTCCTTTAGGCTCTAATTTATTTTCCATCATCTTTCTGAAAGCAAGCTTTTTGTCCCAAAAAAAATAAAATAGAACGAAAAAGAATAGCAAGCACAAAAATTAAATTTATTCATCTAAATAGAAATAGTAAGAAGAGAATGAAGAAATTGCAAGCAACTACTATAGAATATCATTTCAAAGACTCAATAGGAAAGTGAACTATATTTAGTCATTCCGCACCTGCAGTCTTAGATAAGCAAAGACTGGAGTCTCCAGAAGGCGAATCAGTTTATCCAGCTGAACTAAAAATTTCACATTAATATCTTCCTCCACCAAAGACTGAATCACCACACTAGCATGCTGGTATGACTGCCATACAGAAGTAAAAAATAATATTGAAACAGGAAAAAAAAATTGGTATCACTCTCATTTCGATATTGGGATAGTTTGATACTGAACTCAAGGATTAACTCATTCAAACTCTACCTGTGCTAATAAACAAAGACTAATAATAGCCATTGGGGAATGACACCACGATGCATATAAAGAAACAAAAAGGTCCTTCCCAGCTGCATCCACCAATGATTTCTTTAAAAGATCACGAAGACCAGATAACTCAGAGGAAGTCAGCAAAATCAAATTGAGTGCCTGAAGAGAAATGAAAAGAGTAAACTTGCTGAAATGGAAAGCTAGCAGACTCTCTAACCAAAAATACAGACTTAAAGAAGAAAATATTTAAGGGGGAGGGTTCAAACACAACTGGAATTCAATAGTCAGGGTTTCAAGATTAGAAATTAGGGGTTGAGAAGAAAGAGTGTAACCACTTCAGCGCCTTTGTTCCTAACATTAGAAACAGTATGTTGAGATACAGTGATCATAACAAAAATCATATTTGAAACCATCCTGCAGTTTCAGATATGATTTTTGTTCCACCTTTTAGTGTTTGAAAGAACAATAAGCAATATGGAAAATTCCTAAATAATCACACAGCTAAAACTCTATGTTCCTATACAAAGAAGAGTGCTGGACGAGGGTTTTGCAATCAAATATGGTGGTAAGATTAATAAAAGAGTTGCATTCTTCTTGTGGACTACTTCTCTTAGCAGCATCAATACTTTGGACAATGCTTAGAGGAGGTTCCATGCTTGTTTTCTTTTTTGGTATCCGTGAGTGTTTAGACCAGCTTACACACCTCAACTAATCTCACCGGGCAAACCGCCTAACCCAATAGCATTTGGTGTCATAGAAACTCACGGGATATTAAATCCGAGATAGATCCAATGAATGAACTCATGACCCCTTAGCCCTTTATCAAGGTCATACTCCCTATTTACCACTAGGCCAACCTGTGATGGTTAGGAGGCTCCCAGCTTATATCTCTCCCCCAACATTTACTTAATGTGTTTCAGAAGTGAGGAAACCCTCTCCCATCTGTTACTTCACTCTGACTTTGCAGATAGGGCTTGGAATTTTTCTCTGAGCAAATTCAGCTGGAAGGAATGTAAACCTAAGTTGCTGGATAGGTAGCTGATTGAAGTTTTCTAGGGATTGTTATTTAATGAGAAAGCAAGAATGCTTTGGAAGAATTCAGTCCCTTGGCTCCTTTGGAAGGAAAGCCTGAAAGGAACTCTAGAATTTTCTCAGATAAGAATTCTTCTTTTTCTTTTTGTGGTTTTGTACAGCATACGGCCTTGGTTTGGAGTACTCAGCATAGGCGTATTTGTAATAACTCCATAGACTCCATCATCTAAGACTAGGTCTTTTTGTAATCCTTCGTTTGGGAAAAGGGATGCCTGATCCCTTTATCCCCTATATAGTGTTATTTGGCTTTGGCCTTTCAAATGAATCTCTTAGTTTCTCACACACCCCCTTAAAAAAAAGTAATTAAAAAAAAGACATTTATGCTCCTAAACACGCATGAATATTTGACAATTAAAATATAAATCATGTAGACTTTGAAAAATGCCATTAATTGAAGTTTTTGGCCTTATTACAACAGTGATTCATTTGTTCAGCTGCCTATGCAAGGTTTATAAATAATAAAGAAAAATAAATTGTTGAGATAGCAACCTGAACCATAATAGAAGCGAAATCCAAATCTGATTCTCCTTCCAATATTGTAGAAAGTTCACGGTAGACCCGTTCAGCATTTAAAAGTACACATAACCGGCGTATTATCAATGCACCACGCCTAAGAAAATGATAAACAACATATACTATGAAAATCAAAAAATTAAATATCAACACATCCGAATCTCTGTGTGCAACAACAAATAAGTAGAAGGGAGGGAAAAGAACCCACTTCTCCAGAAGAGAATTGTTGATCCGAAAATTATGCACGAGAAAGACAACAAGTTGGCGAAAATGTTGCTGATCTATTGCTATGCAAGCATGAACATCGAGAACAAGGAGCACCACCTATGACAGCATCCAAAATAATAAACAGCAATAATAATGATTAGAAAACCCGTAGATAGACCTTATACAGCTAATTTCAAACAGTCAAAAGATAATCTGAGTAATAGAACTCAGTTTTATCAGTACATCAAATTCTTCATCAACCTTGATCTTTCATAGTAACCATCGTTCAAAATCTTTTAAAGCAGCAATAATTAGGATTGAGACTGAATCTTGAAAGAAAGACAACAGAAGTTCACCCATGAACACAATGGATTCATTCTCTTTAAAAGTAAAGATAATAAAAACATGGGAAAATTAATAAACAATAATAAAAGCATAGGAAAAATAACATTTGGTCCATGAGAACTTAGTTTTCATTTGGTTACTTTACCACTAAGTTAAGGGTTTAGTTTTTATTTATTCCATAAGTTTCAAAATGTTACACTTTTACCCTTAACTTTTGTTTTGAATTTTCATTTTGGTCCCTCGGTTTCAAAATGTTACACTTTTTTCATTGAGTTTTCACTAATGCTCACTTTGTCCCTTGATGTTAATTTCCCTTTGGTTATGGTTTACTTCTTTTTGAGTCCAACCATAAAAAAAAAGTGAGGAATTCGAACCTCTAACCTCTTGATCAAGAGTATATATCTTATGTCAGTCAACCTATCCTCATGTTGGCAATTTTTCTTTAGGTATGTTAAAAGCTTTTTTTAATTAATTTTAATAGTGACATGACAACAATTACTAAGGTATTATTTTGAGCTATGTAAAATTCTATTAAAAAAATATTCTCTCCCTCGGAAAATTCTCTCTCCCCCTCTCTAACATTCTTCCACCTCTCCCTATCAGCACTGCCCTTCACTTTGTCGATCCACCATCATTCCCATCCCCCACTGTTATCTGCCCTCACTTTCAAATCCACTCCAAGGTAGAATGGGAAAGGGAATGGGTAGCAACAGAGGATCGACTATAGAAAAAGGTGGCAGCAGCAGGGAGGGGAGAAAGAAGGTTAGTGAGGCTGTGAGGGAGGGAGGGAGAGACCTCATTTAAAAAACAAAAACAATCATCCAAAAAGAAATAATTGTCTTACCATGTCACTATCACTACTAAGATTAATTATAAAAAATTCACATCAAAGTTTTTTTAAAATTAACTAACAAAAGGTTAACATCAAGGACCCAAATGAGCCTTGGTGAAAACTCATAGATAAAAGTGTAACATTTTGAAACCTAGTGACGGAATAGAAACTAAACTTAAAATTTAGAGGTACGAGTATAACATTCTGAAACCTTTGGATCAAATGCAAACTGAACTCAAAACTCAAGGGATAAAAGAAACCGTTTGATATCTAGAGACCAGATAAAGAACAAGAGAGATGGGGATCTGAACTCAAATCACCAAAAGAAATGATTACCTCATCAGAAGGATCAGATAGGGCTTGAAGAAGGCTGTCAAGTATATCATCCAAATAGATCAATACCTGTCCCAAAAAGGAATGAAGATTAACCACCCACAAGAATCCACCAAAAAGAGAGACCAAGAAGACAAGTGAAAACGGTAGATCTAGACAGATCAACAGTAATTACAATGAAAAATCAAACTATCTTAAGAAAGCTCAATAACACTGCTGATGTAAATAAATCAATAAATTAGCACAAGTGCTTATAAAATAATTAACGAATGTGAATGTTACCATATATATGAAGTAATTAAAACTAGTTATTAGTTACAACCAAGGTTTGAATATCGATGTCAATGAGAATATCGAGGTTCTGATTTTATAGAAATATCAATGTTGATGGAAATTTCGGAAAATTTTATTGAAATTGACATAAATTGTTACAATTAATTAGTGAAACTTTGATTGTAGCTTAATTAGACTATAATTGACCATTTTTAATCATCATTCCTATAAAGTAAGGAAATTTAGATGTATATTGTAATTTGTAAATGTTGATGTGAGAGCACAAATTTAAAAAAGAAATGAGAAAATAATTATGAAATAATATAAATTTTAAAAATATTTTGAGGTGAAATGATGTGATAATTTAATGAAAAAAATGCTGAGAATTGAGAAAAGTTGGAAATTAGAAAAAGTAGCACACTGACAAAGCTTATCCTTTGTCAGAAATGACATTGGCGTATGAAATTATACAATTGTTTTTTTTTTTTTTTTTTGAAAAGGAAACGGCCTTTATTAATCAATAAAATTTAGTACAAGAGATGTGTACTTGGAAATAAAGGCGAATACAAAGAACCAAGCAAATGAAATTATACAATTGTGTAACCCGTTCCCCGTGTCTTTGTTTCTATTGCATTCTATCTCATCGTATCAAATTCTGTTCTGCAATATTTGAGAATCACCGTCAATACCTCGGTGTAGGTCCGGGATAATCCTTTGTTCCACAGTCTGGGTCTATTTACAACTAGCCAATTAAGAATTCTCAGATGTACTAGTACTAGCAAGTGCATCTTTGATGCAGTCATCGATTCTCCCGAGAGGTCACAATTACCGCGAGCAAACATATTAATGACGAGGAACACATTTTTGTGGCCCTAACAAAGCACTACTTGGATGCAGGACAAAGACTAGGTCATACTTCATTAAAACTCATGTGAACACTATTTGAAGTCTTTATTAAGGATCACTCAATTCTACATCTGTTAGATTTTTACTATGAAACTGAATACTACCACAACAATGTATTGCTAGAGCTACCAACCTTATTTGAAAGGTTTTTTATCTTTTGCCTACAGCTGGAAATAAAAGCTCCAAGTGCTTTCAATCACCAAGACCTTTGTCTTCTTCAGCAAATCAACTTGTCCCATTCACCCCATATTTACTTGTCGCCATTTTGAACAACAGTACCCATTACACTAGGAAATCATCAGATCCCCTTACAACAGAACACCCACCATAAAGATCACTGTTATCCCCGGACGCTCGGACTATGCCCCCAAATAGAATCCACCTCCCAATATTTGAGAAATAAAAGATGTGTCGGAAGTTGTTAAGAATGTAGTCACAAAACAAGTGTTTCTGTTTTTAGTCCTTACTTCTTCTTGGATGGATCTTCTTTCCCCTTTCCTGTGAACCCTTCCCTTGTATTAGGAATGTTAGCAAAAATGAAATGTCCTGAGTGAGAAAGAAAGTCCTGATGACTTTGTGGTTTGGTTGAGAGATGAGAAAAGTCAGAGTAGAGTGTAAAATCTTCTCGGTCTACAGGTCAGGGGTGGGTGGGAAGATTTCCATTGAAGAACATGGAGGAAGGAGGAAAATTAGATATTAGGCTCAACCAGCCCCCACTTTGAAATTCCGTAATTCATTGTCTGATAGAGAAACAAGGAATATTGTTCTCCTGTCGTTGTTAGGGGAGTTTAACTGCCCTGTAGGGAGAAGGGACATTTGCTTTTGGAGCCCTAATCCTTCTAAGGGTTTTTCCGATCATTCTTTCTTCCTCTGTCCGGTCAACCATCCTCCCCTGAGAGATTTGATTTCTGTTCTTAATTCTGGATAAACCCAATGGCAAAAAGATGGTTCTTGCTAGCGATCAAACATTAAAACTTCAGGTCAAATTCCTTCCTTCTTTTCCGCTTTTTTATTCTTTTTTTTTTTTTTTTGGTGGGGGTAAAAAGAAAAAATAATACGGAGAATGGTGATCGACTAAGATAATTCTAGGATAAGTAATAGGTCAATCCATATGTTAACGACAAGTCATCTCTGATTAAAAAAAAAACAAAAAATTGACAATATCATAGTCACCTCAGTTCGATGTCTGTCTAGAAGTGTTGATATCCAATACAATGCTTCAATCCTAGTAGCCTCATGTTCACTAGATAATTGTCTGACCAATCAACAGAAGCAACAATCATGAAGACATCCTCATCAGTCATCACAGCAAAAAGCATCAACATAATCACTCCACGTAACTCCAACGATGTGGTGCCATTGAAAAATATTTTTTTAATCGAAAAACCAAGTTTCATTGAAATAAGGGGCCAGCAAACATGGGTGGACAGGGGGGGCTATACCTCCTAGCTATAGAAAGGATAGCACCAACATCAAATCCTTCGGATGGAAAAGCCTTGATATTACGAAGTTCTTCATTAGTTTCCCGAGCAACCTTCAAATATAATGTAAACAAATCAGTTGCATTAAGTTCTCATAAAAACAAGTCCCCTCAAGGGGAAAGCTCTAGTCTATACCAAACCATACTTTATATATAAAATGAGGCTGAAGAGAGAAACTTTTGTATCCCTTTAGACTCTCTCTAATCATATTATTAAGTCAAAAAACTGACTCTCAACAATTAAATATGCAACTAAAAATAGCCAGACACTAAACGTTATAGCCATTTTAATTCATTCACTGAGAATTTTATAATTGAAAATTCTACATTTTTATTTCTAAGTTAATAATAAGGTCAGGTAACAGAATATTATTGTGCAGTTTTCCTTTAATAAAAATTTAAGAACAAAAACTTAAAAAATATGGTTTTCACGAAACTTGACTTCCTAGTCAAACTTTGAAAACAAAAACAAATATTTTAAAACCATTTTTTTTAGTTTCCAAAACTAAAAACTTAAATGTGGAAGTAGTGTTTATAAGCTCTTTTTTTTTTTTTTTAACAAGATTGATAAGCTTATTTAAAAAAAAAAAAAACAAATGGTTATCAAACGAGACCTGTTTAGGTAAGTGCATGTCGTTTCCTTCCCACGCCTTAATAATATGAAGAATTAAAAAGCACTACATGTGTTTCATCTATAAATCAAAGGGCAAGACTTCTTTATAATTGGAATCTTATCCAATTTATCATTGTATGTTTTATGTATACTTTGTGGAGTTAATAACTTACAGCATTTTTATTAGAACTCAAGGACACAGATGTATAACCTATAGAACAGATCCGGTTCAAGTAATGTCGTAACTTAAAGCATGTTCCGTTAAAACATTTTTCGATTAACATTGATATATTCTAGAAAAATTGATATATTGAACCATTGCTTACAATTCTTAGGATAAATATTAAAGTGTATAACATATGAATAAATATAGAATGGAAATCTTTTAAAAAATGTTTCCTCGTCCTATTAAAGAACATCAAATTTGAGAATGAAAATTACATTCTGACTAACAATATTTATCATTTTATAATCTTAAAGTTATTGTCATTTCGTAAGAGGAAAATGAAACCAACCTAAAAAGGTCGACTGACCGATGCCCACAAGGAAGCATTAAATCTCGCCACCTCTCACAATTCCTCACCATTCCTCACCATCCCCTTCACCTCTCTAAAAGTTTTATTGTTTCTCCCAAATACCCCACATACTGTCAAAGAAACTAGCATGCCACAACAATTTGCCCTTCTCCCGAAAAGGCAACCCCACAGCAAGTGATGGAGATCCTGATTGCACCATTGTGGGAGCAACACAAAGGAAGGGTGTCTCTAAACACAGTCCACAGCATTGACTCTCTCGTGAAAAGCCTGCCACACAAAAAACTTTACCTTCCTAGGAATTCTAACCTTCCAGAGGGAGGAGAAAGCATAGGCAGTCTGGGGTGGGGAAGAGATACATAACAACATGCAGGAGACAAAATGGCAAGAGAAGCCTCTAGAAGAATCATGGATCCAAAACCTAGAGTCCCTTCTCCCTCGTTCCATGTGTTGACTACAAAGAAGAGAAAGAAGATCGGCCACCTTTAACACCTCTCCATCAGAACAAGGGCGTCAAAAACCCAAAGACAACAAAGAGAAGGGATCTGAGAACGGTAAAATGGAGGCCACAAAATGTATTTTCTTACTCAAAAGATGATAAAAGTGCAAGAACAACTCAGGGCTTATCACTCTTAACAATCTTCCCAAAATTAAAAACTTGAGCCCTCTTCAACAGAACATCTAAGAAACGAAGAGAAAGGGAAACCAGAGCTTGTACTAGACCAATTGGCACCACCACCTACTAGGCTACCACCCACCCAAAAGGGTGTGGGCCATACCTAATCACAATAACTGTGCGTCACAAAGCATCAAGCTCCATGAAGAAATACCACAACCATTTAGCCAATAGAGCCTTGCTACATAATCTCAATCTCCCAATCCCTACACTGCCCAACTTTAACAGCTTGACCACCACCACCTCCCACAACCAAATGAGACCCTCCCCACCACAACCATTTAGCCAGCAGAGCCCTGTTACATAATCTCAATCTCCCAATCCCTACATTGCCCAACTCCAACAACTTGACCACCACAACCTCCCACAACCAAATGAGACCCCCCCCCCCCTCTAATCAACCTCAGGCCATTCCAACAAGAAATTCTTCATCACTCTCTCAATACTCTTACTAACTGAAAATAGAATTCTTAATAGAGATACATAACTAGGAATCTCATTCAACCAGGCAATCCATCCTCGTTTAGAGAAGAAAGCCTTTTCTCTAAGAACCATTTATGAACCTTGCAACACCAAATTGCAATTTTATTATACGAATATGAATCAAGGACTATGTTTTATCATATATTACAATTTACAACTACTTCTATGTGAATATTGATCCTCTTCCCATTTAAACCCAATTCTGTTCACCATATGAGTTTTAATATTATCCTCGCCTTATTAACACATTTAAGATTAATCAACCAATCATTTGTCAAAGAGATTGATAGAGACTTGATCGGGGAGTTCCTTTTACATTTGCCTTCTACAGAGAAATGGTTTGCAGGCCCTATTCTCTATTATGGGATCTTTGGGGCAACATTATACTTAATAGGAACCCCATACTGTAGCGGAGTTTTTGGGGACTTGGTTTTTCGTATGCCCTAGTAATCTTTCATTTTCATATCGATGAAAGCAGTTGTTTCTATATTAAAAGAAAAATACTGATTAAAAAATCCACAATAAAATTTTCATACAAATTCGTATTTTTTCTAATAAGAAAAATTCATAAATTTGGCGCTGGTGATGAGTACTATATAACATATCTCTCATATTTCTCAACTATAATATTATATTAAAGATAATAAAAACCAACCATAATATGGAAAACATAATTGATGATTGAGAAAAACATAAAAGCTTAAAGTATAGGATTAAATTAAGTGCATGGTGTTCGTGGCACAAGGGACAAAAGAAAGGGGGAAGATAAATCCTACCACTCTAATCTTCTCTTCTTTATCAGCTATGGAAGGTAGAATTGCTCCTAGAATATCAGCATAATAAGGTACTAGTTGATCTCCACCAAGTTTTACAAACTCGTTAATCTGCAAATGTAAGAAAACTATAAATTTATAAAAATAATGCACAATAGTAAGAAATCTCTACCTGTTCTCGATCAAACTAGGAAGGATCTCACAAAAAAAGTGAGACGTAGTCAAGTTTTTTTAATCTTAGAGAAGTTATAATAACAAATGATGGATGCTCAAGTCTAAAGTACCCATGTAATAGCCGTTAAGCGAGTAAATTCGTCTGGGGAAGAAGCCCTCTGGACCAGAATCTCAGCCATTCGGCCATAATCTACAGACTTCAAGAGTAGCACTGCTCGAGTCAGAAAATTATTAAATGAACAAATAAATTTTGCACATGCATGGAAGAAAAGGTAGGAAAAATAGATGACAATTATTAAATCTATTTCTGCATTTGCATGCTTGCATGTATGTCTTCCTGCTATTTTTCTGGTTTTGTTTGTTGTCCAAACAGGTTGTAATTATCAATAGTAGAAATGGGAAATGAATTTTCTTTTTATATAAGAAACCAAAACTCTTCATTCAAAATCAGAAAAATACAAAAGAGGAGCCACAACACTTAGAGCCAAAGGGCTTACAAGATGAACTACAATTAGCTTTAACAATAAATATGGTTTTTTAAATTAATTATTAAATAAATAAATAAAGTGCAATCATTGGAGGCTAATCTGGTTATGGGCACTCAATGAGTCCATGTTAGCTAAGCAATCTTACTGGAGAATTTTTTATCTCTTGGAGAAACTCCGAAAGAGCAGAATCAGCTTGCTGCCGGATTTCATGACTTGAATCACTCAACATATTAAACAAACCTGAGATTTATCAGGGATTTGTAAGTATCATAAACATTTAGCAGAAAAGAAATTATAGAAATATAGCTCTTCACACCTTTGATTCCACATTCAAAACAAAAAGAACAAATTATATATTAAAAGAAATTTCAGTTAACACAAATATTCACCATCAAGAAAATCAGGAAGAAAGCCCAACATATCAATATCTGGCACGCTATCAAGTACAGTGATCCATCCAACCAAAAACTGACGGACATAGGGATTTAGGACATTCATACGCTCCCTCAGTAATGGAATAAACTCTTCGATGCTGAAGAGAGATCACCAAAAGAAATATACATAAAGACATCTTCCAATACAACTTCAAAACAATGCTTCTTAAAAGTAACATTCAATAAAATAGCCAAACCAAGCACTTTGAGAAATGATGCCATACCTGAACTGATCACTTTCAGTAACAATATCCTGTTCCATTTAATTCATAAAATTAGTTAAAAACAAGAGAAATTGTTCATTAAAACAAAGAGGAGTTTGTTAATATTCAAGGGAAAAAGGGGAGGAGAAATTCAAAACAGAGAGCAAGGAAACAAGGCATCTCCCTCAACTTCTAACTTTTAAGAAGCTGTGCCAATTTACATCAATGAGGTAGGTAGAGTAAATATGATAGAGCGAATCTTTAAATGTAAAGCATTCGAATAAGAGGTCATATGTTATCCAAAGATATATGCATCTGCTTTATTTTCCAAACATTCTGGTGTTCCTCTCAATCCATAGTGAACCAGAGAATTTTTTAAACATGGAATTCTTAATTTCTCTTCTCTTTAAACTTGTGGCAGGAGGGAGTGAGTAAGGGAGTACCTTCACAAGTCGATCCAAGAGATGAGCAGCACTTTGTACATTGGCATCTGAATCAGCTGAAAGCTTACATAAGGCATCAAATATCTGGTTAAAAAAAACTATAAAATCGCCTCTGACAACCTGCAGCAATAGAAGTACATATTCAGCTTAGCCCCAAAAATACATTAACAGCTCTAACCATTCTTCTCACCTTTGCAATGTTGTATAGAGCTTCACATGCATAATAACGTACTCTGCTATCTTGATCAGAAAAAGAATTGAGCACAGGAGGTACAATTTGCTGGAAAGTTCATTTATAATGTTAGAAGAAAAAACTATAAGATAATAACATCACCAAAATGGAAGAAAGCAAAACAAATATAATCACAGAAAATGGCAACTTTCTGATTATATAGCACTGGAACAATTTAAGCATCAACAAGAAGGAAAAAAACCCTTAAAAATTACATAATTGAAGAGAGAGGAGACATAAATCAAGTTTCGTATGCCCTTCTCCCAAAATGATATACGGTGTAGCAAGAATCTCTATAGTTCAACAGTTTTAAGCAACAAGCTGCAGAGTTAGGACAACATACCCATCTTCAAACCAGTAAACTCTTCAGGTACATTTTAAGTAGACTATGTACTTAGTTAGAGGATATAACGGCCGTAGTCCATTGGCAATCATGATGAAGTAAACTATAAAACTCAATAGGAAGCCGCCTAAGAATATGCTAACCTCAAGATGTTGAGACGCATCAGAAGACAAGCCAACAGTTGCAGCAGCAAGGCCTATCAATCCTCCCTAAAAATGAAATTGAAAGTTTAAAATCAAGCAAATTCCAAATATGAAATAATAATAACAATAATAATGAACAGAAAATCAAGATTTCACCCAAAACCCAAACTCTAAAAGAAAACCTGAACTATCACAAGTATCCATTGTCATTCATCTCATACCTTCCTATGATTCGCTTGAGGCGACATAGTGAAATCGTTGGTCAGCAGATTGATAACCGCCGTAATCTTCTCGTGATCTCCAGCCGAAGCAAGTTGCTTCACAATTCCCTCAACCTAAAAGCACAATGCAACCCTTTGAAGATTACATACAATCAAAACCCTAGAAATGAAAAAACCCGATGAAATGGGTAAGGAAGTAGACCTCAAGAGCAGCGTTCTTCCGTTTCTCATAGAGTTTATCAGAGAGGTTTCGGAGCACAAATGCAGGAATAACAGAAAGAGCATCAGCCATATCAGAACCTAAGAGCACTGAAACGAATTCAACTGATCAAAGAAACCAATTGGGAAATATCAAATTCGTTTTCGGATCTTCTCCTGCTCAAATCGGAACATCGCTGCGTGGCAGTTTTCCAAATAACAAAGTCGACAAACAACTGTTGAAATTAAACACAACCCCAACAATGGAAGAGGGGGCAATCGGGATTGGAATTCGGACAAATTCGAACGAAATAACAGGAAAAATCGGTGACCCAAATCTAAAAATCCAATCTAATAAAGAACCCAATTGAAAAGAGAAGAAAAAAATTAATAAAAATCAATTCGCGAGAGGAGTTTTCTTTACTTTTTGCCCCTTTTTTTCTGGGTTCAAGGGGAGTGACTTATTTTATGCAAAGACTTCTTTTCTTTTCGTTTCTTTTACCCTTTTTTCTCTCTCTCTCTTTGTTTCGCTTTGTGGAACTGCAGCGTGTTAGTGTAGGAGAAACAACGCCAGTGGAGAGAGAGAGGTTAGGGCACTGCCACAGTCGCCTGCACCAAACGGACCCAATGACCTAAAGGCGTAATCTAGTCTAGTTGGGAAATAAAAAAGGAAAAAAAAATCACTTCTTTACCTTGAAGGGGTGTTTGGTCACGATAAAAAGTTGAATTGAGTTGATAATCATTATTTATAGAGTTAAATTATTTAGAGAGTTACAATGTTTGGTATACATAATTGAATTGGTAATTATTGTCAGTGTTTGGGAGCTGAGTTGAGATATCGGGTGTTGTTTTTGTAAATGAAATTGATTGTCTTTTTTTCACTATTGTTGATTTTAGTTTTCAATTGTACACGTATTTTCCTAACATTTCTAAGATTAAAAAAAAAAACTTATTTTTCACTCTCAAAACATAACAAATTCTCTTCAAAATATTCATATACAGAAGACAAAATTTTGACTTCAATTTTTTAAATACTCAAATAGAAGTGATTATTCCATTCAAAAATCCAACTTAATCATTAGTTATCGTAAAAGTTAAAAAGAACTGAAGTGTCATCAAATGAAATTATTGGCATTGTTTTAGATAAAAGGGATTTAAATGTTAATCTTAAGAAAACCAAAATCTTTCAATTTAAATCATAAAACCAACTATTAGATGGTCCTTTTTTACCAATTTTTATAGATTTATCTTTTTCTAAAACCGGTGAAATGATTTTAGAAATATTGATGTCTACTTTTTTTTACTATTATGTTGCATCAGTGTACAATTTTAAATTCCACTATTTGATTAGAATTATGTAATATTTGAAAACATCGAGGAATAGGTTGTTTAAAACATATCGTTGAACTTTTGTTTAGTGAAACATTAATTGGATGTCGTATGTAATATTTTTTAGATCTAAGAAAAAAATGAAATAGAAGAAGAAGAATTAGATTTAAAAGAACAGCCATAGAAAGAAAGAAAAATGAGGAGTTGAAAAAGAAAATGGAAAATAAAAACCATACAAGCCAGACAAAGAAAGAAGAGAGAAAATGAGATAGACGAACTAAAAGGCGAAAGAAGAGAGAAGATGAGATAAAGGGAGTAAATATGAAGAGGCGCATGAGAGAGAGAAATGACAAAGTAATTGAGAGAGTTAGGAGAGTACTGAAAACGTGTGGAAAAACGGGTGAGAGTGAGAGTGATAAAATAGTGGATAATTAAACCCACCGTTTTTATTTTTATCAGTGGTTGTTGAAGTTGGGCACATGAAGGTGGTAGTCAGAGTATGTCATCGAAGTTGCTTGTGTGAAGGTAGTCGTTGGAGTTAGTTGTTAGAGTTGCCGTCGGAGGTGATTGATGGAGCCCAGAGTTCTTCGTCAAAGTTGGTCGTGCAAATGTGGAAGTCGGAGTTGTTTTGTACTAAGGTGGTTGTCGGAATTGGTTGTCGAAGTGTCGTCGGAGGTGGTTGTCGGAGCTTGAAGTTGGTCGTCGGAGCTGGCCATCCGAAAGTGGTCATTGGAGTATGTTGCCAAAGTGTGGTAGCGGTAATCGCCAACAGAGACCGATGGGTGGAACCATTAAAAATTTTAGAGATAAAGAAATAATTGGGGAGAGTTAGGGTGAGTTGGAGTGAGTTGGGATGAGTTGGGGTAAGTTGGTAAAATACCAACTCAACCCTACCAACATTTAAAGTTGGTTGTCAAACTTTGAGTTTGTAAACCCCGAACTCTACTTTCTCTATCTAATTAGGTAAGCCATGCAAGTACTATGTTAGGTAAGTAATATTTGAAGTTATGACTTAATGTAAGGAAATAAATAAGGAGAAAAAGAAAGCTTGAAATATATGGATGAAGCCTCGGGAGGTCATAAGATAAGGTCTGGAATTCAAGTTATATAGTTTGGAAGTTGAAATTAGAAATTATTGAACAAGCAGGCAGCTGCTTGAATTAGGACCAATGATGAAGATTTGAAGCTCCAGATCAAACCACGAGGATTTTTATGCTGAAATTTTAAGGTAATGTTGTTAACACAATTATAAGCAAGTTTTTAGAAGGAATTTTCGTAAGATAATGTCTGGAATTCGAGTTATATATTTTGGAAGTTGAAATGGAAATTGTTGAACAAGCAGGCAACTGCTTGAATTGGGGCCAATGATGAAGATTTGAAGTTCTAGATTAAACCACGAGGAGTTTTACATTGAAATTTTAAGGTAATGTTGTTAACACAATTATAAGCAAGTTTGTAGAATGAATTTTCGTAAGATAAGGTATGGAATTCGAGTTATATATTTTGGAAATTGAAACTGGAAAATTATTTAACAATCAGGCAGCTGCTTGGTAAGAACAAACAAGTAGCTCAATAAGTTGGGTATGCGCGATGGGAGTAGGTTTTCACTTGCTTAAAGATTTAGTTCTCCAAAATTTTTCTAAGTACCCAATGCCCTAAGGTATGTGTTTGGAAGGCATGATGCGTTAAGTATAATAATGTGAGCTTGTTTTAAAAGTTGGTCTAAAAAAAGAGATTAATGTTAGTAACTAAAGTGCTACTCTTATGTATAGGATCAACACTCATAAGTGAAGCCTACCAAGCTTGTGGGGAGAATAGACAAAGACCCGTGAGTGATTAATGTTTTAAATGCTAAAAGTTTATACTTTAAAGATACTTTCATGCTAAGCTTTATGCGATTTTAAGCAACTTATTTCTATGATTGAAAGCATGACCAATGCATGATATTTATCAAAGAATGAGTTTTCTGAGTATGTTTTCTATTTCCAACACATGTTAATGTGTCTAAAGTTATTTCAGCATGATTTAAGTTAACTTGTTTTACAAAGTATGATGCGTGTGTTAGGTTGAAGCTAAGGTTCACTGAAGCTTGATATACTATGTTTTAACCATCCAAATTTATCAAAGTATATATGTTGGTATTTTCTAAAGCACAATGAAAAGGGGATGCCGAAAGTAGGAAAGGTGTCCTAAAGTGTTTCCTATGTTATGTTTGAAGACTTTATTTACTATGCTTTTTGAGAACTTGTTAGCCAAGTGGGCCAGATACTAAAGGTAGGGAAGGTATCCGAGTAAACTTATCTAAGGTATCAACGGTACTTAGTAAACCCACGTGCACGCAGGTAGTTTAGTATGAAGATACCAAAGTAGGGGTTTCCGGGCCACAATTTAGTATAAAGAGATCAAACTTAACACGTAGGAAAATAGGATCATAAGCCTTCTAATTCATTAATTTTGCCTTCAAACTCAATATGCTCATAAACTAAAAACAGAGTTTCAACATTAACCTTTGAAATACCTTTGAATCACGAACTCCAGCTGCAATCCCCCCTTCCTTTGAATGTGAACTACTACAAGGTCTTCCCTACTATTCTCTTGGTGTCTTAGATTGAGTTGTAGGACTCAAAACAAGCTTGAATTAGGGAAAATGGAGGAGAAAGGTTTTCTGGTTTCACTATGAATAACAATTTTCTTCAACCTTTAATTTCTCATAATTCAACAACAATTGCATGCACATTCCACTCAAAATTCTAACTTTATATTGCATGACTTTCATGCAACAAACGCCTTGCATGAATCACAACTCATGCTTGTGAATTTGAGTTGAAAACCTTGGTGGTTTAGTGACGAAGGTGCTAACACCTAAAGTGGGAAAACCCCACTTTTCCATTTCCAATCTTCTTCTTTTATTTAAATTTTGATTTCCAAAATCAAAATTTATTTCAATTAAAAAATTGAAATTTTATTAATTTAGTATCAAATATTAAATTAATTCGTCACCAATTCTATTATATGAATCCTTATTCATGAATTTAATATTTAAATCATATTTAAATACTAATTGATTCTCCAATCCGTTTAATTCCAAAATTAAATATCTAATTATATCACATATAATTACTAATTCTCTTAATTCTAATTTGAACGTATCAAATCAACTTATCACGCTACTCTAAGGCTAATCCGTTTGTGAGCTAGTAGGGGGGCCTAGTAGACCTACAGATCATGGGCTCCAATGATCCGAGATTAATTGGCTAAACTCTTTACACTGAATTAGTCCTCATTCGTTAACTATTGGGTCACTCCACTAAAGCTTGTAATTGCACTCCCCTCACTGTAGATATATTGTGTCCACTCGATATAACCATGCTTAGTAAGTTAGCCCTTCACAGGTTGTTCGTAATAACGGTTGGGTCAAAATGTTGTTTTACCCCCGAGATTACCTCTTGTTCCTTAAGTCCCACTAATCCTCTAATGAATAATTGGTTTGTGATCTGATCATCAATCCAAGTCCCTCTCAGGGCAATGAGAGGGTGAGGTCCCTTGTTCAAGACCTAGAGTCAGCACTTAAGGGAACAACCTCTTTACTATCCCTAAAAGCGGGTAGGAGTGAATTCCATCTCGCACTCTATGACCCCATCTACCCGGTCTTACCCCTGAAATGGGAGGCTTATTAAACCGGCGTTGTTGAGCCAACTCTCACCTATGAAAATCTAAGGATAATCCCAAATAAATAGGAGTTCATAGTTAGCTTAGGATTAAGGTCAAGTTACCTAGGTCATCGTTGTGAAATAGTCAGGCTTAAATAGTAAACAACGTTATAAAGTAAGAGTGACTTATTTCTTGGTCCGATCTTGCGCAAACTCATTGGACGAAACGCCCCTACTTCTCATGTCACTACATATACGAATCAGGATCACTTCGTTTGTAGTACTTTACAACTCCTTGTAACAACTACAGAATGGGCTGCACCCAATAGTGTTATCAGAATAAGGCACTCAACCTTATTCATATACTATAGATCATATAGATTATTTACTCGCACCTAATACACTCTTATGTCTCCAAATAGAGTTCAAGTACTCATGTAATAGTCATGGATCTTTTATTTATTGGATTTATTTCTAAAACGAAATACGCAATTCATATATTCAATATAACTTTATTGAATCAAACTTCAATAACAACTTTATTGATTTACAGAATGAGTTTATTGTTTACAAACCACGAGTTTTATGACATAAAACCCAACAAGATCTTTCCACTAACCTGGTCAAAGTTTGACACTCAAAGTCCAAAGTTAACAAATTTGACTTTTTGGCTTTTAAAGTCAAAAGTCAACAATTTGACTTCTATTGCATTTTTGACCTAGTTAACAATTTGACTTTTAATGCAATTTTGACCAATTCCATTTAATTTCAAAATTAATTCTAATAATCAATTTTAAAATCAAATTAATATTAAATAATTAATTAGAATTTTTAATTAATTTAATTTAATATTAAATCCAATAATAATCCCAATGAATATGAATCAGTATTCATAATCTTGATATTTAAATCTTATTTAAATATCTCTTATTTTCTCTCTCTTTATATTTAATTCACATATTTTCTCTCTCTAGAATCAGTGTATCCAGTAAGGATTAGATCCTTAGCACCACACGCAAGTATATAGTCCCTCATTCTCTGAAGATACTTGAGAATGTTTTTAACGGCAGTCCAACGATCATATCCAAGATTGGACTGATATTTGATGACAATTCCAACTGCATAGCATATATCGGAACGAGTATACAACATGACATACATTAAACTTTCTACGGCTGATGCATATGGAATTTGTCTCATAACTTCAACCTCTTGAGCTGTTTTAGGACACTGTTCCTTAGACAGATAAATTTCATGCTTGAAAGGCAACATACATTTCTTGGAATCTTGCATTTTATATCAAGACAACATCTTGTCTATATAAGATGCCTGAGATAAGACCATCGTTCTGTTCTTGAGGTTCCGAACAATTCGGATCCTAAGAACATACTGTACTTCTCTCAAATCCTTCATTTGGAATCGTGTGGCTAGCCATGTCTTAATGTCAACTAGAAATTCTACTACATTCCCAATGAGTAGAATATCATCAACATATAGAACAAGAAAAGTTATAGTTTTGTTAACAATCTTCTTGTAAATACAAGGTTCGTCAACATTCTGTTCAAAGCTATAAGATATGATGGCAGTATGAAATCTCACGTTCCAGGATTGAGACGCTTGTTTTAGCCCATAAATGGATCTATTAAGCTTGCAAACATTTTACTATTAACCCTGTGCAATAAACCTCTTTGGTTGAAACATATAGATACTCTCTTTGAGATAGCCATTTAAAAAAGCTGTCTTGACATCCATTTGCCAAATTTCATAATCATAAAAAGTGACTATGGACAAGAGTATCCTAATCGACTTGATCATGGCAACCAGAGAGAAGGTTTCTTCATAGTCCACACCCTTTCTTTGGGTAAACCCTCTTGCCAAGAGTCTAACTTTGTAGGACTGTAACTCACCAGCCTGGTCTTGTTTTTTTTCTTGTAGTCCATTTGCAACCAATGGGTTTTATCCCTTCTAGTTGATCTACAAGATGCCAGACTGAATTGAAGTACATTGACTCCATTTCGAGGTCCATGGATTTTATCCACTGGTCTTTATCCACATTACCCATTGCTTGTTGAAAAGTCAATGGATCCTCTAAGCCATTATAAGGTAGGACGACCCAAGTTTCGGTTAAACTCATGTACCGGTTAGGCTGTTGCACAACCCTCCCACTATGTCGAGGTATTCTCAACTCTTGAGAAGGATGTGAAGTACCAGTTCCATCAACAACTCTTGTTGAAGGTCCTTCTTGATCAACAACTCTTGTTAATCTATCTGTAGTTTCTCTGGTTATCTCACTCAATACTAGTTTACTGCAAGATTGATGATTTTTAATGTGGTATTCCTCTAGAAATGTTGCATTTGTCAACACAAATACTTTATCTTCCCGAGGATCATAAAAATAACCACTTTTTGTCTCTTTGGGATACCCTACAAATAGACATACCTTTGAACAACATTCCAACTTCTTTGGATTTTGCATCAACACATGTGTTGGACATCTCCAAATCCTGAAGTGACGCAAACTACCTTTACATCCTCTCCATAATTTGTAAGGTGTTTCTAAAACACTTTTCGAGGGAACCATGTTTAATATATACACTGCAATCCAAAGTCATAAAATTTGACTTTTTTACTTTCAAAATCAAAAGTCAACAATTTGACTTCCATTGCATTTGTTACCTAGTCAACAATTTGACTTTTAATGCAATTTTTACCAATTCCATTTAATTTCAAAATCAATTATAATAATCAATTTAAAATTAAATTAAAATTAAATAATTAATTAAACATTTTAATTAATTTAATTTTATATTAAATCCAACAATAATCCCAATGAATATGAATCACTATTCACAATCTTGATATTTAAATCTTATTTAAATATATCCAATTTTCTCTCTCTTTATGTTTAATCTCATATTTTCTCTCTCGTTATATTTAATTCACAATCAAACATTAGGTTAAATATATCATATATATTTACCACTTTGCTCCAAAAATCAAATTTGAACACTTCAAATTCGTTCGTCATATTGTTCTAAGGTTTAGTTCAATATGAGCTAGTAGGGGGACCTCATGGACCTACAGATCATGAGCTCTAACAATTTGCGATTAACCGACCAAACTCTTTAACCTAATTAACCACCGTTCGTTATTTACCGGGTCACTCCACTAAATCCCGTTAGTTGCACTCTCCTCATTGTATATATATTATGTCCACTCGATATAACCATGATTAGTAAATTAACCCTTCACAGGTTGTTCGTAATAACAACTGATTCAAACGATGTTTTACCCCTAAGATTACATCTTACTCCTTAAGTTCCATTGATCCTCTAATGAACAATTGGTTTGTGATCCAATCACTAAACCGAGTCCCTCTCGGGCCAATGAGAGGGTGGGGCCCCTTGTTCAAGACCCGGAGTTAGTACTTTAGGGATACTATCCCTAAAAGTGGGTAGGAGTGTATTCCATCTTGCACCCTATGCCTCCAGCTATCTATCCAGTCTTACCTCTGAAATGGAAGGTTTATTAAGCCGATGCTATTGAGCCAACCCCCACCCATGCAAATCTAAACATAATCCCGAATAAACAGGAGTTCATAGTTAGCTCAGGATTAAGGTCAAGTTACCTAGGTCATCGCTTTGAAATAGTCAGTCTTAAACAGTAAACAACGTTATAAAGTAAAAGTGGCTTAATTCTTGGTCCGATCTCATGCAGACTCATTGGATAGGACGCCTCCACTTCTCATATCAATACATGAACGAATCAAGATCACTTCGTTTGTAGCACTTTACGACAAAGTGTAATAATTATAGAGTGGATCGCATCCAATAGTGTTACCAGAATAAGGTACCCAACCTTATTCGTATACTATAGACCGTTTTGGAAATTTATTAAACTTAATTCACTCTTATGTCTCCACATAAAGTTCATGTATTCAAATAATAGCCATGTATCTTTAGTTCATTGGATTTAGTCTTTACAAGTACAATTTACATATTCAATAGCAGTTCTATGTAATAAACATCAATAACATTTTTATTAATAATAGAATATGTTTAACATTACAAACTGCAAGTTTTAGGACATACAACCCAACAACAAAGACGTAGCTCAAATAAGGCAACAAAACCTCGATTAAGAGGCAATGGAACACGAGTGAGGGAAAAAGGTTTTTCGTGAGCTAAACAAGGACAGGAGTCGAGAGCTACCCAGTCCATGTTCTTGTCCCCGCCTCGCTTGCAATTTGTAATACATAAATTTAAATTTTTTTCAACGGCTTATAAGATATCATTGTATAAATAATTTGATCAAACTATATGTTCAAACAATTTTGAACTGATGTTGATAAAGGAAAGTATCTCAATTATATTTGAGAATTCCCCTTATACAAGGTGAATCCCCAACAACGATAAGAGGAATATCCCTGATTGATGAATTGATAACCAACCCCAAGAAAGTTTAACAAATTTGGTTTGGAAAGATTAATCAAAGACTGAGAAGAAATGAGAAATTGTTCCTATCTTCAAGATTTCAAATTCTCCACAATCTAATTGATCAAACTAGATTGAAAATTCTAGAACATGCATTACAAACATAAGAATACAAACAAAGCATAAAAGTTCGAGAGATTAAACTCTATGAATAATTAATTCAAATTCCAATCAATTTTCAAATGTTAAAAATACAACACTATTTATACTAAATAAAAAGACTCTGTGAAATGACTCAGCCTTTCACCTATATTATCTAAATTTAGCCCCAGCCCTTGAAGTTCATACATGAACCTTTAATAAATGTAAGTACAAGAAATAAATAGATACATATGGCATTAAATATGTGGATGAATCTGGATTTTTAGATTTATTATGACTCTTGGAGCTTCAAATGTTGTAATTGCTCAATATAGGCTAGAAACTTAGCTTGGTACCAAGAATTTTAATCCTTCTTCAAGTCTTCTAGCTCTAATTCTTGTCATTGGTCCTTGTGACATAATGATTGCCTCATGATTGGGTTGACTTTTAGTGTGCTTCCATTGGTTTTCAACTTAAACTTCATTTGAGCTATTTTGAGCTTGTTGAGTTTCATTTTTCATCTTATAGAACCTCATTATCTCCTTGGTTAGTCAACACCTTATCTTTCTCCCCCTCTTTAAAAGGATTCGTCATCGAATCTAAATCACCAACATCAAACAAGGATAAGACAAGCTAGTTAGCAATATTAAATGTAGCATTCATATAATACTTACCAAGAAGATCAATTTTTATTGCATTATCATTGATCTTTTCTAAAATTTGGAATGCATCTCCTCTAAGATGGAACTTGGACTTCCTTTGGTTTGAAAAATGCTCCTTTCGAAAATGAACCCAAACTCAATCTTCTAGTTTCAGAATGAACAGTCTCCTTCTTTGATTCACTTTTTTGCAACTTTTTCATTGTGCTTCTGAAGGAATCGAATTCCCGTTATTGAGTGGTCGCTTGTGTCAGCGAATTCAATTTTGGAATAACTTAAAATACAGAGAAGAAACAGTACAGAGGATAGACAACAATTAAACATGTTTTCTTAATTCACAGAGTGGAAAGAGAAAGAGAGAACACTTACACTTGAAGAAACTGTTTTTCATGTTTTTTCTCTCACCAGAAGATCACGAACTCCTCTACCAAAACTCACAAACACAGCAAGCATGAACAAAATAAAGTCTCCAAAGATGAATACCACCAAAAGAGACTTCTTCACTATTTCAAGGTGAGAAATCAAGGTAGAGGCGGGCTTGCCTTTTTAATTTTGGCGAAGGAAAAAAGGAATTTTTTTAGAGAAATCTTATAGAGAGGAAGAAGATGGAATTTTACAAAGAAAACTCAATTATGTTTCACATGGTGAACTACTTCCAATTCTTCTGCCTTTTTTCCTACATATGAGATATAAGTAGAGTTATAAAATAACTCCCTTCACAATGTGAAATAACTTCCAAGGAAATTATTTTACAATTTAATTATATTACATTAATATAATTAAATAAAACTATATATTATATCACAAAAATGTATAACCTATAGTTTATATTATACCACATATAATATAAACTAACTTTATATTCTGTCATCTAACCTATAGTTTTAATATGAATCACATTCACTTTAATTTTAACCTATAGTTTTTATACGAATCTTATTCATATAATTAGTATTTGAATCATATCTCTCTCATTAAACTTTATATTATAATGTATCCAAATACAATATATTAATTGTATCTCATACAATTAATTCCCTTTAACTAATTTGAAAAATTCAAATTAATCCAAAATTAATTGTTTCTCTTTAAACCCTTATTGAGCTAGCAAGGGGACCTTATGGACCTACAGAAGCTCCAATGATATGAGATTAATTAATTAAACTCTTTAATTAAATAAATCAACATTCATTAACTGCTAGTCATTCCATTAAAGAACAATAGTTCCACTCTTCGCACTGTAGATATATTTATGTATCAATTGAATATAACTAATTGATAGTAAGTTGACCCTTCACAAATTAGTCATAATTACAGTTGGGTCAAAATTACCATTTTACCCCTATAGTTACGACTAACTCCATAAGTACTACTGATCCCTCTAATGAACAATTAGTCATAGTCCAATTATAACTAGAACCCTCTTTGGCCAATGAAAGGGTGAGGCATCTCATTGTTCAAGATTCCAAACCAGCCCTTATGGGAGCAATTTATCTACTTATCCTATGCAATGAGAAGAAGTGAATTCTTTCTTATGTAGTTATGTTCCCAACTCCCCAATTAGACGAATCCCTAAAATGGTAGGCTTATTAAGTCGGCGATTCTCACCACTCTCACCATACAGTTCAAAGGGTCGTCCTTATAGGCAGGAGTTTACAACTTACTCAAGATTAAGGTCAAGTCACTTATGGTCATCCTAGTGAAATATAAGTCTCTCCAAGTAACGTCATTATAAAGTCTCTTCAAGTAACGTCATTGGTTTGATTATATACAAACTCTTTGTATAGGATACCCCTACTCATAAATCTCCACATGAATAATAAGAATTAGATCATTTGTAACACTTTACAACAATTGTAACAATTACAAAATGGGTCGTATCCGTAGTGTTACTAGGATAAGGTACCCAACCTTATCCATCTACTATAGACCTTTCAGGTTATTACTCAAACATGATCCACTTGTATGTCACCACATACATGTTTGAGCTACATTAAATAACGTGGGATCTTAGTTTATTGGTTATGGGTTAATGCAACTAAATATCAAATAAAATAACACTTTATTTTATTAAATAAATAATTCATTCGTATAAATAATTTACAAACTATGAAACCACATGATTTAGGGCAACAACTCCAACAATCTCCCACTTGTCCTAAAGCTAGTGGGTTGTACAAATATATAGTATAAATAAAATACAATACACAAAACAATGCATAAGGGCATACATTACGCGTCCGGTAACATCTCCACTTGCCCTAAACTAGATGATGCATGTCTCGTAGACATATACTCTCCAAGTGACTCTCAAACACTTCAGCCTTGAGAAACTTTGTAAATAGATCAACAACATTGTGCTCTGAAGCGATCTTTGTGACAATCACATCCCTTCGATGCACAATCTCTCTAATGAGATGATATTTGCACTTAATATGCTTCCCTCTCTTATGGCTCTTAGGCTCCCTATAGTTTGCCATGACACCACCATTATCACAATAAAGAGTGATGGGCTTGGACATGTCAGGAACAACTTCCAGATCTGTCAAAAACTTTTGAGCCATACAACCTCCTTGGCAGCTCACAAACTGCTACATACTCTGCCTCCATGGCAGAGTTAGTAATTAAACCTTGTTTTGTGCTTCTCTAGACTACTACTCGTCATTAAGAGTGAACATTGATCCTGATGTAGATTTTCTGAAATCCCTATTAGTCTGAAAATCAAAGTCAATGTATCCTGTCATGATCAAATCCTTAGCTCCATACACAAGCATATAGTCCCTCGATCTCCGAAAATACTTGGGGATGGTTTTAACAGTTGTCCAATGATCTAATCCTAAATTGGAGTGATATCTAATGACAATCCACACGACATAGCAAATGTCAGGTCTATTACATAACATTACATACATCAGGCTGCCAATAGTAGATACATAGGGGATTCGTCTCATTTCCTCAACTACTTAAGGTGTCTTAGGACACTGTTCCTTAGATAATACAATTCCATGCCTGAAAGGTAATAAACCCCTTTTGGAATTGTGCATCGAATATTTGACAAGCAATTTATCAATATAAGATACCTGAGACAAGACTAGCATTTTGTTTTACGATCTCTGATGATCTAGATCTCTAGAACAAACTGTGCCTCTCCCAAATCTTTCATTTCGAATTGAGTTGCTAACCACTCTTTAACATTTGTTAGTAGAGTTACATCATTCCCAATGAGTAGAATATCATCCACATATAATACTAAGAAAGCTTCTGAACTGTTGATGATTTTCTTATAAACACAAGGCTCATCAACATTTTGGTCAAACCCATAAGATTTGATAGCAGTATCAAATCTTATATTCCAAGATCAACATGCTTGTTTCGATCTATAAATGGATCAATTAAGCTTACAAACCATTTTCTCTTTACCTTGTTTAATGAATCCCTCTAGTTGTTGCATATAGATAGTCTCCTCAAGTTTACCATTCAGAAAGGCAATCTTGATGTCCATTTGCCATATCTTATAGTCATAATATGTGGAAATGGACAGGAGAATATGGATAGACTTCAGCATGGCAACCGATGAGAAAGTTTGCTCATAGTCCACAACCTCAACCTAAGTATAACCTTTTGCCACCAGTCTAACCTTAAAGGTTTGTACCTTTCCATATACACCAATTTTTCTCTTGTAGATCCATTTTCGACCTATAGGTTTTACCCCATCAGATTGATCTACAAGATCCCAGACTGAATTAAAGTACATAGATTCCATTTCGAGATCCATAGCTTTAACCCATTCATCTTTCTCCACATCATCCATTGCTTGTTTATAGGATAATGGATCTTCAACTTCGCCATCTAATATGGCGGTCATGGTTTCTGTTAAACTCATATAACGAGCAAGTGGGTTCACAACCCTCCCATTATGTTGAGGCTCCTTCAACTGTTGAGGTGGATGTGCTTAACTAGATGAACCGACATCAACAATTCTTATTGATGTACTAGCCTCTTAAACAACTCTTATTGAAGTTTCAGTAGTTTCGTTAGAAAGCTCATTCAACACAACTTTACTGCGGGGCTTATGCCTTCTAATGTGGTCCTTTTCTAAAAAAGTAGCATTTTTCGACACAAATACTTTATTTTCTTTAGGATTATAGAAGTCTCCACCCTTTTTTCCCTTGGGTAGCCTACAAATAGACATAATTTTAGATGAGGTTCCAATTTCTTAGGATTTTCTTCAAGCATATGTGTTGGGCAACCCCAAAATCTAAAGTGGCATAAACTACCTTTACCACCATTCCATAATTTCAAAAGTGTTTTTGAAACACTTTTGGACAGAACACATTTTGAAATATAAATTGTAGTCATTACTACATAACCCCAAGAGGAATCAGGTAATTGAGCATAACTCGTCATAGACTGAACCATGTCTAACAAAGTTCTTTTTTTCCTTTCTGATACACCATTCTACTAAGGTGTACCAGGTGTCAAGAGTTGAAATTGTTGGGATTGGTGTCCTAAATCTCTCTTGTGTTCTCGTAGTTTGTAAACACTATATAAACAAATTTTTATTAATAAAATAATTGTTATGTTATGAGCATACACTCAATCCAATAAGCTAAGATCCTAGGTTATTTTATGTAATTTAAACAAGTATGTAGAGACATACATGTGGATCTTGTTTAAATAATAACCTAAATGGTTTGTAGTAGATGGATAAGGTTGGGTACCTTATCCTGGTGACACTATGGACACGACCCGCTTTGTAGATGTTACAAGTGTTATAAAGTGCTACAAATGATCTGATCTTAATTATTCGTGCAGAGACATGTGAGCGGAGGTATCCTATACAAACAGTTTATATAAGACCGGATCACGGAATGATTAGTCTTATTATATAACACTGTTAATAATAGAGACTTACATTTCATAAAGATGACCATAGGTGCCATGACCTGAATCTTGTGTGAGTTATGAACTCCTACCTATGAAGGCGATCTTTTGATTTGGGTGAGAGTGGCCAAATTGCCAATTCAATATGCCAACCATTTTGGGGATTCGTCTTATTGGGAAGCTAGGAACACAACAATACAAGACGGAATTCATTCATTCCCTGATGTCGGGGTAAGTAGATAAATTACTCTCTTAACGGCTGATTCTGAGGCTTGAACAATGTGGCCCGAGAGGGACTTAGTCATAGTTGGACTATGGTTTATTGTTCATTAGAGGAATCAGTGGTACTTAAAGAGTTAGATGTAACTATAGGGGCAAAACGATAATTTGGCTTAGTTGTACTTACGAGCAATTTGTGAAGGGTCATCGCACCGTTGACTCGTTATATTCAATAGACACAGAAATATATTTGTAATGCAAAGAGTGTAGCTGCCGATCTTTAGTTGAATGACTGGTAGTTAATGGATGTCGGGCAATTTAATTAAAGAGTTTAATTAATTATCCAAGTACCATTGGAGCTTCAATCTACAAATCCATAAGATCCCCTCTATAGCTCAATAGGGATTTAATTGAGAATTAATTTTGGAATAATTTGAATTGTTCAAATTAATTGAGAGAATTAATTATATATGATGTAATTAATTAAGTTAATTAATTATATATGATATAATTAATATAATGCATTTGATACATTATAATATGAAGTATTTTGAGAGGAATTTGAATATGATTCAATACTAATTATATGAATGAGATTCATATAATTAAATTTAATATAAATATGATTTACGTTAAATACCATAAATAGTTGAGAGAAATTAAATATTCGAATATGATTCGAATATTAGTTATATGGATGAGATTCATATAATTGAATTAGTATAAATGTGATTTATATTAAATGTCATACATTATTGAGAGAAAATAAAACTATAAGTTATATTGTTTTTGATACAGTATAAAACTATAGGTTTTATGTTATATTTGATATAACATATATTATATATATAATAAGGTAGTTATTATATTTATATATATAATTAAATTAAATTAAATTTTAATTTTTTATTTAATTAATGGGAGGGAGTTCTAACTCCCTCCCCTGACCTTTCTCAACCTGTACGTGAGAACAGGTGTGCGACTCTCATTCTGCCTGGACTCTCTAAATGTCAGAGAGAGTGCTTTTTGGAAAAAAGAAAATCTTTCTCCTTCCTCTCTCCCCTCTTCCAAAAAGTGCAGAGTCCACCACTTCTGCATTATTCCCAATCCCAAGAGAATACAAAGGGTTCTCAAGTGGTGGTGCCCAATTGGGATTCCATATTTTGGAGATCGAGGGATTTCACAAAGTTTTTTTTGGCTTCAAGGGTAAGCTTATCTTTCTTCACTTTTTTCTCAAATTAATAGCATGCTGTAAAGTTTAGATTCTTAGTGCATAATCTCTGTTTTAATTCTCTAATTTAAAGTTATGTGAAAAAATTAAAATTGGGAACAATCCCCGCTTCCGCACAGGGACCTTCATCGGTTTTCCTTCAGGAATGTGATTCCATGTTCTATCAAACAGTCCTAGAATCTTAAATCCATATACTCTCCACCTCGATCTATTCGAAATTTCTTTAGTTTTACCTAATGAATTCTCAACCTTGGCCTTATACTCTTTGAACTTTTCAAGAGCTTCAAACTTATATTGCATTAGGTAAATATACTTATACCTAGAATAATCATCTATGAAAGAAATGAAATATTCAAACCCTCCTCTTGCCTTAACATTTATAGGACCACAAAGGTATGAATGTACAAGTTCCAAGGGTTCTTCAGCATATGACCTTTTTCAGTAAAAGGTCTTTTAATCATTTTACCTTCAAGGCATGATTCGCATACTTATTGAGAATTGTGTGACCTAATCTTAGAAATCCATTCAACCAACCTCTCAATCTTATTGAGAATTATGTGACCTAATCTTAGGTGACAAAGTTGGGCATTTTCTTTTGGAGAAATCTTTTGTCTTTTATGTTGAGTTGTTGCAGTTCTGAACATTTCAGTATTTAGAAGTGCCTTAGTTGCAAACGTCCTTAGCTACATATAAATTATTCTCTAAGTTTTCAAAACAAATATTCATACTATTCCTATAAATAAACGCTTTATTTATAAAAAAAGAAATAGTATAATTTGGTTCCAACAGAACTTTTACAGAAATAAGGTACTGTTTCAAACCCGAAACCACATAAACATTATCTAATAATAGAAATAAGGTATTGTTTCAAACTCTGTTCGAATTCTCATCGTCATCTCACGAGTCTCAAGCTACTGCCAGGAACTAATTCCTTGAAAAGAAGAACAAATATGATTAATGGCCTCTGAATCAATTATCCAGGCCGAATTATCATTCTCCACTAAACAGGTTTCCAAAACTAGTAAATCATATTTAACTTATTTTTTCATCTTTTTCTCTGCCAAATACTCAGGACTGTTCCATTTCCAGTGTCCCTCTTGGTTGTAGTGGAAACATTTTTATTTGACAACATTGGCCTTCATGTCCCTCTAGATCACAACAGGGTTAGTTTTATTTCCTTAATCTCCCTTCTTCTTCTTTTTAATGCCACATGAAGAAGGTACAGACTTTTTTTCAGAGGTCGAACCTCCGTAGAACTTCTTAGAGGAAGCGGCAACATTTGTCTCTCCCTTCGATTTCTTAACTTTCATCAAGGATTGGTAAGTCTGTAGTTTATTGAGGAGGGTGGTCAAGTTGTAGTCTAGCGTGTTCATAATAACATTACTAGGAACTGAAGTAAACTCTCTGATAGAATCTCCAAAATAAAGTTAACATGACTGGCCTCATCAATGACAACCCCATTCATCTCAGCCATGTTAAAGTGAACCATCATGTTGAGAATGCGTTTAGACAGATGGCTCTTATTTTGCGGGCATTGAAAATGAATTTAAGAGTGTCGTGTTTGAGTTGTGAGGAAGGTTGTCCAAATTTTTCCACTTCCTCAGTTTGTTTAACAATTTGAGACATGATTTGAAGATGCTTTTCGAATCAACTCATGCATGAGTAAGTACAAAGTCTATTTATTTAGACCTAGACAAACCCAAAATGGACTTATAAAACCCTTAGCTTGTTTTCCCCTACTCTGGCTCGAAAGATCTAAATTTAGATTCCCTAAACTTAGTGTTAACGACATGCAATTAGAGCGACCAAAATCCATCTACACATCAACCTTATTTTTTTTTACTTCTTTTTAAACAATTGGAGAGGAAACTTTATCTTGAAAAACTGATTTTGTTTTGGCTTGTCCATATGGGTTACGTGAATGACATCCAACTACGAGCCCAACTTCTTTCAAAAGTGCCAAAGCTTACTCATTCCTCTAGGATACTTTAGCTCAGAGGGAAACTACGGGTGTAATAGCTGCCTCGGGTTAATCATTATTGGGGTTGATGCCTTAAAGTATCGTGTCCTGTAGTTTGTAAACAGTTTGTACAAACGCTTGTGTTGTATAATATATGATATTTACTTCATATCTTGTATTTTTGCTCAGTTGCTTGTTTTATTTGCTTTACCACAAACCAATAAACATAAAATCCATGGTTATCTGTATGTGACTGAAGCATATATGTGGTGACATACAAGTGGATCATGTCTTGAGTGATAACCAAAATGGTCTGGAGCATATGGATATAGGAGGAAAACCTTATCTTGGTAACGCTATGGATGCGGCCTGCTTTGTGGAATGGTCACAAGTGTTGTGACTGTCACAGATGGTCTGATCCTGATCATTCGTGTAAGGGACATGCGAGTGGGGGCGTCCTATACAAAGAGTTTGTATAAAACCTGACCACGAAGTGTTAACGTCTCGTTATATAACACCGTTCATGATAGAGACTTCACTTCACTAGGATGACCATAGGTAACATGACCTCAATCCTGAGTGAGTTGGGAACTCCTACCATTGAGGGCGGTCCTTTGATTTATATGAGTGCGAGTGGCCAGGTCGCCAATTCAAACCTACCATTTTGGGGATTCATCTGATTTGGGAGCTGGAAACTTAGCTACACAAGATGGAATTCACTCCTTCCCCGAGGTAGGGGTAAGTAGATAGATAGCTCCCTTAAGGGCTGATTCTGGGGCTTAACGATGCGGCGCCACACACCTTCTCTTGGCTCGAGAGGTGTTCATACATAGTTGGACTATGTTGTATTATTCATTAGAGGAATCAATGGTACTTAAGGAGTGAGATGTAACTACAGGGGCAAAATGGTAATTTGGCCCGGTTGTACTTACGAGCATCTGTGAAGGGTCATCATACTCATGATTTGTTATATCTGATGGACACAGAAATATATCTGTGATAAGAAGAGTTCAGCTTTGGTCTTTGGTGGAATGCCTGACAGTTAACGGATGGTGGATCTCGTGGCTAAAGAGTTTAGTCAGCTATTCATGGACCGTTGGAGCTTCGAGCCATAGGTCTATTAGGTCCCCTGGGTCGCTTGGATAAAGTCGAGAACCAGTGTTTGGGTTAATTTGAAATGTTCAAATTGACAAGAGGAAGTTCGATTATATATGATATAATTGGACTAGTTAATTATATATGATATAATTGGCTAAATATATGAGTTACATTATTTTGGAGGAAATTAGATATAAATATGATTTATATCAAGTAGAGGAGAAAATACTATAGTAGATATGAGATATCAAATTATAGGCTAAAAATATAATATGATTATATATATTAATATTTTAATTGGTTAATTATATGATAATTAAGCCAAAAATCACGTTTGGACATGGGTTAGTGGGAATGAGTCGGTTATTGTAATCGATGAAATAAAAATGAAATTGTTTCATTTTGAATCGTTCGTTCAGGTCGTCCAAAAGAAAGAGTGAGCTTGCGTTGGTAGAATCCTAAGAGATCGTTTAAGCATTTCAAGAGCCTATACGACAGCTCCTCTTCGCCTAAACGATCGTTCACCTCGCGCCTAAACGATCGCACACTAGTTCCTACACGATCGCATAGCTTCTCTAAACGATCATATAGTGTGCCGAGTTTTCTAAACGATCGTATACCATTTTCTAAACGATCGTTCAGTAAAACCTACACGATCGTGTAGTGTCTCCTAAACGATAAGCATCGTGCTATGCGATAGCGCCTTTTTCCCTCTCACTTGCTTATCGCCTACACAATCTGTACTTCCTCCTTCCTCTACTAAATTCACCAAAAACCACGCTTTGGGTTTTCACTCCGAGAATACCCGGGGCTCTTTTCTGGTGGTGTTGTCCCTGCGGCGTTCGTGTTCGTGCGGTTGTTCATGCTGCTGTAGTCGACGCTGCTGCTGGGTGTTGGTTGATCTGGTGGAGGGTTCCGCTGCGTTGAGTTCCGAAGATTGAAGATTGTCTTCAACTGGTATGACACTCATCCCCTTGTTATTTTCTTGTTCTTAGCATACCGTTAATTAAGATTTGTTTGCATAACTGTGCATATGAATGTATAATATGTATTTCGGTCACAGTGAGATTGGAGCGATCCGAATGTGCTCATGGAACTCTTCGGTAAGAGATCCTTCAAATCATACCCTTGAGAGGGAGTAAACCTCTCTAATTCAAACTATTTTTTTTGTTAACACAAATATGAGTAATGATTTCGATTGACCACATCTCAAAGCATGCGTCGCTAAATTGAACTTTGGAAAAACTAATATCTATCACTAAGGCATTTCGAAGTGACAACAATCTTACAGGTTAAATAATGCAACTCTAAGTAAGCAAGATCTATGATAAGCAGACAAAGGACTTAAATATGTATGAATGAAATGAAATTTTTCTAAAAAATGGCCCAAAAGTCATACATGCTTTCTTTTGGCCTAACCTCATGCTAACATGATCAAAAGAGTATATCATCAACTAGTCATGGCAAGGAAATAAGTAACAAGATGAACTATTCAAACAAACAAGCAATGTCTAAGCACAATGCTCCCCAAGCTAAATAATCTTTCAAAATGCAAATATTACCAAATACCCCCACCCCTAACTTTTAAAAATACACATTGTCCCCAACATGAGAAATTAAGAGTATAAGGAAATAAAAACTTTCCCGATGAGTGGATGAGAGAATTTTGGCTCCTTAAGAAACAAGCTTCCCCAACTCAGAGGCCTAACAGAACAAAAATATAGGAAATATTAGGATAAAAAAGAAGGAAAATAATAAAAGAAAGAAAACTAAACTACAAAAGTAGTAAAGATTTAAAGCATGGCTACCTTTAGGAAGCACAAATTTTAAGGTCGGTTGCTCGACTGTATTTAACTCTATTTATATGTAGACCAGTGAGACCAACCAGTAAGCTGGATCGAAACAATCCAAAGAATCCCCTTCGTGAAAAATCTTCAGTTTATGTCCATTAATTGTGAATAATTTGTCGGTCTCAAACCTTTAAATTTTCCCTACACCATTAGGATAAACACGAGTAACAACAAAATGACCTAACCATTTGGAATGAAGTTTACCTGACATAAGTTTTATGCAAGAGTTAAAAAGGAGCACTTTTTGTCCCCTTCAAACTCCTTTGGTGCTATCATCCTGACATGGAAATTTTTTCGTTCATTCCTTGTAGATAAGACAATTTTCGAACAATTCCAACCTCATCTCCTCAAGTTACTGAATCTGTAGAAGCCTCATCTCACCTAATCCATTAGGTGAAGGAACTCTAAACATAGAGAACCAATGAGCGGAGGCAGATCGTTCCAAATCCCATTGTGAAAGAACATACACATTTATAATCAAACAACAACAGTTATGCATAAAGTTTAAATTACAGCATGCTTTAAGAGAATAAACATAAAGAGATCGAGTAAACATACCTTTGAAGAACTTTTCTTCTTGTCTTTCCTTGATCCAACAACCAAGCATCCAACAGCATAAACGCAACACGAGCAAACTAGTGAATAACACGAACTGGTAGAACTTCGAACACAATCAAGTACCACTCAATCCTCGACCCTCGAACAGCAACTTGACACTACCATGAGGCTATCTTGGTATTCTCGGTGTTAGAATCTAGGAGGTGTGAGCTCTATATGGATTTGGTAGAGGGAGAGAGGAACTGAACGATCATGTAGACAATCGAGTAAGTGAGAAAATACTGAAGTCTATCGTATAGACTTGGGTACTCGATCGTTTACTAGAGAGTGACTATCGTATAGAATACTCGTTCCTTGATCGTTTACTCTCTCAAAGTTATCGTGTAGCTTTTTCTTCTTGCGCATTGGATCACAAAAAATAAAAAAGATTTTTATTTTATCCATCAGTTCCCAAAAACTAATTATAACTTCCCACTCAGTCGGTTATTAGGAGAAAAAAATCGAAATCAATTATCTCATAATTGATTTAATTATAAATAAATATAATAACTAATTTATCATATTATATTTATAATCTATAGTTTTAATATCACATTTCATGCAATATATAAACCATAGTTATTTTTCTCCTTTATTGCATTTAATATAAATCATATTTATATTAATTCCTCCAAATAATATATCTAATACATCAAATCAATTATATCACATATAATTCAATCAATTTAATTATATCATATATAATCAACATCCCTCTTGTTAATTTGAACACTTCAAATTAACCCAAAAACTAATTCTCAACATGAATCCATTGGCTACCAAGGGGTCCTTATGGACTTGTAGCTTGAACTCCAACGGTACGTGAATAACTTACTAAACTCTTTAATCACGATATCCACAATCCGTTAACTGTCGGGTACTCTATTAAAGACCGACAGCCGCACTCTTCGCACTACAGATATATTTCTATGTCCATTGGATATAACCAATTAATAGTACGACGACCCTTCACAAGTCGCTCGTAAGTACAGCTGGACCAATTTACCGTTTTGCCCCTGTAGTTACATCTAACTTCTTAAGTACCACTGATTTCTCTAATGAACAATACATCATAGTCCCACTATGAGTAAACCCTTCACGGGCCAAGAGAAGGTATGGCGCCACATTGTTCAAGCTCCGGAATCAGCCCTTAAGGGAGCAATTTATCTACTTACCCTTGCTTCGGGGAAAAAGTGAATTCCGTCTTGTGTAGCTGAGTTCCCAGCTCCTCAATCAAACGAATCCCCAAAGTGGTAGGTTTGAGTCGACGATCTGGCCACTTGCACCCATGCAAATCAAAGGATCGCCCTCATAGGCAGGAGTTTCCAACTCACTAAGAATTGAGATCATGTTACCTATGGTCATTCTAGTGAAATGAAAGTCTCTATCACGAACAACGTTATATAACGAGACTAAACATTTCGTGGTTCGGTCTTATACAAACTTCTTTGTATAGAGCATCCTCGCTCGCATGTCTAATACATGAATGGTCAGGATCAGACCATTTGTAGTACTTTACAACACTTGTAACATCTACAAAGCGGGCCACACTCGTAGCGTCACCATGATAAGGTACCCCTCCTTTATCCATATACTACAAACCATTGAGGTTATCACTTAAAGCACGATCAATTTGTATGTCTCCACATACATGCTTAAGTTACAACGATAACCAAGGATCTTAGTTTATTGGTTTGTGGTTAATGCAACTAAAATATTTTATATTTCATAGACTGAAGTGAATAAAAGATTTCATATTATAAATCACCAGATGTCTGTTCATACAGATGTTTACAAACTACAAGACCCTACGAGATTTAGGGCATCAACCCCAACATTTGGGTCCCAATTACATTATTTGCTTGCATAGTAGGCTCGCTGCTGTATCTCCATAGGGAGGTGGCAAGTCTTACCATAGATCATCTTATTGGGAGACATCCTTATAGATGTCTTCAAGGCTATATGATAAGCCCATAAAGCATCATCTATCCCCAAGCGTCAATCTTTTCTGCTAGGGTTCACAACTTTCTCCAAAACTAATTTTATCTCTCTATTCAAAACCTCCACGTGCCCATTTGTCAGGGATGGTATGGAGTGGCAACGCGGTGCTGCACACCATATCCCTTCAAGAGAGCTACAATCACCTTGTTGCAAAAATGTGTACCTTAATCACTAATGATTGCACGTGGAAAACCAAACCTGCTAATGTCACACCCCGCTCCAGATTACCCTCTTAACATGGATGGAGTGGTGACTGCAGCAGTTACCAACCCTTTTGCCGGCACTTACTGCCTACCTAACCTGTTAAGTTTGCTTAAACCCTGAATACGTACATTTCTTCAATATACCGAACAAATTAACTCAGTACTTAACACATTTACATTACAGGGTTTCATAGCATTGTTCATACATGAATATTACAACTTAGTGAGCCCCATCTAGAATACTAGTCTCTATCTGATAGATACATGTGTACTAACTAATACAGGTCTTCAATTAAGCTTCCTTCAACCTGATTCTTTGAGTGGCAGAGTAGCAACAGAGAAGTCTTTTGGGAAATGACCGCTGATAACGGGTAGAAATGCACGTTATCATAGTGCTAAGTTCTTAAATAATGATGGCTTGCGTTGATAAAACATGTTAAATTGCGTCCATTAAGCATCAATTTCATAATATTGCAGTCGCATGCATTCATCGCATTAGAACAGTTGATTTTTGTATTTTTGTGCAGAATATGCGATAACGCAAGGCGGAAATTGTGATCATAGAAAATCATTGTTTGAGTGCAACTTCACCGTAAGGCTTTGCGGTGATCGTGTTCACAAATATTCGCCCGAGAAGAATTGCTGCAACTTGGTCAGCGCAACATGGTGGGCACATCTGGGTGAAAGGCTAATTAATCGCGATGGGACAAAAAGTTGATGACAGTCGAATCCGAATTAAGTTGACAGTCGATAACGATCACAAGTACATTTAGCTTTTTGGTGATAAATATTCGGTGCATCAGTCAGGAATTAAAGTAGTCCCATCTGTACAATCATGAGAGAGAAGCCGACTTTCACCCTGGATGTTCTATAAATACCAAGGGCATCCTTCAGAAAAGGGGTTAATCAGTTAATCAGTTCACATGTCCTTGTTCATAGTTTTCTTTCGTTTTAAGGTGGACACAAGAGAGGAGGTTATGCCGACAGGCCATTCCGATAAGCTTGAGAGAGCACTGGAAGCTTCAAGGATAGAGAAAGGGTCGATGCCTGCGAAAGCGAGAACATCTTTGGAACCGAATAGAGATTTACAATGTAAAAGCCTCAGTCAGCAAGGAATTGCTACCAGGCTTTCTACCTTTAATTTTCATTGTTATTTTGTACTCCACTCATTTATAAAAATGGAATTTTCTTCTCTATATTTGTCCACTCTCTGTTATTTACGCATGATTAGCTAAATCTATTGAATGAGTTAAGAAGCATTTAGCTAGCACAACTAGGAAATCTTCATTCTATGCGGTTATCTTGTATTATGTATGTTTCATTCGTCCATTAGAGATATTCGGGAGGGTAGTCTGAGGAAAGGATCTAGGCTTGGGAAGAATCCAGGCTCAGGAGAGTCAGATTAGAAGCATAATCAAGAGATAGGAGCTTAGGAATAAGCACTATTTGTTATCAACGCATCGCATGCATCCTAGAGATAGGATATGATTGTATGCGGTCACCTTGCCTTTATGCATTTTGCATCATCGCATAGGAAAAGAGTAGAGACTTAGGGATAAACTCTATGGACACTTTTGCATTCAACACATGCGTCCTAGACTTAGGAGCATCGCATTTGCATTCGAAAATGACTTGCTGTGCATGGTTGTAGCATGATCGTATAGTTTGACGCATTCCCAAGTAATGCTAGCTAAGATCTTCCCAACCCGTTCATCCGCATACTTTGTGCATCTATCACACAACTGACTTTTCTCAAATCTGCCGCATTAGTTTATTTTTCATTAACGCAATCAACAAAAATAGATTGTAGGTGTGAAAATAGATTGCGATGGTAATTTTTATGAAAACTTTGCGATAACCGATAACTCAATTAATTGTAGGTTTGTTGTTGATTGCGTTAATGAAAAATAAACTAATGCGGCGGATTTGAGAAAAGTTAGTTGTGTGATAGATGCACTGAGTATGTGGATGAACGGGTTGAGAAGATCTTTAGCTAGCGTTACTTGGGAATGCGTCAAACTATGCGATCATGCTACAACCATGCACAACAAGTCATTTTCCAATGCAAATGCGATGCTCCTAAGTCTAGGACGCATGTGTTGAATGCAAAGTGTCCATAGAGCTTATCCCTAAGTCTCTACTCTTTTCCTATGCGATGATGCAAAATGCATAAAGGCAAGGTGACCGCATACAATCATATCATATCTCTAGGATGCATGCGATGCGTTGATAACAAATAGTGCTTATTCCTAAGCTTCTATCTCTTGATTATGCGTTCTAATTTGACTCTCTCGAGCCTAGATTCTAACCTGACCTTCCCAAGCCTAGATCCTGTCCTTAGACTACCCTCCCGAGTATCTCTAATGGATGGATGAAGCATACATAATACAAGATAATCGCATAGAATGAAGATTTCTTAGTTGTGCTAGCTAAATGCCTCTCAACCCATTCAACTGATTTAGCTACTCATGCCTAAATAACAGAGAGTGAATAGATATAGAGAAGTAGATTCCATTTTGATAAATGAGTGGAGTACACAAAAACAATGGAAGTTAAAGGTAGAGAGCCTAGTAGCAATTCCTTGCTGACCGAGGCTTTTACACTGTAAATCTCTATTCGGTTCCAAAGATGTTCCTACTTCTGCAAGCGTGGGCCCTCTCTCTGTCATTGAAGCTTTCGGCACTCTCCCAAGCTTACCGAAACGATCTGTGGGCACAACCTCCTCTCTCGCGTCCGCCTTAAAATGAAAGGAAACTATGAACAAGGACGTGCGAACTGATTAACTGATCAACCCCTTTTCTGAAGGATGCCCTTGGTATTTATAGAACATCCAGGGTGAAAGTCGGCTTCTCTTCATGATTATACAAATGGGACTACTTTAATTCTTGACTGATGCGCCGAATATTTGTCATCGAAAAGCTGAATGTACTTGTGATCGTTATCGACTGTCAACTTAATTCGGATTCGATTGTCATCAGCTTTCTATCCCATCGCGATTAATTAGCCTTTCACCCAGATGCACCCACCATGTTGTGCTGACTAAGTTGCGGCAATCCTTCTCGGACGAATATTTGCGAACATGATCACTACGAAGCCTTGCGATAATGCTACGCTCGACCAATGATTTCCTATGATCGCAATTTCTGCCTTGCGTCAACGCATATTATGCATAAAAACACAAAAATCAACTGTCCCTATGCGATGAACGCATGCGGCCATAATATAATAAACTTAATGCTTTTTGGATACAATTTAACATGTTTTATCAACACAAGCCAACATTGTTTAAGAACTGAGCACTATGATAACGTGCATTTCTGCCCGTTATCAATTGCCAACTTGTGCTCCTTGAACACCTCCATCAACTTCCCTTCTTGTTTAGGGGTTAGATAATTTGAAATAATGATAGGTAGAGTATCCATCCCTCTCAAATAAGCATACTTTAGGTACTCAAGTGTTAGTATATAAAGAATAGCATGCACAACGAAAGCAAGGACCGATAACGTTCTAATTACATTAACACTAAGAATAAGCATGCATAAAGGGTTAGAAAATACAACCTTTGAAGAATCCACTGCAATTTTCCTTTTCATACTCGATCGGCACCACCAACAGTAAATCCTCGCTATTCTCCGATTGAAGAACAAGGTGGTGGGACTATTTTGTTAATGAACTAAGGGAAATTCACTGTAGAAAGATGAAGAGTAAAAGAGATTTTATGTGGAAAAATTTAGGTCAGAGGTCAAAGAAGCATTAGTCTTTCCACATTTCAAAAAACAAACTATCCAAAGACAAATTACATGCAAAATCCTATCTTGCATGTCTTCCACCTCAAACTCCACCAGCATGAAACTCTAGGTATCAAAATTTGGAAGTGCCACTTCAAAGTCCTTAGTTAGTGGGAAAATCCAACAATTGGATTTTTCGACTAACTAATTTGAAAAATAAATAAATAAATTTTTTTATGATTTTTTTTTCATAATTTAGAAAATATTTAAAAACAAATTTAACTATCACATATTAAATTATTTTTGACACCTAACTTTGATCAATCACATTAATCAAGTTTAAAAAACATTTTCATGCTAATATTCAAGAATACTTTAAAAATTAAATAATTAATAAATTAATTATTTAATGTAAATTATATCTCATATAAAATACAATTTTTCCTAAAGCCCGAGTTTGAACATTTCAAATTCTTACTTCACTTAGTTATTCAATTTTGTCCGTAGTGAGCTAGCAAGAAGATCCGATGGACTTACAGATCATGGGCCCCAACGATCCGAGACTAACGGGTCAAACTCTTTATCCTAGTTAATCAACATTCGTTAACTAACAAGACTATCCATTACAGCCTGTAGTTGCACTTCCCTCACTGTAGATATATTATGTGTTCATTTGATATAACCGTCATTAATAAGTTGATCCTTCACAAATTGTTCGTAACCTCAGCTAGGTGAAATACCGAAATACCCCTAAGTTACATCTTTTCTTCTTAAGTACCACTACCCCTCTAATGAACAATTGATTTAGGATCACAATCACTAAGTCCATTCCCTCTCAAGCCAATGGGAGGATGGGGCCCCTTGTTCAAGATCCGGGATCAGCCCTTAAGGGAACAACCTTTCTACTATCCCTAAAATGGGTATGAGTGGATTCCATCTTGCAAATTCTATGTTCCCAGCCATCTACCTGGTCTTATCCCTTAAATGGGAGGCATATTGAGCAACGATGTTGAGCTTACCCTCACCTATGCCGATCAAGGGACAATCACGAATAAACAGGAGTTCATAGATAGCTTAGGATTAAGATCAAGTTATCTAGGTCATCAAGAAGTGAAATTAATCAATGTTAACAGTAAACAGTGTTAATAGTAACAGTGATTATTTCGTGGTCTGTCTTATACAATCTCATTGTGTAGAACACCCTCGTTCACATGTCTTTACATGAACGAACTGATCACATCGTTTATAACACTTTACAACATTTGTAACAATCATAAAGTGGGCCGTATTCGATAGTATCTCCAAAAATAGGTACCCAACCTAATCCAAGTACTATAGACTGTTTAGGCTATTGATAACGGGCAGAAATGCACGCTATCATAGTGCTAAATCCTTAAACAATGTTGGATTGCATTGTTGAAATATGTTAAATTGCATCCATTAAGCATAAATTTTATAATATTGCGATCGCATGCGTCCAACGCATTAGAGCAGTTGATCTTTATATTTTTGTGCAGAATAATGCATTAACACAATGCAAACAATGCGGTCATAGGAATACAATGGTCAAGCGCAACTTCACCGCAAGACTTTGCGTTGATCGTGCTCGTAAACATTCACCCAAGAAGAATCACCGCAACATGGTGGACTCATCCGGACGAAAGGACAATTAAGATCGATGGGATAGAAAGCTGACGGTAGTCGGATCCAAATTAAGTTGACAGTCGATAACGGTCACAAAGTACATCTAGCTTTATCGGTGACAATTATCCGGTGCATCAGTCAGGAATTAAAGTTATCCCATCTGTACTGCCAGGAGAGAGAAGCCACTTTTCACCTTTGATGCCCTATAAATACCAAGTTCATTCTTCAGAGGAGGGGTTAAGCAATCGATTATTTCATTATTTTACAAGTTCGCGTCTCTGTCCATAGTCTTCTTTCATTTTAAGGCTGACGCGAGGAAGAAGGTGTGCCGATAGATCGTTCCGGCGAGCTGGGGAAAGCACTGGAAGCTCCAAGACAGAGAAAGGTCCGACTCCTGCAGAAGCGGGAATATCTTTAGTTCAGAATACAGATCCCAATGTAAAAAGCCTCAGTCAGCAAGGAATTGCTACCAAACTTTCTACCTTAACTTCCATTAGCATTTTGTACTTAACTTATTTATAAGAATGGAATTTATTTCTTTATATCTGTTCACTCTCTGTGATTCACACTTGAGTTTCTAAATTAGTTGAATGGGTTGAGAAGCATTTAGCTAGCACAACGAGGGAATCTTCATTCTTTGTGGTTATCTTGTTTATGTATGCTTCATTTGTCTATTAGAGATACTCGAGAGGGTAGTCTAAGGACAGGATCTAGACTTAGGAAGGTCATGTCAGAATCTAGGTTTGGAAAAACCAGATTAGAATGCATAAACGAGAGATAGGCGCTTAGGGATGAGCACTATTTGTTATCAACGCATCACATGCATCTTAGCAATAAGATATGATTGTATGTGGTCACCTTGCTTTCATCATTTTACATCAACGCATAGGACAAGAGTAGAGACTTAGGAATAAGCTCTATGGACATTTTGCATGGAACACTTTTGTCCTAGATTTAGGAGCATCACATTTACATTGGAAAATGACTTACTGTGCATGGTAGTAACATGATCGCATAGTCTGACGCATTCCCAAGTAACGCTATCTAAAGATCTTCTCAACCCGTTCATCGCATACTCATTGCATCTATCAATGCAACTTTCGTTTCTCAGATCCGCCGCATTTATTTCAATCAACGCAACCAACAAACCAACCACCTTATTTATTTTACCGGTTACCGCAAAGTTTTCATATGAAAATTTATCAACGCAAACTATTTTCACAAGTCCCTGTGATCGACCCTGGACTTACCAGGAAACTCAGAGGAATTTACACTTGAATTCCACTGGGGAAACTTGAGTGCACAACATAATTCCATCAACGCATATCATCCATATTCCACACGTAATAAAATAACGCATCAGCTATTTTACTCGAACTTGATCTAGTTTATGTCTCCACATAAAGTCCATGTATTCATGACAATAGCCAAGGGTTCATAGTTTATTGGATTTAGAGTTATAAAACAATCAACAACACTTGTCTGAATAAACTAATATCTTTACATGAACGAACTATCACATCGTTAATGACACTTTACAACATTTGTAACAATCATAAAGCGGGGCGTATTCGATAGTATCTCCAAAAATAGGTACCCAACTTAATCCAAGTACTATAGATTGTTTAGGCTATTTTACTCGAACTTGATCTAGTTTATGTCTCCACATAAAGTCCATATATTCATGACAATAGCCAAGGCTTCGTAGTTTATTGGATTTAGAGTTATAAAACAATCAACAACACTTGTCTGAATAAACTTCATATATGTTTACTATTTACAAACTACAAGTTTTAAGACATACAACCTAACATCCAGTATCTTCTTAAGTTCCAACTTGGGGGCCTGCACGACAGAAGGCATCATTTTCTCAGCCAAATCATCAGATAAAGAATCAAAACTTATCGGTTCAGACACTATCACAAAAGACAGATCGTTAAAGGAAATGGTGACACCAAATTCATCCTCATCTTCGTCATAATATACATCCCAAACTGCTTCCTATTCCAGTTAATCAAACCAATCTGACACAATGTAAGAAGACTCTGACTAAGGACTCTCATAACATAAAAGATGTTAAATTTAACTATTTCCCTATGAAATTCAACAGACAATGTGCCCTCATCTACATCTATCTTAGTCTTTACAGTTTTCATGAAGGGCGTACCAAGTAAGATGGATGTAGATAAATGTGAAGCATTCTCTTCCATTTTCACAATATAAAAATCGACAGAAAAAATTAATTCATTGACTTGGACAAGAAAGTCCTCTACTACTCTCGTGGGATGTATGAATGACCTATCAACTAATTGAATGACTATGCCAGTTTCATGCAAATCATTTAATTTAAAATCCTGATAAACTGAATAAGGCATTACATTAATGGATGCTCCTAAATCTAGTGTAGCTCTTTCAATTTTCCTATTACCAACCATACAGGAAAGTGAGAACATACCTTGGTCTTTCTGTTTCTCAGGCATATTTTTCTGTAAGATGGCAAAAACAGACTGACTTACCACTACCCTTTCTTTCTCTTTTGTCTATCTTTTCCATTGTACACAATTCCTTAAATTTTTTTGCATATTTGAGAATTTTCTTTGACCGCATCAAGAAGTGGAATATTGATCTCCACCCTCCTAAACATATCAAGGAGCTCTCGATCAACACATTCTTCTCTGGCCTCGCCAACCTAGAGAACTAAAAGAAAAAGAAAGGTCAAATTTTACTCCTTTTTCCAGCGAGAGAGGTTGTCCTCCTGTAAAAATCGGCTCGATGGACACAGAATCCTTTCCAGATGGAACATCAACAGGTGTAGTAGGTGATGGAAGTTCTTTACCACTCCTCAATGTGATGGCACTAACATTCTCCCTTATATTCACTTCAGGTTGCGAAGGGAGTTTACTTGACTACTTTTCCAATCTGCTCATCCATGTAGCAAGCTGAGAAATGTGGGTTCCTATTTGCTCCAAGGTAGATTGAATTTTTTTTTACCATATCCTCCATAGACACACTTGAGCTTGCAGAAGAAGCTCCTCTATTATCCTGGCCCTACACGTTCTATCTACCTCATCTAAAATTAGGTTGATCTCCCCAACCTAGGTTGTAAGTCTGACTGTATGGGTCTCTCTGTCTATTGTGTCCATTGTTATTAAATCATGCCATTGCATTTATCTTCTGCTAGAAGTTTGGGCAAGTGTTAGCAACGTGGTCAGTCATTGAAAAAATTTAGCTCGTCACCGTCAAATGATTCCTCTCAAATGCCATATGTTTCACATTAGCAACTAAGTCAGAAATTTAAATTTTTAATTCACTTACCTCATTTGAAGATTTAATGTTGATGAAGCTGTAGTTCTAAATTGTTGAGTATTTGTAGCCATGGTAGCAATGAGCTTCTTTGCTTCTTTGCCTCAGATGGAGTTTTGTTTACCAAAGTCCCTCCTATTGCAGCATCAACATTACTTTTGTCCTGTTGCAATAACCTTTCACAGAAATATTGAATGACAATCTAATAAGAAATCTGATGGTGAAAAAAACTCCCGCATATTCTCTTGAATCTCTCCCAATAATCATAAAGTGACTCTCCTTGGTCCTACATAATTGAGTAAATCTCCTTTCTGATACTTAGGGCGGGACGCTGGAAAAAATTTCTCTAAAAATTGCTTCTTCATCTCAAAAAATGTTGTAATGCTACCAGGTGGTAAGTAATACAACTAGTCCTTTGCTTTATATTAGTTACATAAGTGGCATGCAATTTATTGGTTTCAACTTAACCAAACACTTCTAGAAAAGCTAAAAGGATGTCCAATTAATCAAATCAATTCTTGTGTCTAGAGAAAAAGGATCCTAAACGTGTGAACTAATTAGCATTAAGATGTAGGGAAATTGCTAAGACAAACGAAATAATTAGGAAAAGCCTAATTAAGTATTCGATGTGAATTTCTCCTAAGTTAGATAGATGAATGCTATTCGATTGGGAAAAAACTGAATCAATGTACAACTCTAACTTAACTCTTGTTACTTGGCGATCTAAAAACCTAACGATTATGTATTAGGTGTAGATCTATAACGATAATTAAACATGCTTGACTAATTTTTCAGATATTCTCAACCACATTTGATTATTTGAATAAGAACGAGGAGAAAATTCAATATTCCGTAAAATAGCAAGACAACAGTAGCTCATAATCTCATGAGTTCATAAATTAAGAAATAAAACCCTAAATCACGAGCTAGATAATAGAACCTTAGCCTCGATACATGCTCAAATCCACCAATTAATAATCTAGAGAGGTCTCAATTGACTAGGAAAGATGGAATATAGAGGAGAGAATAGAAGAGTAGTGAGAGATATGTCTAAAAATCGTCCTCTAAAGTGCAGGCAGTTAGGGTAATTTAAAGAAAATTTGTGACAGCTCTGCGATGCTTAGAAGCAGCGCTCCATGCAATGTAGGTCTCAGGTCTCCGTCAAATTCCGTAGTGTCCCGACGCTGTTTCAAAATTGATGCTACTGGAAAAAGCGTCGGGCGTTGGCGCTACTGAGTTGTGCTGCTGGCCTCCAAGGGCATTTTTGTTACTTTTGCTCCTTTGAAGCCCGAGTTGACCTCTTAAACTTCCAAATAAGATTGTTTTGTTCCGAAATTGGCACTAAGGGCCAGATCTACTTAAATTACGCTTAATGCCGTTAAAATCAAGGAATAAACATGCGAAATACGAGAACAATGCTAAATTAAAAAGAATGAGATAATATATTTTAGGAGCTATCAAAGGGTTACACTTACAAGAAATTATTAAGTAAGTTGATGATTTTTTGACCAAATCAATAGTAACTAATTATTATAGGAATAAGAGTTATTCTAATGCAACAGTTCATTGAGAATGTCTCAACTTAATGAAGGAGTAACTGACTACCCTTCAATGGCTGTAATTCTGAATCACAAAAGTATCATTCAAAAACTAAATGATGTAAGGTTCATTATTTTTCTAAAACCTAATTGGATTTAGAAGAGTTATGCAAAAATCTAATACAGACCAATTTGTTTTTTAAAAATATGTCAAGTAGAATCCTTTCAATATTAGCCACTATAAATTGACCAAAGAAAACTATATGACATGGAAAAATATACTTAATACTATTTTTGTGGTTGTGACCTAAATTTCGTCTTGATTGAGGAATGTCCTCTAGTCTCAGCCCCTAAGGTAACACAAAACATTTGTGATGCATATGAAAAGTGGACAAAGGCCAATGATAAGACCCGAATTTACATCTTGGCGAGCATATTTGATGTCTTGGCCAAGAGGAATGAAAGCATGGTCACTACATATGATATCATGCAATCATTGCAAGAATTTTTTGGGAAAAAGTCCTCACAAATCGAGTAAAATAGGGTTGTATTTGATGAAACCAATATAGTCAGCTCCCTAATTGAACTCTAGTCCTTATTGAAAGTTAAGGGATAGGAAAGGGGAGCAAATGTTGCCAACTTTAATAAAGTTTATCATAGATGCTCTCTTCAAGATTACCATTCAGAAAGGCAATCTTGGCATCCATTTACCATATCTCATAGTCATAATATGTGGCAATGGACAAGAAATTTTGGATAGATTTTAGTATGACAACAAATGAAAACGTTTCTTCATAATCCCTTCCCTTAACCTGGGTATAACTCTTTGTCACCAGTTTAGCCTTAAAGGTTTGTACCTTACTATCTACACCTTTTTTC